>NC_135967.1:22274994-22585884 GCF_053455715.1 Rhinoraja longicauda
AATTGCCTTTTTCTTACAAATGTCAAGCACATCTATAATATTACTTCACTAGTTGATGGATGTGATCTTGGTAGAACTAAAAACTCCGATCATACAAGATTGGCACTCAACTATTGCAAGGATTTTAATTCTTCCACTGGCTTTTCCCATCATTTTTGCATCTTTGCCAGCTCTTGCTCAATGTTATAAACAATCATTGCTGAAGAATGGAATGCTTGTCGGCAAATAAAGAATACCTCCAAGTAATTACTCGTTTTGTGTTTTGAGCCTCTCTGAAGAGAAGAGAGTCATCTGTTTACACATTATCACTATTGTTACAGGGAAATAACTAGTTCTCAGAGGGCAGTAGTATCACAATAAAGAACATTATTTCTAAATTTCCATGGGATTCTCTGCTTCATTTCTGGTGAAAGGATATCCATGCTGAATCCTAATCTATGCTTTAAGTTGTAAAGAGGAGAACTTTTGAGATGGGTTTAAACATTCTGTCTGCCTCAAACATGACACACCCTGCTTGAGACAGTGGCCAAGGCCATGAATAACGATAAGAAATTTTAAAAGAGGAATGAGCATAAGAATCTATGGAAGGTGGCATGATGTCCAGTCTGAACTCTGAGATACAAGTAACAGATAAATGTATTTAAAAATTCACATACAAACAGAAAATATTTATTAGCCCGCTCCCTAACATTCTGTCTATGTGCTGCAGAAACTTACAAACAATTTCTCCAATGTTCTTCATTCACATTTCATAACAGTATCTCCTCCTTTTGCAGAAAGCTCATAGACTGTTTTGGATACTTTGTAAAACATTTTGATTCTTTGTGTAGCATTGGTCCTGACCTCACTGGGGCAAGCCATTTCAGACTTGTTCGTTTCCATGTTGACCTTTCCTGAACCAAGTTCAAGCACAGAGCTCAGTCTGGGCTTTAGAAACAGCAATCCTTCTCATGTGGGTTTTGAATGCACCTGGACTGAATGCTAAAGCTTTGCAACAACAGTTCTTAGCTCCTCTTCTAGTTTCTTGCCCATTTTTTTCCAATCCATGTTTGTTTTATTTGCTTTTGATACTGAGCTCTTTAAGCCACACCTTTTGATGACATTTCACTACCGTCACTTGCCCACTTTCACAGTTTTCTGCCCTTTTGTTGTGTCTTCATTGCCCTGCAAAGATAATTTGCATTTAACCATTTCCTTCATTCTAATTTTCTTTAAAGCCAATTTGGGAACCATTAAGCCTGTAAATTGTGTTTCTGCAGCGGAATGTAACATGGGGGGGATTATGAAATGATCAGAGTTCAGGAACACTACATCTCAGCTGATGAGCAATGTGTTCCAACACTGTCATAATTGAGATATGTGACATTCAGAGCAAAGATAATAGAGCAGAGCAAGATAGACCACTTGACCCTAAAAACTGCAGTGTGTCATGGTGCCATTTTAGTAGGCAGAAACTTGCGGAAACATTTAAAAAGAAAATGAACAAAAATTTGTGAATTGATAGATGAGATATATTCTGCATTTTTATGGTATCATCACACATACTGTTCCCACAAAACAATGATTACACTGCGAGAGACATAACGAACGGTAGGTTTTGCTTACTAAAATGGCGGACGTTACGCTCCTTTGCGTACTACACTTCAGTATAGGCGATTTCAATGGAGTGATTCATCTTGCTCCTCTAGTATCTTTGATTCAGAGGGAAGACATTTGCCACACTGCTGCACCTGGTATGCTCCCTCTTTGGAGGTTATGGTCACATTGGTGCACATTGAATCTCAACTTCCTCTCCCCAGGATCTTTTTAAATGGCTGCAGCACATCTGTCCTCGTGTCTGATAATTCGCAACTCATTGCTGTATCAGAGAATGCATCCAGGCACTGGTTTCATCCAAGAAATTATTTAATCGACTTCATTTACAGTGAAGTAACTAGGATTTGCCAGAGTTTCTGACTTCCTGCAAGTATAAGCCACAATTGACTGCACTCATGTGCTCTAGGGAAATCCGTAAGAAATTGGACCTTTTAATCAATAGGAGGGGAGAGATCAATATTAACTATCTGGCCCTACCAGTCCAACAATGTAACCATATATAGAACAGTTGGTTATATTGTCCAATTCTTACTTATCGCTACTTGCATATTATTGTGAGTAAATATACGTTCACTGTTACTGTCTCCTCCATAGCAACCAGAGTGTGTACTGCTGTTTTGTTACTGCCGTGGGTAGTGCATCTTTAAAGGCTGATACCCTTCTCTAGATGCTCTGCACCAAACAGGCCCAAAATTGGGCGATGTACCATGTGGCTTCCATTTTAGCTTTTGTTTCTATGTGTAAAACATCCTGGTGACACTTCAAACTCGATTTTAACCTCTCTTGTAACTTTGTGTGGGAGACCCTATTGGACATTGGTGTAACTGCAGCTATTCTTTCGGATAACAGAAGGAGGAGCAACCCAATCACTAGTCAATTGTGTTCTACCTTGTAAACTGCAGGAGTCTAACCAATTACAGATATAGGACAACTTGTGTATGTTCAGATTTCCTTTCTGGCTCCAGGTATATTTTACAAATCAACTCAAAATCATTAGTTATGCTTATGCTCCATTGAACATACTGGAAGAACATGGCTGAGTGGCATGTTGGCCTCATTTTGCAAGAAATACCTTAGTAGTGTGATATGCTTCTGTACTTCACCAAAGGATTCTATAAAGCCAACATCCTTTTGAAAATAATTATATGGTCTGCTGCATGTATCTGTAATTAAAAATATCCAAAAAATAAATCAATGAATTTCTAAAATAAACTTGACAGACTTAAACTATAGATTAACCAGTGTTGCTTATTCTGATCAATTTTGTAAAATAAACAATCAATAACAGCTCATAGCAGAAGTCTGAACAACACACAGGGGAAAATGTAATTTATTAAGCAGCTTGAAAAGTGGGAAGTCAAAACCCGTCATTCCCATCATAATCCACTTATATTTCTACATACCCAAATTCCTGCTCTGCATTGTTCAGCCCTGGGAACTGAAGGATATGAACAATTTATTTGATCAGCTGGGCGTCTTCATTCTTGTGGCGTGTAAAGTTGAAACAGAATTTCTGACATCCGTATAATTGAACACGTTCTTGAAACCACAAGCCTGGAAAAGATAAACTAGGAGTAGATTTAAAGTTGCTTCTCAAATTATCTTTACAAAACTAACAAGAAATAATAATAAATTAAAATGAATAATCCAGAAAGTGGAAAGCAGTAACGATCACTGTAAAATCCAGTGAATAGGTTAATTTGTTAAGATTTCTTTGTATGACCCTAAAACAGGATATGGTTTATGCACAGTAGTTACTGTGTGCACATTCACAAACATCAAGTCACATCATCTGGGACTACATTTGTTCCCCATTTTTGAAGATAGACCCTCCAGTTGAAGTCTGACTCTCCATTTTTTCTGTCGGACTGGCATTTCTACCCCCTCATGTTGGACAGATCATTTCTGCAGTCAGAGTGATCTCTCTCTCTCAATTGGCAGACCTTGCTTTCAGTCTGAAGAAGGGTCTCGATCCGAAACATCACCCATTCCTTCCTCCAAAGATGCTGAGATTACTGCGGCATTTAGTGTCTATATTCCTTTTAGACTGTTGGTTTGGGCTTTTCATTCTTACTGTTGGTCTGATGCCTCCACTTCCACTATAAGAAACTAAAGCATCAGCAAAAGAAGCAGAAATAGTCTAGCTAACTCATGATCCACCTTTGAACATGATCATGGCTGATCTTTTACTCACCACCCACCACACTGCGCACTTTAGCCCCATAATCCTCCCCCTGATGTGGATGCCTTATATATCCAGTCATCTATAAAAATGGGCATGAGTTATTGTCAGTCAGAGTTCTTTTGGTAATCCACGCACAATACAAAGTGATGTTTTGAAGATAAGACAGGATCATGTGAAGGGAGAACTGGTCTCTGTTAACATTCACCTCCTTGGCATTATTCTTGCTTTGAAACAGTAACACCTCCAACCCATAATAGACAAGCAGCAACAACAAAAAAATACTGATCTGAATACTTTTAGTTTCACCTTCAATTAAAAAATGTCACTCTGATATGATCTGGTTAAGTAGTATAAGAAAATAACTGCAGATGCTGGTACAAATCGAAGGTATTTATTCACAAAATGCTGGAGTAACTCAGCAGGTCAGACAGCATCTCGGGAGAGAAGGAATGGGTGACGTTTCGGGTCGAGATCCTTCTTCAGACTGATCAGTCTGAAGAAGGGTCTTGACCCGAAACGTCACCCATTCCTTCTCTCCCGAGATGCTGCCTGACCTGCTGAGTTACTCCAGCATTTTGTGAATAAATACCTTTGATCTGGTTAAGTGACAGCTGAAGGAAAAGTGTTTAGAAGATAAGCTTATCTGCAACTTCTTTTGCAGATAATCATAATGAAACGTATTGCCATAAGTTTCCATTCAAGGTTTTATTTAATCCTTTTGCAAACTAATATGTTGTGCAGGAATATTTTGAATGATTACAGTAAATTAACATGACTTATTATGACAAAGAGCATCAAAACCACAATGAAATTAGATCCTACATATTTTGTTGGGGGAACAAAATGTACGAAATGTATGAAAAAAGTCATAAAAGATTGTCAGATTATACATTGCCACATGGAAGGCTCCAATTCACATTAGGAAATTAATCCTATCCATGGAAAAAAATCCCAGTTTATGAAGCCTTGAAATCTAGCGAGCAAAGAAAAAAATAATGGAAAAGCGATCTGGATGGAGTAAGTATAAAAGTTGTCTTATTAGTTGTTTTATATGTTGAGATATTTTTGTTAAGAAGCATACAACACAAGCTTCAATCAAATATACTTGGCATTTGTTTGGTTAAACCTTATCGATATTTCATTGAAAGCTCCTAGTTTTGAAGGAAATGTGATAAAAATAAGTTGTATGCGTATTAGCAAGTACACATCCCTTCCTATCCAAATCCAATTATTGCAATAAACCAAACATTCTGACAATTAGGCAAAAATCCAAGCACAAGTTGTAAAATTAATCTTCACCTTTTTGAGTGTGAGAAACAGGGCTTTTTGCGGTTCAATATGTAATGGAAGTGCAATAAGAACAAAATGATGATGCTTTATAAATGCTTGTACCCAATGTTTTCACCCAGAGAGTTGTGAACCTGTGGAGTTCTCTGCCACAGGAGGCCAATTCACTGGATGTTTTCAAGAGAGAGTTATATATAGTTCTTAGGGCTAACGGAATCAAGTGATATGGGGAGAAAGCTAGAACTGGGTACTGATTTTGGAAGATCAGCCATGGTCATATTGAATGGTGGTGTTGGATCGAAGGGCCGAATGGCCTACTCCTGCACCAATTTTCTATGTTTCTATGTTGTACCATGTATGATGGAAATTGGTAAAATATTGTGGTTTAGTTCAATTTAGAACATTTCATCTTTGAATTGGCCTGTCCTTTTAACTAAAAGTCTGGCATGTATGTCCAATCAACCATAACCTCTCAAAGCTGTGCACTTTTATACACCTATGCTCAGTTGGTAATATCCTTCCGCAAGTGCACTGCTATTGTTATTTGCCACATCTGTAACTTCTCAAATGCTTATTAAGTCATCAATCGCATTCAAAAGGTCTTAGTTACTTTCAGTTTTAAATTCCACGTTTTCTTTGAAAAATCTTCAAGCAGGAGTAAAGACTTAGGCTGTTTTAAACTATCAAGGTAAATTGTTGATGTTCGACCAGAAACCGTCCAGGATTCCCCACTTTGGTGTAACCCAGATTACATTAATTGGGGAAAAAAGGAACTGTAGATGCTGGTTTACACAAAAGGAAACAAAGTGCTGGAGTAACTCAGTGGGTTAGGCAGCATCTCTGGAGAACATGGATAGGTAATGTTTTGGGTCAGGGCACTTCTTCAGAATAATTGGGTTTGGTATTGGGAGAAGGACTTTCATATACCCTTGACCTTGGACAATTTTGAGGCCTCAGTTTACCTGCCATCATCAGGAAGCCATTCTGAAAGTAAGGAGTGGTAGAACCCTGAAATATGCCCGCAAGCATATTGAGAAGATGCTGATCATTGAGCACCATTTCACTAATTCCATTTTGTTTCTCCCCTCAGTTCTGTCAACTCCTCTCATATGCTACCACTCACCTACTCAGGAGAGCAATTTACAGTGATAAATTGTACAACCTGCATATTTTTGTCAGAGGAAAGCTCCTCAGAAGATATGCAAATTCCAGACAATTCATACCCAAGGTCAAGATTGAACTCGCTTGCTGGAGCTCTTGAGGTAGCAACTCTACCTGCTGTATTACTGTGCGATCATATGACTCTATGGCTCGATACCAGAGAACAATGAAATATAACATGCAATCTCACCACCTATCTCAAGAACCTATTTCTATGCTGTTTCTCTAAACTAAACTAAATTGAACACACATGTGGTATTTAAGAGGCTTGTAGATAGGCCCGTGGACATGCAGGGAATGGAGGGATATGGAGTATGTGCAGGCAGAGGATA
The DNA here is from genome assembly GCF_053455715.1 of Rhinoraja longicauda. NCBI lineage: Eukaryota > Metazoa > Chordata > Chondrichthyes > Rajiformes > Arhynchobatidae > Rhinoraja > Rhinoraja longicauda. The sequence goes on from NC_135967.1 coordinate 22,281,556, forward strand.
TTATTTTAAATTAGCATTATGTTTTAGACATGGGCCTTGTGGGCTGAAGGGCCTGTTCTATAAGTTTTATTGGAGGTTTTTTTTAAGCTGAATGTGCGGGGCCAACAGTTACATTTATGTTTTTGCCTGTGCCACAGTTGTATCTGCCATTGTTGTGGCTCCATGCAATTGGATAACAATGCTCTATTCACAAAGCGGAAACCTTTACGGCATGGAAATTCACAAAGAAACCAAAAATGGCAAACTCTTTAAAAATATATGAACATTGGAGAAAGGAAATTGGCCCATGTAGTGTTTGCTGAAATCACTGTGCTCTCTGATATAATGAGGGAATTAATCCGATAGGCTAGCCTCATGTTTGTGCAGTGTCCCATTTTAGACTGTCTGGTTAACTTCGCATTATATCATAACACACAGACATTTATTGGCCGATGTGGCACAGCAAGAAGGCCAATCTTAGAAACATAGCAACAGAGAAAATAGGTGCAGGAGTAGGCCATTCGGCCCTTCAAGCCTGCACCGCCATTCAATATGATCATAGCTGATCATCCAAAATCAGTACCCTGTTCCTGATTTCTCCCAATACCCCTTGATTCCATTAGCCCTTGGAGCTAAATCTAAAGGGCCTGTCCCACTTAGGCGATTTTAAGGCGACTGCCGGCGACTAGACTGTCGTCAAACGTTCGCCGGGGTGTCGCGGGCACGATGGTGAGGAGTCATCAATGAATCGTAGCGGATCTCGGAGCGTCGAGGGAAAAAATTCCAGATAGAAATTTCTCGGCGACAGCTGGCTTGTCGCCAGGTATCGTACCTTATTGCGGGCGCTGTCGTATGCTGTCCCCAGGTTTGCTAGGTTGTCGCAGATGCATTTAGAAGCACGTAATATTAAATTAAGAAAAGGCATTTGAAGATACCAGAATTTAGTCATTCAAACCAGGAAAATCAGGCAAATCCTACCTACAACCGAAAGGACCTTCTGATCATCGGATTCCAGTGCAATCGGGACCTTGTGCGCGAATTTCCACACCCGCGAAATATACCGGAAGAGATTGCCAGGACACCGGGCGCTCCGTGGATAGTTGTCGGCGCGAACAGGCGTCGCAGACGGAGGAGAAACAGGAAGCAAAAGCGAGGATGCCGGTCCGGTATACTTGCCAAGCTAAAGAGACAGCCACACAAACCACCGCTACCCAGCATGTTCCTCACCAACGCCAGATCCATCATCAACAAAATGGACGAACTTAAACTACAGATATCAGCAAACAAACTCGTGGAGGACTGTTGCATTCTCTTAGTAACAGAGACATGGCTTCATCCACTTATCCCAGACGGAGCCATTGAGCTAGCCGGGCGCACAGCGTTTCGTTGGGACAGAAACATCGACTCCGGTAAGAGCAAGGGGGGGGGGTTATGCATTTATGTGCACAACAGCTGGTGCACTAATATCCAAACCATAGATAGCCACTGTTCTCCTGATCTGGAGTCCCTAACAGTTAAATGCAGGCCTTTTTACCTTCCTCGCGAATTTACAGGGGTTATAGTAACAGCAGTCTACATCCCACCGAATGCTAACGCTAGCACAGCTTTAGGCTACCTGCTAGGTGCAATAAACTCACAACAGAGCACATATCCAGAAGCAGCCCACATCATAGCCGGGGACTTCAACCATGCAGACCTAAAGTCAGTTCTCCCGAAACTTGAACAACACATAAGATGTGCTACCAGGGGGAAAAACACACTAGACAAGGTTTACTCAAATATTAAGAAGGGGTTCAGGTCAGCACCACTACCACACCTGGGGCAGTCAGATCACCTGTCCATATTCCTAACCCCAGCATACACCCCACTCAGGAGGAAAGCTCCAGTCACCATAAAGACTGTAAAGACATGGCCTGAAGGAGCTTCCTCGCAGCTGCAGGATTGCTTCGAAAGGACCAACTGGGATATTTTTGAGGATCAGGACTTGGAGGAGTACACATCAACTGTACTTTGCTACATCAAAAACTGCGTTGACAATGTCACCGTCGACAAACGCATCCGGTTGTACCCCAATCAAAAACCCTGGATGACAAAGGATGTCAGGTCTCTCCTCAAGGACCGTAACACCGCCTTCAGGTCTAGTGACAGAGCTCTATACAGTGCTGCTAGAACCAACCTGAAGAGAGGCATCAAGGATGCCAAAGCGTCCTACAAGAGGAAGATTGAGGACCACTTTTCCAACAATGACCCACGGCGGGTATGGCAAGGCATCCAGCACATCACCAATTACAAGACCAGCAACCGCACGACTGCCGACGGCGACGCCTCGTTGGCTGAGGAACTTAACTGTTTCTTTGCTCGTTTCGAGGTGAAAGCTACAGTGGCAGACATTACACCCTCTCCAGCACCTGAGAGCAACACCTTCACTGTGCAGGAGTATGACGTTAAGCGAGTGCTCAGAGCAGTGAATCCCAGGAAAGCTGCAGGCCCCGATGGTGTGACGGGCAGAGTGCTGAGGGAATGTGCAGACCAATTATCTGAGGTCTTCACAAAAATCTTCAACCTGTCCCTTTTAAAATCCACCATCCCTCCCTGCCTGAAGTCCGCCATAATCATCCCACTGCCGAAAAAGCCTGTCATCAGCGGTCTTAACGACTACCGTCCGGTAGCACTCACACCGGTCATCACAAAGTGCTTCGAGAGACTGGTCCTGCAGCACATCAAAGCCAGCCTCCCACCCACCTTCGACCCATACCAGTTTGCCTACAGAGCAAATAGGTCTACAGGGGATGCCATCGACACTGCTCTTCACACTGCACTGACCCACCTTGAACACCAGGGGAGCTATGTGAGGATGCTCTTTCTCGACTTCAGCTCTGCCTTTAACACGGTCATCCCGAGCAGACTGGTCACCAAACTTTCCGACCTGGGATTTTCCCTAACCATCTGCAAATGGATCAAGGACTTCCTGACCAACCGCCCCCAGACAGTCAAAATAGGCCCTCACCTCTCCTCCACCATTACACTGAGCACCGGCTCACCACAGGGCTGTGTGTTGAGCCCCATCCTTTACTCCCTCTACACTCACGACTGCGCCCCCACCCATCCCACCAACACCATCATCAAGTTCGCGGATGACACGACTGTGGTTGGACTTATCTCAGAAGGAGATGAGACAGCCTATAGGGATGAAATCCAAAGGCTGGCAGCATGGTGTTCAGTGAACAATCTGGTCCTGAACTCCTCCAAAACAAAGGAACTTATAATTGACTTTAGAAAAACCAGTGGAGATTACGACCCACTCTACATCAATGGGGTCTGCGTGGAAAGGGTACCAGCTTTCAGGTTCCTGGGTACGCACATCGCAGAGGATCTCACCTGGTCTACCAACACCATCACCACAGTAAAGAAGGCACAGCAGAGACTCCACTTCCTGAGGATCCTCAGGAAAACCAACCTGCAGGAGAAGCTCATGTTGTCCTTCTATCGCTGCTCCATCGAGAGTGTGCTGGCATACTGTATAACCACATGGTATGCCAGCTGCTCAGAAAAGGACAGGAAGGCCCTTCAGAGGGTCATCACGACGGCCCAGAAAATCATCGGCTGCTCACTGCCCTCCCTGGAGCACCTGTTCAGCCTGCGCTGCCTCAGTAGAGCAGGCAAAATAATAAAAGATCCATCCCACCCCGGCCACCGTCTGTTTGTTCATCTGCCCTCTGGTCGACGTTTCAGGTCAATCAAATCCCGAACAAACAGACTTAAGAACAGTTTTTACCCCAGGGCCATACGAGAACTGAACACTACCTGTGCACTAGGCAACACCGTTAAAAAATCTTGTACTTAATTTAATTGTATTTATGTATTTATTTGTTTTTGCATTTATTGCATATATGTTTGAACGCACCGTCAGGATTGGCTGTTTTTTAATTTCGTTGTACTCGTTGCAATGACAATAAATGAATATTATTATTATAGTTTTGTTTAACCAATTTATTTACCGTCAGGACATTTGACAGGTAGATTAGAGGCGACAGTTTGACGGTCAGGTAAGCGTGGGAATTTTGCGATGTTTCCGAAGACGGTGCAATCTCTTAGCCAGGTGCTAGTTTCACAAAAAAAGTGGCTTGTATTGACCTGACTTGGCATTGTCGTGGTCATTGTCGTGGTCATTGTCGTGGTCATTGTCGTGGTCATTGTCGTGGTCATTGTCGTGGTCATTGTCGTGGTCATTGTCGTGGTCATTGTCGTGGTCATTGTCGTGGTCATTGTCGTGGTCATTGTCGTGGTCATTGTCGTGGTCATTGTCATGGTCATTGTCGTAGGGTAAAAGAAAATTCTGGCGATCTGCTACGACTTTGACAGTCCCGTTGTGGCAGAGAATTCCACAGATTCACAACTCTGGGTGAAAAAGTTTTTCCTCATCTCAGTCCTAAATCTTGGTTTATGTAACTGATTTAATAAGATCAGAAACAAGAAGTCTGCCGGAATGACCTCTTAGAGGTAACCCACAAAGGGAAGAAAATGAAAAAAGTTTTTGTTGGTGTATTGAGAGACAACAGACAGTTGCTTCTTGCTGGTCCAGGAAAGCTACCCTGAAGTACTGTGTACACTACCACATGTCATACTTAACTGAGCCAAACGCTGAAGGAGGTGACCCTTTATAACCTCAAGCCCAGCAACAATGGCAACTTCACCACAGGAGTCATAAGGGAGGGACAACTCTTGACAGACGTTGACAGTAGCTAAGTTGTGGCCTGAACTCTTGTCAAATGTGTCATTAATTTTGACAATTGTAAATCATGACATTCAGAATGTACAAATATATGAACAGATGACAGAGAAGCTGGAGCCTGATACTTTGCCTCTTCAACCTGCTCCATCATTCATTATGATCATAGCTGATCTAACCGTGACCTGAGCCTCACATGCCTGCCTATCCTTGTTGTCACCTTTCATCACCTTGCTTATCAAGAAATCAACCATCCATGCCTTAAAGTTATTCAAAGACACTGCTTCTGCTGCCTTTTGGAAGAGAGGTCCAAGTGCACATGACCCTCTGTGAGAAAACAAAATTGGCTTGTCAGTCATAAATGAGCAACATCTTATATTTTAAGCAGTTACCTCTGTTTCTTAATTCATGCTCAAGGGGAAATGTCTTTTCCACAGCCATCTTGCCAAAACTCGTGAAGATCTTATATGTTTCAATTAAATCACCTCTCGCTCTTCTAAGCTCCAACAGATACAAATCCTGATTATCCTAAGCTTTCTCATAAAACAACCTGCCCATTCTATTTAATAGTCAAGTAAAACATATCTGAATTCCTTCCAACACATTTGAATCTTGTCTTATATAAGGAGAACTATGCTCTGCTCTGCTATGTAGACTCACCGATTTCCTCTATATGTGAAGCACAATCTTCCTGCCATTGTATTCAAACATTGTTTTAAAATGAATCAAATCATGTAATTAAAAAATGCATGCTTTAAATAGAAAATAAAGATATAATTGAAACATTCTGGTCCTCTGATTTGGTCCATACAGTGCAAAATTCAATTTGGCCCCTTCATTTATCAGGGGTTGAAGACTGTGAGTAAAATGCTTTTTTTTTGCTAAGTATTTTGTTCATTTTTTCTTTATTTCAAAATATTAATTTTTAAAACTGACAATAGTCAAATATGTTTAACTAAAATTCATTACTTTAATTTTTTATGGTTTTAGTAATATTCAATTGTTTTTGGATATTCACATCAATTTCACATTTCAGAAGTTAACACATTTATTCAATCACAAAGAAAGTTCATCAATGCCTCTACTTCATCAGAACATTGAAGGGATTCATTATTTGTCCAATACTTAATTGAACTTCTGCAGAGCACACTAACTGGTTGCATCATGGCTTGGTTCGGCAACTCAAATGTCCAGGAACGAAGGAGATTACAGAGAGTGGTTTACCATTCTGGTCTACCAGATGTACTATCTCCCTTCCATTGAAGGCACCTATAGGAGATGCTGTCTCAAGAAGGCAACCGGTCTCATCAAAGAACCCCACCAACTTGGCCACTCTGTCATCTCGCTCCTACCCTCAGGGGAATGTACAGGAATCTAAAAACCGTAGCCACCAGGTTCAAGAGTAGCCTCTTCCTTGTAACCATCAGGCTCTTGAACATTACACAACACTAACCACAGCGACTATGAACTTCTGTGGATTGCGACTTTGGTGGCACGATGGACTTCATCTTTTTGCACAATTATGGTTACCTGGGATTACAGTTATTAATTAATTTATTTTTTGATTATTATATGTTCTTTGTGTGTATTGCATTGATGGAGCTGTTAAGCTGCTGCAAGAATTGTATTGTTCTTGCAGCATATGTATAACAATTAAACTCTTGACTTGGCTCTTGAATTGTTTTGAATGACACTGATCGTTCTTCAAGGTCAATCAGGTTGTTCAACACAGCTGAACTTTATGTATGAATGAATGAATGAATGGATGAATGAATGAATGAATGAATGAATGAATGAATGAATGAGTTAAGTAATGAATGTCACTTTATTGTCACATGTAACTAGGATACCTAGGTGTAGGAATGACTGACCATTCTGACATTGCTGAATTCATTGTCAAGTCTGGAAGTCAGTAATCTGTCAGGAAGTCAGGAACATGAGGTGCTCTTAGACTTCATTGACATTTATTGGTGGTCAGAGACAGTGTGGTCAGAGTGGAATAACATGGAGAATTAAAGTGGCTCCTTGTGACTGAATAGAAGGAATAAACAAACAAAGGTTGTGAGCCCAAAATGCAACATACTACATTGGACAATATGCAAGTCAATCACAGCTTCACGCGATAAGATAGTTTGGGTTCCTGGCCATTCGGAGAGAAGAAGTAAAAAGGCAGGTGAAAAAATGGAGTGCGTATTGTCAGGGATAGATGATTAACCAGAAAACCACAGAGGAGTATCAATTGGCATCTCTGAACTTAATTGTTCCCTCATTAATAGGCTTTCCTTAAGTTGCCAAGAGCCTAAGCTTTGGAATTCTCTCCCTAAATCTCTTCACCACTTTACCTCTAAAATAATCCAATTTCATACTAACTCCTTGACCAAGCCTTTTATTCCACTGCATTTCAAGCGTTATACCAGTTGTACATAAACTGAGTTTCCAGTTTGGTGAGGCTACAGTGCAGCCAAGCAACAGTCACAGACTACTAACTAATCCAGTAACAGATCTGATCAAAACACTTGCAGTCATGTTTCATCCAGTTGTGAATGATGGTGGATAATTAAAAAGCAAACAGGTGGAGGTTGTTTCAAGAACAATTCCATCCCCAAAGATGACAGAGTCCAGCAAGTGTCTGCCAAAGGCGATGCTGAAATATTTATAACCACCTTCAGCTACATGCTGAATAGATCATTGGTCATGACTCAGGTTTCTCACCATCACACAAGTTAGTTTGAAGTTAATTCAGTTAACTGTATTATATTGAGAAATGGCCCTGATAATATTGTGAAAATCCTCCCACACTTATTGTGAAGGTGATCCAGAGCTAAATGTAGTACAAAGAGTACAATTGCAAGGGGTCTAGGTTGTCCTGAAAACTGATACAGATATGGACCACTACCAATCTTTCAAAGTACTTCATTATGGTTGATGTTATAGCTACTGGGCAGCAGTCATTCTAACAAGTCACTTTATTATTCTTGGGAACTGGAAAGATGAAGGTTTCTCTGGTGCAGATGGGGACAGTGGACTGCTGAACGAGTGGTTGAAAATGTCGACAAAACTGTGGCCAACTGATTGCCTCATGATTTTGGAACCAGTCCAGGACTCCATCCGGGCCAGCTGCTTTCCAAGAGTTTACTGTTGTGAAAGCAGACCTGACTTCTGTCACAGAGATGAATGGGTCAGTGCTCGCAGTGAACAGGGGGATGCACCATGGTGGATCTTCGTTTGCGTGTTTGAAATGAGGGAAAAAGGCATTGGGCTCATCTAGTGGAGATACACTATTGTCAGTGATTGCTCCTGATTTTGGCTTGTAACTCGTGAAGGTATTCAGGCCCTGCTGCAGTCACCTGTAGTAGACTCAGCCTTCTCAGATTAGAGCTGCATTGCTATTTTTGTTGGGACCTCACGCTTCAATCTCTGGCAGATACTGTCAAGGTTAGGTCTTGTCACATAGGTGGAGATCCTGGTCTGGAAGCAGGTGAGCTTGCGATCCTTAGTGGATACTAGCCAGGCGTGGATTAGTTGGGCCCAAACCTCTCCTGCGGGCCCGGCAACCCCCGTTGGGCCCAAACCTCTCCTGCGGGCCCAGCATCACCCCTTGGGTCCAAACCTGCCAAACCTGTGGGCCCAGCAACCCTCCCCGACTGACGATCCGTGGACCTGTTGCCAGCCGGGGAGTCTCCCCCGGGGCTGGGGGTGAGCGAGGGGGAGAGGAAAGGGGAGAGGAAGCCACTCACCCCAGCCCCGTGCAGCCATCGCGGCGGTCAGCAATAGGAGTGCTCTCCTCACCTCCCCCTCATTGGCTGCCACTCCCATAACTCAGGCGGGTCCCGCCCCCCTCTGAGCGGCAACGCTCCTCCAACTGCGCACGAGCGGATCCGGCGGCTATCTTATGTAAGTATTAGACCAACGGGCCCCAACTGTGCAGGTGCGGACACATTTGTTCTGCGCACGCGTGGATCCGGTGGCCATCTTACGTAAGTATTAGATCAAGGGGCCTCAACTGCGCAGGCGCGGAGCCGTTGGGTTCCCATTGTGATGTTGAACATGGCTAATGGGCAGGGCAAGTGGAAAAGGGATTTATTAAAGTTTAAAAAGTGATTTATTAAGGTTTAAAAAGTGAAAAAACCTTAAAATATAACAGCCATTTGAACCACAGAACCATGGTCAGTAAGGTGGTCCTAAAATTGTTGAGCTATCTTGTACCGTTTTGGCTGTATTTGGGTTAGGTACAAATATACAATGAAATATATATATATATATATATACAATTAAATATATATATACGAATATATATACAAGATGAGAGTTTTAGTAATATATAAAGATTGGGTAAGTGGAGAAGCGTTGTTTGAAAGCATGGGTCCGGCGGAATATGAAGTGGAATTGAGGTCCATGGCAAATCCTTAGGAGCAAGATACGGAGCTGCGGGAGCAATTGTGTGAGGGGCAGAACGAACTGTGCATGGCAGAGAATGTAGAATGGGGAGAGAACTATTACAAGAAATGGTAGACGGAGCATAGGTACCTTGGATCCTGGTTAGGCTGAACTCGGAGACCTGGAAACTGAGCTTTGGGGAATGTGTTGGAAACAGAGCCATCCATTTTCTGAAGTATTTCTTTCACCTCGCTCACAATGTTGAGTTTCACAATGACATTTCTAAGCCAGGGAGACTTAACACCAGGAGGTACATGAGCTTTGACTGAAATTAACTCAAATCAATTATAAAAGTTAATTTTAATTAAAATATTCTTGTTAGGCCCTTTTGAGGCACTTTCTATCTTTTCTAAATGTATCGCCAGTCAAGAAGATACAAAGATAAGGACTATGACCCACAGGAATAGACCTGTAAGCCCTCTCTTGATTAGGTTGAGGGACCAGCTCACAAAACCACCAAAGGACAGGCATCTGTAACTAATGGTGCGGTATGCATGGTAGTATATTTTACTTCTGTCATTATTCTCAGGAGCTTCTCCATTATTAGTATGTTTCCAGGAAGTTCCAGGCCATTATTTTAGAAAGTATATTACCCAGCCCGTTTGCAGTGATCATGTACCATAAAGAACATGGTCATAACAATGAAACAGGACTCCGTCTTTAAATCGATGTGCTGCTACTACAGTTTATTAGCAGAAAGTTATGGGGGAGAAAACAAGGTGCAAAGATGACTGTGCAGCTGCACATTTTCAACGTTGCTCTGACAAGATATCTTCAGGCACTACCAGTTCTAACCAACTCATCACTTCTTGGGTATCATTGGGTGAATGTTTCCATCTTGTCAAGTTAGACATGTAAAGTCTAATCACTCAAAACAACACATTGGCAGATGCAATTTGGTCGCCCAATTAGTAAAAATCTCATCTGTGCTAATACTGTGGAGAGGGGTAGCTATTGATTTAACAGCACTTGGAAGTAATTATCCTAGACTTGCATTTTCCTAATGGTTGATCAAAGTAATAAGGCACAGCAAATAACATTAATAAAAATGTTTAGGAATTCAGCCTGACTAAATCAAATCCTATTCCATTTTCTGTAAGATATAAATATAATTTGTGGCTATAACATAATACTTGTCAAGTAAATCAGATTCATTAATAAATATAGTATGATCTTGCACAAGTGATTAAAATCACAATTATCAACCACTGCATCTCATAATTTATTCAAAGAGCAGGAATAGATATGAGATCTCAAACATAACAAAACCATATCTAAATAAGGCAGCAAGACAAGAGGTGGAATAACTTAGTGAAATATTTAAGAATAAGTATATGTTGCAGCAGGAAAGCGAAGGAGTCCAACCAAAAACTAATCGAACACGAGTTGCGTGCACTAGACGTGTTTATTCTCTCCAGTACAGCTCCCTACTACTCCCCCAGTCACGGGCGTTGCCCGGCCCTAAATACCAACTCAGGTACCGCCCCCGTGGCTAGCGCCTCCCACACCAACACGCCGCCCTCTAGAGTCGATGGTTCGTTGTGCCCTTGGGTTGCCACCAGGTGTTACCACATGACCCCCCCCCCCAGAATCAGAGGCACCGAACCGGACGGAACGAGGCGGCCCGATCGCGTAGATACAATCCCACGCCCTGCGGGCTTGCTCAGTTCGGAAGAATCTCCGGGAATCCGGGACGGCGGACGCCCGCGACGGGGCGGTTGAGCCACATGGACTGGCTCGCTCAGGTCCAAGTGGGCCGGTTTCAAACGAGCCACAAACACAGTTTCGCGCCGGCCTCCCATGTCCAAATCAAATGTAGTAGTCCCGTGCCGCATCACGTGAAAGGGGCGCTGCAAGGTCGACCTGTGGGAGTCACCTTCATGCGGGCGCTGCAAGAGCGACCTGTGGGAGTCACGGCGAAGAAAAACTTACGGGCAACTCATCAGCGGCAGTGGCACATGGGAAGGGGCAACTCCATGACGTGACGTTGGGATGGGAGACACTAGCCACGGGGGCGGTACCTGAGTTGGTATTTAAGGCCGGGCAATGCCCATGACTGGGGGAGTAGTAGGGAGCTGTACTGGAGAGAATAAACACGTCTAGTGCACGCAACTCGTGTCCGATTAGATTTGGTTGGACTCCTTCATGTTCCTGCTACATTGGTGACCTCAATCTCGACACTTGCCATTTGCAGCATGATTGTCATCTTGAGTTTAATTTTTTTAATTGAGCTAACATTGTTATTGAGATGGGCAATACTGTTGGAGTTATGCTCCTCATAACTGCTCACCATTTGAACAGTGTATAAATAGTTCTGATTCTGGCTTCTTTATCTCAGTGATTTATCCTGTCTCCTACTTTGCTATAATTTACAAATCAAGAAATTTTGGCCTCGAATTACCCAAACATTTTGAATTGTCAAAGAAAATTCTATTTTAAGTGCACCAACTCCCTCTCTTTGATGATTGTTTTTGCACCAATATGTAAAGCATGTAGCTTCCGAATTACACTTTATTGCCTTTGGGATTGATAAATAATTTTTTGAATGTGTAAAATAGGTTTGAGCCATTAGAAGAAAGTAAAAAAGATCTCTTTGATTTATTTTTAAACTCTCATCAGGATGTTTTAATTTAATACTATTAACATATGAGTAAAATAAAATATGTTATTTTAATGCATTGCATTATTATGCTGCTCTGTAGCTTTACTCAACTAGTCTCAAAGGATACAGACAAGATTAAGTTGTTATTTATTATCTCCTCAATATGAAGCATTATCTTCCCTAGAAGAATTATCTTCCATGTTATTACTTGCTTCAGATGTTTCCACATTGACTGAGTCTCTTTGTGACGCCATTTTGAAATCACAAGACAGTGAAACTGAAGCAAAAATATTCAGAAAATTATTTTCTAGCTTTAGAAACATAAAGTGCATTTTCAAACACCATTGGAAGTTTACCAACAAACATATTAGTATGGTAACCTATGTAGGAAATTTTAACTTGCTTTATTTTCAGATTTTGACTGTTGTATTACATATTTAATCCTGATTTTATTGGATTAGGTTATGGCATTAACTTTGAATTAAGTCTTTTTCTACAAAGTAGATAAGCGCTAAATTTGACAAGATAGTGCTTCTGGTCTCAATTTCTCTCAGAAATTATTTGCACAGCAAGTGTCCTCCAAAGTCAAGCTGATATCAGTGCCAATGTAATACAAATTTAGAATCACCCCAGGGTGTACTTTTGACTGAAAACATGGTAGATCATAGTCATAAGATCTGAAGGAGAGGGGAAGTCATACAACACCATGGATGAGAAACAAAAACAGAAATGCTTTTAGAACTCAGCCAGTCAAGCGTACCTCTAGAAAGAGAAACCTGTTAATACTTCAGGTCATGGACTTTCCATCAGAGCAGATAAAGGGTCTATGACCTGAATTGTTAACTGGTTTCTTTTTCCACTGATACTGCCTGACTGATTAATTCCAGCATTTCTGTTTTGTTTCAAATTCTAGCATTTGCAGTTTGATTTGTCTTCCAATCTCAGGGATGAATTCATCTAACAATGACAAAATACTGCTGTGTGGTTGAGTCGATTATAGTTGGTGGCCAGAGGCCCTGAGAGAACTAGAATAAGTTCATCTGCAGCTATCTGATCGGCAGGTTAATGTAACTTTTAGAGTATTTGTCAAAACAATCCTGTCCAGTTCAGAACATACGTGAAATTATTGTTTTACTCATGATTTTATTATGATGCTTTCAGTGCTTATCAGAAGCACCTAGAAGTGTAAAATTGTGAGCAGGGCAACGTAGCTTTATTTGGAGATCCAAAGTGAAGTCAATTTAGCCCACTATTTCCTTTCTCCTCACACCATCTATAACATAGAATTGTCTAGTAATATTTATTTTAATAGTGATATAACAGTCATAAATATATTCTGCGTGGAGATGTATTTAATTATTTTTGAAATGTTGCAGTAAATATATAGATAAAGTTCAATAAAGAGCATTGCGTATACTTTGAGCTTTTCTAAGCTTGGCGAACTTTGGATTTCAAGTCATATTATAACAGTTTTGCATAAAGGAAAATAAATATATCTGAATTAAACTTAAATGCAACAGAATGAAATTAGGTTAGACACAAAAAGCTGGAGTAACTCAGCGGGACAGGCAGCATCTCTGGAGAGATGGAATGGGTGACGTTTTGGGTCAAGACCCTTCTTCAGACTATCAGGGTCTGAAGAAGGGTCTCGACCCAAAACATCACCCATTCCTTCTCTATCCAGAGATGCTGCTTGTCCCGCTGAGTTACTCCGGCTTTTTATGTTTATCTTCAGTTTAAACCAGCATCTGCAGTTCTTTCCTACACAGAATGAAATTAGGGGTTGAAGTTATTCATCGTATTTTTTAATTGCGTCCATGTTCGCGGTAAAATGTTAAGGCATTGCATGTTAATGCTATCTAACATGTTAATGCTATATTGTTCGTGGTGACGGGCGGCACGGTAGCGCAGCGGTAGAGTTGCTGCTTTACAGCGAATGCAGCGCCGGAGACTCAGGTTCGATCCTGACTACGGGTGCTGTACTGTAAGGAGTTTGTACGTTCTCCCCGTGACCTGCGTGGGTTTTCTCCGAGATCTTCGGTTTCCTCCCACACTCCAAAGACGTACAGGTTTGTAGGTTAATTGGCTGGGTAAATGTGAAAAATTGTCCCTAGTGGGTGTAGGATAGTGTTAATGTACGGGGATCGCTGGGCGGCACGGACTTGGAGGGCCGAAAAGGCCTGTTTCCGGCTGTATATATATGATGATGATGATGATGATATATTTGTTTTTGAAATACAGCCAAAACGGTACACAATAGCATGACAATTTTAGGCCCACCTTACTCACAATTGTCATGCGGTTCAAATGTTCAATATATTTGTGTTTTTTTTTCACTTTTTAAACTGTATAAATCACCTATTTAAACTTTAATAAGTCCGTTTTCAACTTGCACTGCCCATCTGCCGTGCTCGACGTCACAATGGGAACCCAACGGGTTCGTGTGTTCAACATTACAATGGGAACTCAATGCATCCGCGCTTGCGCAGTTGGGGTCCGTTGATCTAATACTTATGTAAAATGGCTGACGGATCTATGCGTGTGCAGTTGGGGGAGGGTTGCCACTTGGAGGGGGGCGGGACCCGCCCGAGTGATGGGAGTGATGGCCAATGAGGGGGGGGGGGGGGGTGACGAGAGCTCTCCTACTGCTGGCCACCACGAATGTCGCCCGGGGCCATGGTGAGTGGCTCCCTCTCCCCTTTCCTCTCCCCCCTCGCCTGCCCTGGCCCCGGGGGAGTTTTAAGGGGGGTTGAAGGATGATGAAGTGGGTGAGTGTCCTCAGTTGTGCGAGGGTTGCCAGGCCCGCAGCAGAGGTTTGGATGGAGGATTGCCGGGCCCGCAGGAGAGATTTGGGCCCAAAGGGTCCATGCCCAGCTAGTGAAACATAAACCATCACAATTCAGAATTGTCAGTCTTCAACATCTACCAGGCCATAGTAATATTAATATGAAACACAATTTTCATAAACCATAAGGTATGGATATTGCAATAACTTTAATTTGAACATTAGAGTTAATTTAAAAATTGAAAGATGTTAAGAGTAAATGTCATGCAGCAAAATGACCAACTTCCCATCTTCATTGTTGATTTATCAGCATTTTTCATTCAGCATGACTTTAATGTTACTTTGTTAAGCTATGTAACAGACAAGCCAGAAGCATATGGCCACGATATTGAAGACAGACAATTCTGAATTGTTATGATTTATGTTTCATACAATTAAAATGTAATGACTTAACATTTTTAATGAAAAGAACTTGTGGGAATTAAAAAAAAAAAAATTACCTCTGCTGCACGCTTCCCGATGCTCCTTTTCTAACATACCACCGTCCTCCCCCAGGGGCTGCTGGTGGCATTGATGCCTCTAGATCTTGTCTCTCTCAGTCTTGATGATCCTGACACTCCTACAAAAACTCCAATCTCGCTACTACTTCCAGGCACGTAATTGATTCATTGCAGACAAATAATTAAGATGTATCACTTTTATGTGAGATATTTTCGATAGATATTGTAGTAGTTGGATGATGAGGGTGTTGTGGTTTGAGCGGAGTATGAAGCTAATGGTAAAATTGATGAGATATGTTATTTGAAGATGTAGTCATTGACTTTGAGTTTGCTTTTGAGGTATTGAACTCTAGCAGCGTTATAATAAAGCTTCAGTGATCGACTCGTAATACTGACCTCCACAGTTGGCGTAGAGGTCTAGCTGCTGCCTTACAGCTTGAGAGACCCAGGTTCAATCCTGACTAAGGGTGCTTGTCTGTATGTTGTTTGTACGTTTTCCCCGTGACCTGCATGGGTTTTCTCCGAAATCTTCGATTTCCTCCCACACTCGGAAGAAATACAGGGTTGTGGGTGTTTTGGAACAAGCTGCCAGAGGAGGTAGTTGAGGCTGGGACTATCCCAACATTTAAGAAACAATGAGACAGGTACATGGATAGTACAGGTTTGGAGGGATATGGGCCAAGTCAGGCAGATGGGACTAGTGTAGCTGGGACATGTTGGGCCGAAGGGTCTGTTTCCACACTGTATCACTCTATGACTCTATGACTCTATGGCATGAATATAAAATTGTCCCTAGTGTGGTGGGTAGTGTAGGATAGCGTTAATGTGTGAGGATCGCTGGTCAGTGCGGACTCATTAGGCCTAAGGGCCTGTTTCTCCGCAGTATCTCTAAACTAAACTAAACTAAAGATATTTCCCTCTGTCTTCTGCAGAAACAACACATCTACCCTGTTCCTGCAGAAGCACCCATATCAGGGTGTCAGTAAATGCTCTACTCCCACCACTTTACACCATGGATCTTGTTGGCCGGTTGTAATTAAGTCCACAAGATCTTCTGTTATCATCTGCAGCCACAATGCCATTTCCTTCAAGAGATGCAGGTTAGCCTGAATTGTTACGAAATTCTCACAAAATTATGCCTCTTGCTCAGATGATAAACCACAAAATAGCACTGACCAGGTGTTGAAATAAATGCAGTAAGTAAGCTGCATGCATTTTGTGTCCTGCCACCATCTGATCAAACAGCTTTGGGTTAAGCAGCATTAGGATTCCCATGTTTGCATTTGTAGTTTATCCAGTTTAGCTCCATGCACCACTGCTGGCTATAATTAGACTACGGTCCAAGTATTGTGTCAGGAGATGGACTTCTTGGAGCTATATTTCCCTTCTTGCCAACCATGCCGTGCAAATGATAGACGCAAAATGCTGGATTAACTCAGCGAGACAGGCTGGAGAGCAGGAACCGGTGATGTTTCAGATTGAGGCCCTTCTTCAGACACTTCCTCCTACTTATCCTTGGACCATGACCCCACAGATGAGTACCAGGCCATAATATCTCCTCAAGATATGTCTTGCCAATGGATTGTCTCTTTTCTGACTCTGACACTCAAGTTGGCGAGGAAAATCAGCTTAACTCTTTCTGGGATGCAGGCCAGGTTTTTTGCAAAATTGGAGTAGAGGTCCCTCTTTGCTATATCTTTAACTTTCAAACTTGGCACATACGCGTTGATGATTGTGGCATGCTGGTTTCACATTAGAATGAGCCAAAGATCTGTGAGATGTTCACTAATCTCAAGGAGCAGTTGCTGAGATGAAGTATATCCATTGTTAATGGCAGAACTCACCCCAAGCAGATAGCAGTCCTCTTCTTGTTTGCTCTTCCTGAAGGTTTATTAATTGCCTGGATCTTCTGAAAAGGCCATCTCCTTCCAGTCAGGGTATCATTAGTAAAGCCTCCGATTCATAAACTATGATTACTGATTAATATTTACATCTGCCAATGTCCTAGACAAGATTCCTTACATTTTAGGTACCAAATTTTCATCTTGATGAGTCAAAGTTGATTGGCAACTTTTAATGACAATACATGGTGCATTTTTTAACCTCACTCAAGCTTTTGACTACATCAATCAAGTGGGATCTTGGAACAGTCTTGCCCACTGAAATGTATTTCCTAATTCAGTCTGCTTCATAATGGCTGTACGTCGTGACCTACACCAACAGGTCCATAGCAGGTCCAATATCAGCACAGTCTGGAGTCAAAAGGTTAGAACTCATCAGAGGAGGACAAATGGGTTCATTAAGAGGGGGAGAAAAGAGCATGAAAGAAAGTTTGTGGGGAATATAAAAACTGAGTCCAGAAGCTTCTTTAGATATGTAAAAAGGAAAAGATTAGTGAAGACAAATGTAGGTCCCTTACAATCAGAGACAGTTGAATTTATAATGGGAAACAAAGATATCGCAGAACAGTTAAACGGGTATTTTGGTTCTGTCTTCACTAAGGAAGACACAAATAATCTCCCAGAAATACTAGGGACTGAGGATCTAGTGGGAGAGAGGAACTGAAGGTAATCCACATTAGTCAGGAAATGGTAAACTGTTCGGACTGAAGGCAGATAAATCCCCAGGACGTGATGGTCTGCATCCCAGAGTACTCAGAGTGGCCCTAGAAATCGTGGATACATTGGTGATCATTTTCCAATGTTCTCTCGACTCTGGATCAGTTCCTGTGGACTGGAGGGTAGCCAATGTAACCCCACTTTTTTTAAAAGGAGGGAGAGAGAAAACTGGGAATTATAGACCAGTTAGCCTTACATCGGAAGTGGGGAAGATGCTTGAGGTGATTGTTAAAGATGTTATAGCAGCGCATTTGGAAAGCAATGATAGGTTCGGTCAAAGTCAGCAAGAATTTATGAAGGGGAAATCATGCTTGACTAATCTTCTGGAATTTTTTGAGGATGTAACAAGTAGAATGGATAAGGGAGAGCCAGTGGATGTGGTGTATCTGGACTTTCAAAAAGCCTTTAATCACACAAGAGATTAGTGTATAAAATGAGAGCACATGGTATTGGGGGTAGAGTATTGACATGGATAGAGAACTGGTTGGCAGACAGGAAGCAAAGAGTAGAAATTAGTGGGTCCTTTTCAGAATAGCAGGCAGTGACTAGTGGGATGCCACAAGGCTCGGTGCTGGGGCCCCAGTTACAGTATTTACAATATATATTAACAATTTAGATGAGGAAATTAAATGTGACATCTCCAAGTTTGTGGATGAAACAAAGCTGGGTGGCAGTGTGAACTGCGATGAGGATGCTAAGAGGCTGTAGGGTGACTTGGATCGGTTGGGTGAGTGGGCAGATGTATGGCAGATGCAGTATAATGTGGATAAAGGTGAAGTTATCTACTTTGGTGGCAAGAACAGGAAGGCAGATTATTATCTGAATGGTGTCAGATTAGGAAAAGGGGAGGTGCCACGAGACCTGGGTGTGCTTGTCCATCAGTCACTGAAAGTAAGCATGCAGGTACAGCAGGCAGTGAAGAAAGCTAATGGCATGTTGGCCTTCATTGCGAGAGGATTTGAGTTGAGGAGTAAGGAAGTCCTACTGCAGTTGTATAGGGCCCTGCTGAGACCGCACCTGGAGTATTGTGTGCAATTTTGGTCCAAAATTGTGGAAATACATTATTGCTTTTGATCGAGTGCAGAGTATGTTCACCCAGTTAATTCCCGGGATAGCCGGATTGACATATGATGAAAGAATGAGTTGACTGGGCTTGTATTCACTAGAATTTAGAAGGACGAGAGGGGATCTTTTAGAAACATATAAAATTGGACAGGCTCGATGCAGGTAAAATGTTCCCGATGTTGGGGGAGTCCAGAACTAGGGGTCACATTTTAAGAATAAGGGGTAGGCCTTTTAGGACTGAGATGAGGAAAAACTTCTTCACCTAGAGAGTTATGAATCTGTGGAATTTTCTGCCACAGAAGGCAGTGGAGGCCAATTCACTGGATGTTTTCAAGAGAGAGTTAGATTTAGCTCTTAGGGCTAAAGGAATCAAGGGATATGGGGATAAAGCAGGAATGGGGTACTGATTTTAGGTAAT
The DNA here is from genome assembly GCF_053455715.1 of Rhinoraja longicauda. NCBI lineage: Eukaryota > Metazoa > Chordata > Chondrichthyes > Rajiformes > Arhynchobatidae > Rhinoraja > Rhinoraja longicauda. The sequence continues at coordinate 22,300,689 of NC_135967.1, forward strand.
CAACCATGATCATATTGAATGGCGGTGCTGGCTCGAAGGGCCGAATGGCCTACTCCTACACCTTTTTTGTCTATGTTTTTAAGTTTCTAAGTAATATTGAATCAATGCACCAACACTCTTCTCATTTCTTCTTTTCCACAAAGTCATATTCATTCCAACACACTTCCCACGGAGTGGAATAAATCCTCTGAGCTAATCGTTTATTTTATATCTCTTTCACTTTAGAATCATGGGCAGCTCAGCATCAGTCATCAAGTTACAAGTTGTGATGATACTTAGGTGGGAATATGTTTGAAAACCAAGCTCCCATTCAGTATCAACTTGTTTACTGAAGCATAGTGAAGGCTCAGTCTTATAAATGTGATTAACAAATCAAAGGTCCTCGACCATTGCACCACACTATTTTCTGACATATCGATCCTTGTCCAAGACCTTGCAAAGCAAAGACCACTTCCCATAGCTTGAGAACTCCTTTCAATCAAGAAAGAAATAAATGAAGATTTTCATCATCTTCAGAATGTGAGCACTCTTTTTGGTAATACTTTGATCATGTCTTTTGTGAGAAAATCACTAGACCGTCCTTTCGGTCTTATTGCATGAAGTGCTTGGAGCATGCAGTTTGTAAGTATGAATTAGTAACAACACTTCTTTTAAGTTTTTAGTATCTTTGAGTACCTCAAAAGTATGCTCAGATACTTGCTCTATTCTCTCTCTACCAATCACCAAGTAGCCAGACACAGCTCCAATGCCATCTTAAAAGCTGTCAACAATACCAAAGCCGTCGGCCACAAAAATGGGCAATGATGATTCAGAGTACAGGATGGTGATTAAATCTTGACTTCAGGAAGGGAAAGCCAGAGATCTATGAACCCATCTTCGTGGAATGGATCGTAGTGGAGAGCATTAACAGTTCCAAGTGTCTGGCTGTGCTATCTCTGAATGTCTGTCCAGGGCCTAGCATATTAATGCAATCACAAAGAAACCTCATTATACCACTATTTTCTTATGATTGAGAGGATTCTGTGCATCACTGAATACTCCATCATACCTCTGCAGGTGCATGGTAGGGAATATACATACTGGTGGCATCACAACCTGGTTCGCCAACTCCAACGCCCAGGAATAAAGGAGATTGTAGAGGTGGTAGACACAGACACTAATCTCCCCACCATCGAAGTGGATCTATCAGAGGCCGCCTATATCATCAAAGACCCACACCAGCCTGAGCACACTGTCATTTCAAGAAGAAGATACAGGAGCCTGAAAACCACAACCACCATGTTCAAGAACAGCTTTGTGTCAGCAACCATCAGGCTCTTGAACACTACACACGACTAATCACTACCCCAGCAACTATGATCTCTATGGACTGTGTTTTGTATATACCACGGAATTCAGTTTTGCACTATTATCACTGTTATTAATTATTACTATTGATTATTATATATTTATTTGGATCTTATCGCATTAATGGGCATGTTAAGCTGCAGCAAATAATGATTCCCTTGTTCTGTTGCCAGTACATATGACAATTAAACTCACACTTTTTCCATTTCCCTCTCTCATACTCTTTCTCTCTATGAGGTAAAGAGTATTTATAGATCAAACCATCAAACCTGGTACAATGTTCATGGTCTGTTCAGCAATAGTGATCATTGTCCTCCCATTGTTTCTGAGTAGGCACCTTTATGAATGGAGAGATTCAATAAAAATTGGTTCCACAAAATCCTCCACATTTCCTGGCTGATCAACAGTGTCCTTTCCCTAGCCAAAGACCCTACTCAAAGTTCTACAATGGCAAGAGATTAGCATTCAGACAGAGGAAACCATGCAAGGATGTTCTCAAAGCCTCCTCAAAAGAATATAACTTTCCCATTGATTCGCAGGATTCCTTGACCATGACTGTTCAAAATGGAGAAGCAGCCTATGGAATGACGTTGGGAGCATGAAGCCCAGCAGCAGATATAAATAGGGGGTGTCTCAGCACCAAAGCTACTCACTCATATTCTGCACCAGCTACGGCAGAGTCCATGAGTCGCAGTGTCCTCATCAAACACATTAAAACTGCAGAGAACTGGATCAGAAGCAAGTCATTCTTAATCCAGACAGTTACACATTATCAGTGACCTACCAACCATCTCTAACAATCAGTGTTCATATGTAACACTCATATATGCTCCACTCCACCTTCACATCACCTTACTATTGCAAGGTTCACTCTTACCCCTAACCATCTGAAAGCTTTGGCAGCTACATAACCATGACAATTGAATGAATGAATGAATGAATGAATGAATGAATGAATGAATGAATGAATGAATGAATTACTGATTTTATTGGCTAAGTATGTACACATACAAGAATGTGCCTTGGTGCTCTGCTCGCAAGTAACAACACGAACATACAGTAAACAATTGTCACTTGACATTCTTTGTCTTTCATGGCAAGGTGCCTCATAAATGCTGGAGATTGTATCATTATCCCCGTTTTCCCTTTCAGTATCTCTCCTTCTGATCCCATAAATCTTCTGCAGATCAAGTGGCGGATGCTGCAAGATGCACTTTTGACTCCTATTGCTCATCATAACATCAGCACGATACCTTTCTCCTTCCAGATTTCCAAGCACTACACTCTTAAAGTGGTAGAAGAACAAACAGTGACGTTAAATCTCCATTCAATTTAAACTTCCAAGAGTAGATCAAATTACTGAGACAATGTGTAATTTAGTGTCCAATGCAGAGTTGAAATTTGTAGTCAGGTCAGAGAACATAGAAAACACCAGTTCCTCCTAAAATTGGTTTTTCTGCACCACACACAGATGGTGTGAAGAGGTATGGTACAAATGAAGATTGGTTAAAAATGCAAATACCGGCAGCAATATTTTTTCCATTGGAAAGATTGCGTGTGCTGCAACAGTATATTTACAAATCCACTAGATACCTTAAACAGAGATTTTTTTTTCCAGTGAGCACCTGGTCTGCAGTTCCATCAACGAAAACCTGTTATACTTCCATTTCAGCACAAGTAGGTGCCACCCAGCATCTGGATCCCAAAGCGAAAGATTGGGATTTTGTTATCAACATTTACCTCAAATTGCTGCTCTCGTTGTTCAGGCTACCAGTGTCTGAAGCAGGGTCCCAACCAAAAATGTCACCTGTCCATTCCCTCCACCAATAATAGACAATAGACAATAGACAAAAGGTGCAGGCGTAGGCCATTCGGCCGTTCGAGCCAGCACCACCATTCAATCCGATCATGGCTGATCATTCCCAATCAGTTCCCCGTTCCTGCCTTTCTCCCCATACTCCGTGACTCCGCTATCTTTAAGAGCTCTATCTAGCTCTCTCTTGAATGCATTCAGAGCATTGGCCTCCACTGCCTTCTGAGGCAGAGAATTTCACAGATTTACAACTCTTTGACTGAAAATGTTTTTCCTCATCTCCGTTCCCTTATTCTTAAACTGTGGCCCCTGGTTCTGGACTCCCCCCAACTTTGGGAACATGTTTCCTGCCTCTAACGTGTCCAATCACTTAATAATCTTATACGTTTCAATAAGATCCTCTCTTATCCTTCTAAATTCCAGTGTATACAAGCCTAGTCGCTCCAGTCTTTCAACATACGACAGTCCCGCCATTCCGGGAATTAACCTAGTGAACCTACGCTGCACATCCTCAATAGCAAGAATATCCGTCCTCAAATTTGGAGACCAAAACTGCACACAGTACTCCAGGTGCGGACTCACTAGGGCCCTGTACAACTGCAGAAGGACCTCTTTGTTCCTATACTCAACTCTTCTTGTTATGAAGGCCAACATTCCATTGGCTTTCTTCACTGCCTGCTGTACCTGCATGCTTCCTTTCAGTGACTGATGCACTCGGACACCCAGATCTCATTGTACGTCCGCTTTTCCTAACTTGACACCATTTAGATAATATTCTGCCTTCCTATTTTACCACCAAAGTGGATAACCTCACACTTATCCACATTAAACTGCATCTGCCATGCATCCGCCCACTCACACAACCTGTCCAAGTCACCCTGCAACCTCATGGCATCTATCTCACAGCTCACACTGCCACCCAGCTTAGTGTCATCTGCAAATTTGCTGATGTTACTTTTAATCCCTTCATCCAAGTCATTAATGTATATCAATGCTGCCTGACCTGTTGAGTACTTCCAGCCTTCTGTTTTTTGCTCAAAATTCTAGCAGCAGCAGTTTCTTGTGTCTCTGTGTTGCCAGTGTTTAGGTGTGACTTGCAAATAGTACATAGCAATTTCTCCTTCAAAAAGTTGTCAGGATTGCTCACGTCTCAGCCAGGAGATATGATAGTGATTCCATGCAAAATGAATTTAACAATTTTTCCGCTGATTGACTGCGCCCATTATCAATTTGTGTGAATTTGCCAATGTGCTCGCTATTGCCTGTGAGTTCTGTTTTTTATGTTACAGTATTTGTATTCATGTGAGTGACTGTAAAGACGTTTCACTCCTTTAGATTGCTAATTAAATGTTCCATTTAATTGTCCTTTACTATAAATCAATCAAAGAAAAGGGGTAACATATTTCATGCAACTGCAGACCCACATGGACACGTTTAACAAACTGATGAATTGCTACTGGAGTAAGATGATGGAAAACAAAATGGCTCCATTGAATCCTATCATACAATGCCTGTGAATTTTTTATTTTAAAAAATCATGAAATTTTCTTTATGGAGGATTTCTCCCCATGGATTTTTTTGGGTTTTACGAGAGATGTTTGCATAATCGACGTTTAACCAATGCTCAGACAAGATAAGAAATATGTTTCCCAAGGTCAGTCCATCTGTGAGGCCGTAATTACAATCTTGATCATTTTGTAAATTCCAAACTCTCCGATAAAGCTCTTTCAAAGCAACTTGTCATATCAATTCACAATAACTTTACTATTGGGAGAATTTAAGATGATATTGTTGTGTTTTACACAAAGGTAAAAGCACATGATCATTTATAAATAATCTAACGTTTGCTTGAAGGCTTAGTGTTTGAGAAGGATCTTAGCTATTGAAGGGAAGCTAGCAACGGAATGGGAAGAAACTGTAGAAAGCAAGATTTGAAATGACTGAATCCAACATCACTAATCTGAAAAGAGGGAATTTTCACAGAAGGCTTTAAAAAGATGAAGTTTCTAAGGAAGGGAATGTAATAATTCACTTGGAAAGATAAAGTAAGTGACACCATGGAAAGGTTTAAAAATTAAGAACATTTATGGAGGATAGAAATATAATGCAGGTCAGCAATAGAAGGAGCAAAATCTGGGTAGCACATGGTGTAGCTATGAGGGAAGCATTCTTGATTAGAATTTTTGGTACTGCAGACACAGACAGAATATGTGACGGTATATGTGTGTGACTGCAAACTATTGAGGATTCCAAGGTCAGCTTACAATCAAATTGATCTTGGGTTCAAGTATAATTTTGGTTAGCCTGAGGAAATCTTGAAATAAACTCGAGGGCACAGGTAACCAGCTGGCTGCAAAGGACAAAGTGAAGGGTTCAATTCATCATGCTTTTGATATGTATTCCATTGTAATATTATACAGCAACATGTCGCAAATTAACTACTGTCCCTTCATAAGTACTTGCACATCTTCTGAGGCTATTCATTGTTGATCATAAGGCACATAGACAATGGTTCAATATTGACATGTTTTTAGGTCTATGTCTTTAGTAAACCTGCCGGCTAGATTTGAAGCTGCATCCAGGAAAGGTTAGAATGTTAATATAATGTGAATCTAATATTGCCTCTTCAAGAACCTTCCTCCTCTTCAAAATATTTTCTGAAAAATCAGCTTCTGGTCATAGAAATCTTGTTCTTTCTATTATAATTCATTACATTTCCTCTTGGTTTAGGTCCAAGAAATGTTGGGGAGATTTAGTAAACTTCATATTGAATAACACCAATTGTAAGGAGACTTGAGAGAGATACAGATGGAAGACTCATGAGCAAAGCACTGGAGAAACTCAGAAAATTAGGCAGCTTCTGTGGAGGGAAATGAACTGGTGTGTTTCAGATTCTGATCGGAATTCAAAGAGATAGAGTGGGGGGTGGGGCGTGAAAGCTTGGAAAGAGAGGTGGGGTGGGGCAAAAGTATTTGGTAGAGAAATAAAGTCCTTGCAAGTTGTTGACATTTGGGAAGAAACATGGGAAGCGGAAACCTGCTTTGTTTCAAGAACAGTCATCCCAGAAATACAATAGCAGAGCTTCTGAAAACTTGACTCTGAAAGCACAATTGTACAAAACCATGTTGTGATTTCACTGATACGAAAGACATCATTAAACATTAATCAGTTGGGATAATTAGGATTGCATGATGAATGTCTTCATCTCTGATTCGTCTTTGATAATTATAATAATGCTTAATCATAATAATTATAATACTTTTAAAATTATATTTTAGAAACATTTTAGATGTAGAGCTATTCAGAAATCATCAGAAGAAAATCATGACACAGATCAAAAGGCTGCAAAATACATCCTGTTAATTAGCCTTGCTCTTGTTTCTGTTAAATATTATGCATGGTTGTCTCTCCACATTTGCAACAAATTTTCGTTAAATATTCTCATTAGGATTGTGTAAAAATGGTTTGGAATATTATCAGTCAAACACAAAAAGGGAGCTTTGGTAATTTGGAACCTCTGAGAGGGATACTTGGTCACTGCGGGCAACTACTTTGACCGCCTGCTCAGTTTGTCCATTTTATTCCATGTAAGGACGCCAAGGTCAGCAAACTGCACCAAAGATTGAGGGATTCCAAGTGAAAATTACATCCAGAGCTAATTGTGTTTCGAAGATCTACACTAGTTCACATTATGTTGGAAGTAGGCTCTGCGCACAAAATTGGCTTTGCTCCCAGATTAAAATAATCACCATGGCAAGTTTCCACTAATTGAACCAGATGGGTTTTTATGACAATCTGGTAGTTTCATGATCACCACTACTGATACTGGAGTTGTAATTTACATTATTTAATTAACTGAATTTGAATTGTCCAGTTGCCGTGGTGGGATTCAATCTCACATCACTGGACCATTAGCCTGGTCCCATTATTGCTCATTCAGTAAAAGCTTTAATGGTAACCATGACATCAAATATTAGACCTGCACTTATGTTTGCACAATAATGTTCTATTTGTTATTGTGACAGATTAACACATCAGACAGTAGAAACTAATATATAAACATGTTTAGCTTACCACAACAACATTTTATCATGATTTAATTCTTTCACACACACTGTACTTGTCCTCCATTTTAGGACTTGAAATGAAATTCTAATTTTTGATTTTTGTAATTAATTTTGGGATAGATACAATTTTTAAAAATTGACTCTACTGCAGAGTTTTGTGGTGAACCAAAAAAAGTGCAAATCAGAAACTCCTTGAACATTTGATAGCAGCCACTGTACATCCCTCTTCAATGCCATTGTGGTCCATGAGTATCAAGAGTTTGTCATTGTTTACCCCCAAAGTTGTTGCTAGTGCTGTTCTTAATATGACTGTCGTAATCATTGGTATCTTTTGTAATCCAGGACACAATTTAATATCAAATTGCCTCGCAAACCATCACATTACCAGCAAAAAACACAGGACACAGAAAGGGAAACAAAAAGTGTTTTTTTTGCTTTCCAAAGGCATTTCACACAGAAGCAGAAAATCATCAAGCACCTATTTAATAGTTTAACAGTACTAATAATTCCAATAAAACCGGCTGCAATAACTGAAATAATTGCTGCTCATGTACAAACATTGCAGGTACACACAAGTGCCGCACAATACCAGCTTTGGAGGGAAGAATTCCCTTTTACCTATTACATTTATTAGCCTATTCCATGCAAACTCATGAGCTGAGTGACTTTGTTACTGGTTGATTCAATGATGTGGTTGTGCAAGGTGGAATGCAGTACATCTTAATTTTTTTCTTTTCATAAAAGAATACTTCTCTGAACGTTGCACGTTTTTTGAGATGAAATGCTGGCTGGTAGCAAATATTTTAGTCACTCTTCCACATTACAATTAAGGCTTATTCATACTCCTGGTAAGTGGAGTTAACTTATCACGTCAATATTTCTTAGCATATTTATACTGAAAATGAAAGGAGGTAGAGAAGGGAAAGAGAGGGAGGTAGGGGAGTATTACATGAATGGTGAAAGATAATTAATCTTTCCATTCCTCTGCATGATATACGTAAGGTGGATCAAGTGAATAGTTACAAGCAGAAATAATAAACTGACCACTTAGAACATGTGCAAAAATCATAATTTCTGTGCCATGATATAAATTAGGGATACCTGTGCAGAATTCTACTTGCTGCAAACCAATCTCTCACTTACAGCCAGTTCATGGACAGTAACTAGTATTGGTTAAATCCTCTGGCCATGGAGAGGATTACAAGATTTGTCGCACTCATGTCACAAGTAGTGTACAGTCAGAGGTAAGAGGTTTGTTTATTTTGGTAGCAATTGCTTCTAAGCACACTGTAGATCCACTTTACCTTCAGATCAAGCAAGCAATATTATCATGGTTGCAAATACAGTAGTTTGCTTTTTGATGTCATAAGGGACAAAATGGAGAGCTTTTCTAATATAAAATTATCTGAACTATATTTCACCAAATATGCTATATTTTCAGCCAGTTCCACTGGGATATTTTCTTTTCTGTCAAAATCATTCAATTTTCCAGGGTTATCTTGTAAATAAATGTCACACCAGAGTCGTTTCCTCATGATCAACTTAAATTTTTTACACCTCTTAATGCTGCCTTTTGTACCCTTTAATAAAGTACACAAGGTGTTCCTAGGTGTTGTCATGGCCAAGGCTTGTCCAACTGTGGTTGTTGCTTACACACCTCCTCCCTGTGGCCATCAAGTTAAAACACCATCAGGAATTTAGATGGAGCAGATACCAATGCTTCATCCCACACCCATCATTTTTACGTGTGCTTTTGTCTCTCCATCCATCACCATCAGTAATTCCAGGCCAGACACACATTTACTTGCACCTCTTCCAACGGCATCTATTGCACTTAGTGTTCCAAATGTGCCCTCCTCTACATCGCAAGACGGAGTGTGGTTGAGGCGCTTGTTTTGCTGAACATGTGTTCTGTGTGCCAAGACCGATTAGTCTGATTATGATGTCGAACACGTGTTTTGTTTGCCAAGACCGAAATCAGTATGATTTGATTAGTACGGCTGTCAGGGGTTATGGGGAGAAGGCAGGAGAATGTGGTTAGGAGGGAGAGATAAATCAGCCATGATTGAATGGCAGAGTAGACTTGATGGGCTGAATGGCCTAATTCTGCTCCTAAAACTTATGACCTGATGACCTTATGAACTTGGGGATCTAACTTTTAATTCCCCTTCACGTTCCCATTTTTATCTTTCTGTCCTTAGCCTCCTACATTGCCAGAGTGAGTGTGCAAGCAAATTGGAAGAATTACAGCTCATATTTCACTTGGGTGTCCTGTGAACCAACGGCATGAACATTGAATTCTTCAACTTCAAGTAATACCTCTCTTTCCCTGCAGTCTTTAATTTCTCTCGCTGCCCCTACCACTCCAGTGCAAACATATTTCTCCCACCATCTTCCACCATCACAATCATCCTGTTCCTTTGTATGCTTATGTCTCATCCCTCCCAAATCCAAGACCCGGTTTCCCTTTTATCACTTCCCTCCTATCCCCTTCCACCTATACTATACCTCTAGATCTCTGGTCTTTTATCATTATCTGACACCCTTTTGTATCTTTATTACTTCTAGCCTTTGTCACTATCTGCACCCATCTGTCAAACACCCCCTTCATCTGTATTTAGCTATCACTCGTCAGGCGTTACCCCACCCCAACCTCTCTTTTCCAGCTTTCTCCTCCACTATTTCATTAGACCAAAGAAAGGTCACCCCAGACCAAAAGACACCCTCGCCCAGGCGACCCAGCCGGGGTTGATCAGGCCCTGACGTGCGTCCCAGCAGCAACTGCCCACTGATCAGCCCTCTTAATAACTACTCTGCAGGGGTTGGGAGACTCTGGTGTGTGGAGGGACTGGGCTCTCTGGGGTGAGTCCTGGCCGGGCTCCTCCTGCATCTCACCAGGTTCAAGGCCTGTGCGCTGAATTACTTCTTTCTCCTTCTCCGAGCATTTCATTCTTGGTTGATGGCACAAGGCCTTTCCGTAGCTTATTGGGTTTCTTTCTCACGAAAGACACCAGACTGGGGTCTCAACCCATCCTGTCCCGGGTGCCGTCTTTCCGTGCCGTCAACTGTCTCTCCAGTAGTCACCAAACTTTTCTTGGTTGTCACCCAATATAAATATATTAAGATATTTTACAGTGAGTCTGGAGGTAGGTGCTCATCTCCTGTTATGGTGCTTCTGTGAGGTGTAGCATGCTATTTAAGCTCATTCAGCCCCTCTGCCTCAGTACATCACACTGGATTGCTGAGTGCCAGACTTCTGGTGGAAGACTCCCGCAGGAAGATCTGCCTATTATTCTCATTCTTTCAGCATTTTTTTGCCAGTTAGAACTATCCCTCTTTGGTTCCAGCCAAGCATAGCCAGAGGCCCCCACACCAAATGATCTGTGTTCCCACCCGTATAATGTCATCTCACACTCCCCAGTCATAAAACCAAACCTCCTTGTCCACGATGCGATTCTTTTGTAGCATTGTTCACAGGTACAGGTTCAATTTCTGCACAATTCCTGATGGCTTACAAAATTACCCAACAACTCTTCTCCACCTTATAAAGGCTATTTCAGCTGTTTAATAAGTAACTTCAAGGTCCAGTTTGAGAATTTCAGAACCAGGAAACTGAAATCAACAATATCAGCAATCAATATGACTTTGTTTTCATGCACCCAACTATCATCTGCAATTTTTCGGAGCACATTCCCAAGCTAAATTAGGTCATTGACAACTTCACAGTGACAACTTTTTTGGTACAATCAACCACCTCTATTGCTCTGGATTTACACAGTCACAGCCAGACTATAGACATCAGTGCTTAAACTGTCCTCATGTGCTAGTCAACTTCTGACTCAAATTATATCAAAACTCTCAGGCCTGGCTTTCTATTCTGCATACATTTCAAAACCTGGTTACCTGTATCTCATTGGGCACAAGTCTCTCTCATATCTTATCTCTTTCCATATGACCTTCATTTTGTCAATGTTCCACATCATCACTGGCATTTTTCAATTTCTCATTGTCTCAGTCCTGCCTGTACGTGTATCTGTACATCTCCGCCATCTTCCTTTGCCTACCCCACAATCCTGACCATTGTTTTGACTCATTGTAGAGGCATACCTCAATTTCTTTCATTTACGTAATTGCAGACGACACAGTGGCACAGCGGTAGAGTTGCTGTCTTACAGCGCCAGAGACTCAGGTTCGATTCTGACTATGTATGAAGTCTGTAAGAAGTTTGTACATTCTCCTTGTGACCGCACGGATTTTCTGTGGGTGCTCCGGTTTCCTCCAAAGGTTTGCAGAGTAAGTGGCTTTGGTAAAATTTGTAAATTGTTGCTTGTGTGTAGGTTAGTGTACAGGGTGAACACTGGTCGGTTCGGACTCGATGGGCCGAAGGGCCTGTTTCCACGCTGTATCACTAAAACTAAAAAACTAAGAACTAAACCTAATGCAATGGTTACAATCTTCCATTCAATTAGTCTCATAGATGGTAGCAACTAAAGTAAAGCACATATCCAATTAGATTTTCTTTTGTTCTAATTATTCTTATCCTTCTTAGGCCCCCTCGGTCATGGCTGACTATGGATGATAATTATTCTTATCATCAGCAGTGATATTCCAAACAGAGACCAAAACATTGTTAAAGCTGTTAGATTTTGGCACTTTGGCCTTCATCAGTCAGAGCCTTGAGTATATAAGTTGAGAGGTCATGTTGCAGTTGTGTGAGATGTTGGTGAGACTGCATTTAGAATATTGTGTTCAGTTCTGGGCACCATGTTATAGGAAATGTATTGTCAAGCTTGAAATGGTTCAGAAAAGATTTACAAGAATGTTGCCAGAACTAGATGGTGTGAGCTATAGGGAGAGGTTGAGCAGGCTGGGTCTCTATTCCGTAGAGCGCAGGAGGATGAGGGGTGATCTTATAGAGGTGTACAAAATCATGAGAGGAATCGATCGGGTAGATGCACAGAATCTCTTGCCCAGAGTAGGTGAATCGAGGACCAGAGGACATAGGTTCAAGGTGAAGGGGAAAAGATTTAATAGGAATCTGAGGGGTAATTTTTTAATATAAAGGATGGTGGGTGTATGGAACAAACTGCCAGAGGAGGTCGTTGAGGCTGGGACTATCCCATTGTTTAAGAAACAGTTAGACAGGTACATGGATTGGACAGGTTTTGAGGGATATGGACCAAGCGCAGGCAAGTGGACTAGTGTAGCTGAGGCATTGTTGGCCGGTGTGGGCAAGTTAGGCCGAAGGGGCAGTTTCCACACTGTATCACTCTGTGACTCTCTGGGTCTATCACTCTATTTACAAATCTCCAAGTAATGCAATAAAAAAGCCAATAATTTTGCATTCAAGATATAACGTTTTGTGTTGCAACCAAAGGAATGGTAAAAATAAAGCACTCTTCCCAAATCACAAACTGGTTCCTCAAGTGAAACTATCCACTTCAGAATGACTTTACTCCAGGTAGGACAATCTAGTTACTATTCTTTGCATACGTTTATACCACACTTAGCTGTGTGGACTGGTCAAGGCAGATGATGACTGGTCAAGGCAGACGTCTCCAAAGATGTACAGGTATGTAGGTTAATTGGCTGGGTAAATGTAAAAATTGTCCCTAGTGGGTGTAGGATAGTGTTAATGTACGGGGATCACTGGGCGGCACGGACTTGGAGGGCCGAAAAGGCCTGTTTCCGGCTGTATATATATGATATGATATGATATGATATGAGTGAGTGAGTCCACTTTCAGAACATGTACTATTGACAATTAGTCACTGTGCTTGTACATGTTGGGAGAAATAACTGAGTTCCAGATTATATGACTTAAAGATACCGTGGTGTCCAAATAATGTGACTTTAAAAAAATTAAGTTTCAGTTGAAGAAATAATATTTATAAACATTCATCAATACAGGTTTAGAAATACTGTAATCGTATCTTAACATAAATCTGATAGCTTAAAATAATTCTGAACAATATATTCATTGAAATGGATTAACTTAATTCAGTTGCATTATTATACTTCAATGAATCCAAAATATCTTAGTGCAACTCAGTAACCACTGATAAACTAGTAAAAGATCAGCATAACTTTAATTAATTTAGGATAGTGTGTGACACTTTGAAAGTAAATTATTTGGGGAAAAAAAGTTTGCAAGTTATGTTGTGAAACATATATGCTCGGCATTTCATTCCATTCTCAGGCTCAGCTGAGTTTATTGAAACCTTTCGCGGTTCCATTGAAAAAAAAAGATAATTCCCAAAATCATTGGTTTGTTTGTGAGAATTCCCACCAAAAAAAACCTGACTTCTGCATATCCGGAAACGTTTTAAAAAAATGTCCTTTTAATTAAAAAATAACATATTGTACTTTGTTATATAAAAAAGGTTTATTTGGTTTTGTATCAATTTGATTTGCACCACGAACGTACCTCCCTGGAGATTTTTCATTCTCCACAATTGAAAGCCCAAAGGCAGAATAGAACGCTAAATTATGGTGGTGCTTAACAAGATCTAAAACTCTATTTACTTTCCTTGGTGAAGCCTGAGGTGTCACTCAGCAAACATTTCATTAAGGTCATAGATTGCAAGCTAAGAACGAAGCAGATAGAACTGTGTTATTTACACTCGTATTCTGGATTGGTCGAGACTTTATTGCCTTCAGCAAGCCATAATTGCATTCTAATTTATAATTCTAATGTGAATCTCTGCAGATCAATTAGGGAATTTCTTTTTATCGAACAATACATTCCTATTTTACTGAAAGTCATCTTTTCGGTGGTGAAGATGATATGAGTTATGAAGGTCCACAGCACTAATAAAATAACAGTCTCGTTAACATTTAAGAATAATCAGATGATAATCAGTTCTTGTGCCATAACGCAGCATATGGGAGTTGATGTAACCAAATGACATCTGAAGCAATCACACTTAGAATGCTCGCATCTTTATAAGTTGGTTCAGAATTTTTCAGCTGGAGTACCAGCAGTGGATAGCATGATTTAATAGAGGGAGAATTATCATGACATTTTGATCAAAGATCCAGTAGTTTCGGTTTGGGGAATGGTCAGGAGGTTGTGACTGCAGCTTGAAAGAGCCCAAAATACCTTGATAGAGGAGGCCTTGCTTCTGACCTTGTCCTAAAGGAAAGAGCTACTGCAGATGAGCGTAAAGATTGTAGGAATGATGATAAATCTAACAAGAGCACCATTCTGATGAAAGATAATAAAAGTGAAAATGGAAGAGGTTGGCATAATCAAGATGGACAGTCTTCTCTGCCGCTGTGACTGTAAGTCTCAAAGATTGTGGTGTCAAGGTTAAGGATGCCCATGTTTTTGCCGCATCCACTTTTTCCCCTGATGCCCAAATAAATCCACTTTTTATAGTTAATAAAACTTGAGAACTGAGATGAGAAATATTACAATAGATAACGAAAGGCAAACATTTAAAGAAACAATTCATAATTCTCAATGAATGTAAATCTCACTGAGCAATCATTGGTGAAAGAAAATACAGTCTGGCTACATTTCCAACTTTTCTCCTCTAATTACACTACCTTTATTCCATTTGTTATTTCCTAATTTCACCAAGAAAAGGACATTCTGCAGTTAAACAAATCATGTGAATAGTGATTTTTATAGCGCTCATGATTCCTCCTTAGCAATCCTCAGTCTTCACAGCCAGTGCATTTTTAAGAGGTCCATATACATTCACTGGAAGGAGACATGTCCTGGCCACTGCTCACCCTCCCATCTCCTCCTTGCAAAGATCTGTTTTGCTGCTGGGCAGACTATACTTGCCTTCGAGGCAATGCAGTGGATCTTTACCAGATTGATTAATTGGGAGAGAGGGAATTATGTTCTATAATGAAGTGAGTTAGTGAGACATGGAAAGGTTGTTGTGTTGACACCAGGTTACGAGGTTCTCTATCTCCTTCCAGTACTATATTCAGGTTGCACATTTGATACGCAAAGGAGCATAAATAAAAACTGCAGTGTTTGTTAACCAAGTTTTACATCCCTAGGTTTCTCTTATGATTTTTGTTTCAGATAAATTAGTTATTTATTTATTAAGTTAGTGTTAGTTAGTCTAGGTCTGTGGAAGGTGCTGTCGTTTACTTGGAAACACAACTTTGTCTCCTAACATCTCCTGGAGGAAACCATTTATAATTTAGCTCCTACAGACAAATATTATTAACCCAGGCACCTCGAAGTATGCCTGAGTATCTGGAAGCAGCCAATTGTATTGTCTAACATTGTGCAGGTCTACCGGTTGCTGTTTCCTTTGGTCCACAACATCCCTTTTCAGTAACCAGGGCTGAGACAGATTGATGTTGAAATCCTACGACAGTCAAAGGATGTGGGGAGTGTAGATAACCATATTAGGTCACCTCACTTATTATACATGCTGCACATTCCACATGTGATCCAGTCCGGATCTACAACCCTGTCTAGACTATGTAAGCTGCCTTACGCTGTCTCACAGCAGACTAGATGCTGACTACGGAGACGATAGCATGTAATGTTTCCTCCGCTTGTGTTACAATAAAACTATGAGTTGCTACTCCTGTGTATGGGTTTGATTCCAACCACAAGGAGATCAGGTGCGGTCCTGCTTTGATCTTATTTGGGATTGGAGGGGCTAAACAACTTACTCCTCCTGACAAAATACAAAGTGCAGGAAGAGCTCAATGGGCCAGGCAACATCTGTGGAGAGAATGGACAGGTGGCGTTTTGGGTCAGCATCTTCTTCAGACTGATTGATACTTCTGCTCCTGCTCTACACTTATCTCTAGTTCCAATATCAATTGTTTGGATGAAACTATTTTTTCTATTTGATTATGTAAAATGTAACATCCACAAAGTTTGATTTTTCAGAAAAAATAAATGTTAAAAACATTTAGAAAGGAAATTAATAGATCATAATTCATTTTTCTTTTAATCAATAAATAAACTTAGTTTGTATTTTTTCCTCTTGACCTTTGCTGTCAATACCAATCTACCACAGGATAAGAGGACCAATCTACCTCTGGCATTTACTGTGCGTGCTGTTAAACTGATTAGGCATTAAAGAGCTGTGTAGATAGTGACATTACAAGATCTCCAGCTGTTTCTCAAGGTGACATTTTCAAATGTGGCAGTTTGGCATCAAGTCAATAAGACAGAGAGTACAGATGATTGTGTTGATACCCACATCAATTTTGAGGTACTAATAGCATGTACATCAGTCTTAATGCCAAATGTAAATATGCAACGGTTTTCTATTTACTACATTTGATTTGTCCAGAGGAGCGTTATATTTCTGGAATGAGGAAATCACAGAGCTTGTTGCTTGAACATGCACTGTGTCATTGATTGTGGCTCATAGGGTATGATGGTGGCTATAGTCCAAAATTACCAGCTTGGTAAGGTAATGAAAGTTATAGAATTTAAATTTAGTTAATAAATTAGAAGAAAAATATATGTTCCGCTTGCAATTATAACCCTAATGTATTCAAGTGTGGAAATCAACCACCTTTACAGATCTAAATATGACTTTAGGTCCACAACAATATGAGTCGACTCTGAAACAGCTTAGGGGACCAATTATGGATGAGATAATTACTGGCCTAGCAGAAGGTCCTGATATCTAAAAATTCATCATAAACATCTCTGCGATAAATTGTGTCAGATGCTCTCTTGGTAACTTGCATCTGAAACCAGCATTAGTCCTCTTGTACTTACAAATAAGGAACCTTTTTCTTCATCCTGGCCTTTGTTACTTTGTCTTGATGAAGCCATAGTGTAATGTCTGTAAACGTCCAGCTTTACAGTGCTCCCAGAGTCACCATTGTCTAACATAACGACAAGCTCCCCTCTCCTGCACCAGCTCAACAGGACATGTGATGTTTGTATTTTCTTACCCTATCTCTGATCACAGCTAGGCACTGATCATGGATTTTGAGGCCAACTAGTTGTTCTCCTGGTCAGCTCCTATTCCTCTGGCTGCTGCTTCAGCTCAGTGCAGAGCTCTGTCCAGGGAGCCTGTGTTTTCTGGTAGGCAGTTGCTGTCCATGGTGCTGGCCTTCAGCTTCTGCTGGCCTGTCTGCTGTGAAGAGGGATCAGAGCAGCATTTAAGGAGAAGGTGTCAATAGTCAATAGTCAATTTTATTTGTCACATACACATAAATGTGCAGTGAAATGAAAGATTACCCACAGTCCAACAATAAGAGCAATAAAGATAAGCAATAACACACACAATCATAAATCAACACCAAACAAAAAGAAACATCCATCACAGTGAGTCTCCTCCAGTCACCTCCTCACTGTGATGGAAGGCCAGAATGTCTTTTCTCTTCTCCTGCCGTCTTCTCCCGCAGTCAGGCTGTTGAAGTTGCCACGCTCCAGGCCGCGCCGGACGGTAAAAGGTCTGCAGCGGGCCGACCCAAGCCCCACGATTCGGGGCGGGCGAAGAAGCTGCCACTGCACGTCGGGGCGGTCTGGGCTCCCGACAGCGAAGTTTCCGCCGGGCAGAGAAAATCCCACGGCCTATTTCAGGAGCTCCCGAGTCATGCTCCGCCGGATGGTGAAAGGTCCGCGGCGAAACGACCCAAGCCCCACGATTCAGGGCGGGCGAAGACGCTGCCGCTGCCGGAGCTCCCGATGTCGGCCCCCACCCAGGGGGCTGCGAGCTTCCGATATCCACGCGGCCCATGGCCCGTGGCCGAAGAAACCTCCGAAGGCGAGTCATACCCAACCCCAACCCCAACCCAGCCATGATACCGGGACTTGTAACAAAAAAAGTATCCGAAGCAGTCACCTTCAATCTGCCACCTTAAGCATTATTTACCTGTTCTGTAAACTGATCAATTAAAACTATACTGGTAGATCCTCCAGCAAATTGTGCTGTACCCCCTGTACATTTATTTCCTCGTGCAACTTTCTTTAGTTTTAGTTAAAAGTGATGGACATCATTCTTCATTCTTCTGCCATGGTTTCCATTTTATCCACACATGGAGTCTGCAATCTAGTTTTATGAGGCTGCCCAGTTATCAGTGGCATCTCGATTGAGTCTTCCCCAAGACATAGTGCTTGTTTGGATTTCTGATGGAAGGGATGAAACATTCTGAACACTGTCATTATAGATGTAATATTTATATGTACTGTATAAATTTCTTGTTGTTTATTATGGTGTTTTCAGAGTATTATGTTAACATATCTGTGGTGCTGCTGCAAGGACATTTCAGGGACATATGACAATATAACACTCTTGACTCTTGACTTGAAAAACTTGGATTGTTTTGTCCAGGAGCTGAAGGGAGACCTGACAGTTGGTGATGAGAGGCATTGATAGGGTGGCGGTGCACAGGGGGGGGGGGGGGGGGTGGAAGGGGAGCGCATTAGTTAAAGGTCCGGCGGGGGGGGGAGCGCATTAGTTAAAGGTCCGTGGGGGGGGGGAGTGCATCAGTTAAAGGTCTGGGGGGGGAGTACATTAGTTAAAGGTCTGGGGGGGGGGGGAAGCGCATTAGTTAAAGGTCTGGTAGGGGGGGAGCGCATTAGTTAAAGGTCGGGGGGGGGGGCGCATTAGTTAAAGGTGGGGGTGTGGGCGAGAGCGAGCTGATCTCTTGAAGACATGCGGGTCGCATTGTGACATCACACGCTGAATACCGGCGGGGGGAGGGGGAGCGCGAGTTCATCTCTCACAGGCGCACGGGTGCCATTGTGACGTCACACACTGAAGACCTTCAGGAAATGGGTTAGAAAGGAAGTTTTTTAACTTTAAAATCTCTCTAGCTTAAAAAATATAGCTTCAATTTGAATGAGAGTTGTTATATAATATGCCCAGGATAATGGTGAGTATCATGGGCCAAAGATTGTGGTGCTATGGCGTACCGTTTTGGCTGAGCGAACCACAAAAGGTTAACACATACACACAAACACACAAACAAACACAGAGTTTTCGTAATATATAGATGAGTGGGGCAAGTTTTTTTTTAACAGAGTGGTGACTACTTGGAATGCTTTGCTAGGGATTAGTTTAATGTGGCATTATATTTAGCATGGATATTGTGGGCTGAAGGGCCTGATCCTGTGTGTTACTAATTAATATTCTCATCTGTGTAGGCACCAATTGCTTATCATCTGCATCATGAGATTTGAGGCACATGCTTTTCTGAGCATTACTTCTTGTAAAAGCAACCTTTAGCTGGTGTATTATTGCCAACGGTGAGAAGGAAGTAAAACCATGAATAATCAGTGATTAATCAGAGCTCTGTATACTTACATAGATAAATGTATTTCCATGTATTCCCATGATGGGTACATATATATAATCCTTCAGGCTGCAATGTTTAATTGTGTTTTAAAACTGTGTAGGCTCATATATTTAGCTTTCATTGTGCTGCCCTTAATATAGTTTGTGCGCCCTTCCACTGCAGTTTGCAGTCTGCTGTTCCCAGCTTAAACACATACCTCCTTTCCATTGCTATTTACATACTCACTTCGCAAGAAAAATCTTCAGTGAGAATCAGAGTTAAGACTCTAAGAGGGATTGACAAGATAGATACTGATGGAATCTATCTTTAAAAAAGAAGCCACAAAGTGTTGGAGTAACTTTGTGGGTCAGAGCATCCTTGGAGAACATTGATAGGT
This sequence comes from Rhinoraja longicauda, assembly GCF_053455715.1. Classification (NCBI taxonomy): domain Eukaryota; kingdom Metazoa; phylum Chordata; class Chondrichthyes; order Rajiformes; family Arhynchobatidae; genus Rhinoraja; species Rhinoraja longicauda. The sequence continues at coordinate 22,320,541 of NC_135967.1, forward strand.
GATGTTTCAGGTTGGAACCCTTCTTGACAATGACATTGATAGTCTAAAGAATGGTCCCAACCCTTCATCTATCCATGCTCTCCAGGGATGCTGCCTGACCGGTTGAGTTACTCTAGCACATTGTATCCTATTATTGTAAACCAGCAACTACAATTCCTAGTTTCTCGAATCTATCTACAAGCAGGGGAGCCTATATTTAGTCTGGGATGCAAGGTCCGAAGACTGAGATAAATAGGAATTTCTTCTGTGAGAGCCGTGACATTTTAGTTCACACAGGGCTGTGGAATTATTGAATATATATTAAAGGCTGGATGATCTAGTTTGGACCTTAGTGCGATGAGAGGGTATGAGAATTGGGTGGAAAAGTTCAGAATAAGGAATAACCTCACTGATTTGAGGAATAGACTGGAAAGGGACTATTCTTCCTCATATTTATTGGCTTATTTGCTGAAACTATTGACTCATTGGTTGAAATGTGAGTAAAGAATGCCACTCATTTTTCAAATGATGTAGTAAACCTTGTTTTTTGAAATTGGAATATGATCACTGGAAGATGAAGCTACATAAATGTTTTTAAATGTGTACAGTTCAGGTCAATAAGAATCACACTTCTGTTTCTCAGGGAATGACAAGGTAAGTGTCCATCTCTCTGAATTATACCATGATTGATAATACCACATTTAAAAAATATAAATGGAATTAAGAAATCTCATTCCACAAAGCAAAGAGGCAAGGAGTTGGCTGCGCCTAACGGCTGCGGCTCTCTGGCAGTCTGTTGTCTTTTTTTCTTTTTTTTGTTTGTGTCGGTGTTGGGATGGTTTTTGTTTCTGTTTTTGGCTGTGTATGTGTGGTGGGGGTGTGTGGTGGGGGTGTGGGGTGGGGCGGGGGGAAACCTTTATTTTATTAGGTCTCTTCCCCGGGGCGCGGCTCGGCTGCGGGCCTTAACATTGCCGGCGCAGCTCGGCTGCGGGACGTTTCAGTGCCCGGTGCGGCTCGGCTGCGGGCCTTAACATTGCCGGCGCAGCTCGGCTGCGGGACGTTTCAGTGCCCGGTGCGGCTCGGCTGCGGGCCTTAACATTGCCGGCGCAGCTCGGCTGCGGGACGTTTCAGTGCCCGGTGCGGCTCGGCTGCGGGCCTTAACATTGCCGGCGCAGCTCGGCCGCGGGACGTTTCAGTGCCCGGTGCGGCTCGGCCGCTGGACTTAACATCGCCCGGTGCGGCCGCGGGACGTTTCAGTGCCCGGTGCGGCTCGGCCGCGGGACGTTTCAGTGCCCGGTGCGGCTTGGCCGCTGGACTTAACATCGCCCGGTGTGGCCGCGGGACGTTTCAGTGCCCGGTGTGGCCGCGGGACGTTTCAGTGCCCGGTGCGGCTCGGCCGCGGGACGTTTCAATGCCCGGTGCGGCTTGGCCGCTGGACTTAACATCGCCCGGTGTGGCCGCGGGACGTTTCAGTGCCCGGTGCGGCTTGGCCGCTGGACTTAACATCGTCAGCGCTGTTCGGCCGCGGGACGTTTCAGTGCCCGGTGCGGCTCGGCCGTTGGACTTAACATCGCCCGGTGTGGCCGCGGGACGTTTCGGTGCCCGGGGCGGCTCGGCCGCGGGGCCTTCCATCCCCTTGCGGGGGCTGTGCGTGTCGGTTGCCTCGGTAGGGGTCGAGCTGCCTGTCCGTGGGTGCGGGGGGAAGAGAGGGGAAGTTTTGTTGCCTCCATCACAGTGAGGGGGTGTTTGGAGTCACTGTGATGGATGTTTGTGTTGGGGTCGGGTGTCCTGTGTTCTTTTCTTTTTTGCTGTATTTTGTGTGACTGCTGAAATTTCGCTCGGTGTTGTGCCGAGTGACAATAAAGTGTTGTTATGGTTATGTTATGGTTATGGTTATGTTATGTTACTTCATGTAAGTTTAATTTAGTTTAGAGATACAGCTTGGAGTCCACACCGACCAGCCCCTTAGTCCACCGCGTCCACACCGACCAGCGACCACCCATACACTGGTTCTATGCTACACACGAGGGAAAATTTACAGAAGTGAATCAACCTACAAATCTGCATGTCTTTGGCGTGTGGGTGGAAACCGGAGCATCCGGAGAAAACCCACATGGCCACAGCGAGAATGTACAAATGTACAACACAGACAGTGCCCATAATCAGAATCAAACCTGGATTTCTGGCACTGTAAGGCAACAACTCTACCACTGTGCCACTGTGATACTGTGCTGCCCCCAATAAACTGAAAAATAATTTTAGTAGGGCATAAGATTATGCAGAAAAGTATTCTTAACAACCAGGCTGTTTGACAATCATGAGAGTGCCCACAAGTGTTGCTTGGCCAGAAAAGGGCACAGGAGATTTTCTCAGCACCCAAGAGTCCAGACAACCTCTAAATAATATTGAATGGGGGCGATGGCTTAAGTGGCCAAGTGGCTTACTCCTGCTCCTATGTTCTTATGTTATTGTGGAACTAGTCGCATTGACATTTCTCCCGATGACACTGAACTAATCTATATTTATCTTCAACCATCTTCAATGCTTTGTGAAGATTGATGCAGTCTTTTAAGAAATAGCTTTTGCAAAATCTTTGAAGAATCTTCTCTCATTATCATTTGCATTTGGCCAAGGGACCAGTTGCAAATTAGCTTTTCTCTGAACGAGAGTCCTAACCCAAAACCTCACCTGTCCATGTTCTCCTGGGATGGTGCCTGACCCACTGAGATACTCCAGCACTTTGTAGCTTTATTTATTTTCCTCCTGTGTCAGTTGCTTTAGTGAGATATTTCTCATCCTGGCACCAGATAAAAACCTGGCAAATTTATCACATTAAAAAAAAATTTTGAGAAAATAAGTTTTATTTAAATTCATATTTTGTTGAAGTATCTAAGACAGGTGCTCTTAAAAAATTTTTTTTAATTAAAAATCTTATTTATTTGTCTTATTCTATAAAAATGTGGTATTCCTTTCATTAAACTCATCCAGGAAAAGAGAGAACAGCATATTTAGAGATATTTGCCTGAACTTAGAGCAATAGTGAATGGAACTATTTCCCTTTGACAGGGTTTTCTGCCATTAGATGTTATTGCAGAGCACTCATTCTTGACAATAGGGCTCTCAGTTTGTAGGTTTCTATAATGTCACGCTGAGTTCAGCCACGTGAGAGCATCCTCAAGTATCTCTTTCTCTCAAGATGTCAACAGGGATCGATATCAATGAATTAATGTTGGGACACAGAAACAAACAAGCACATTGAAGAAAGATCATGCAATCAGCACCAGGTGAAAGCACAGCCAAGGACAGCATGCGATGTGACCTAGAAATATAGTACGAACAAAGTAAAGGTGTCTGTGGATGGCCATTTTGTAAAGGTGATAAGGAGAAAAATTTCAACAGATAACATTAGCATTCAGCACGGCTGATAAAGAAAGACGTGGTTGTTTACTTAGTCCTTGGATGAGTGACAACTTCAATTGATTGATTTCAGACTCATGAATGCCTAGATCTAGAGTAAAAACATAGGCTTCCCTTAGAAGATTGAAGTAAATATTGTACAAGAGAAAGATGGTCCGAGACATCGATAGCAACAACATAGGAACAACCATCGTGATAAGAGGATCATGAGTTTGAGGTTCAGAGAAGTCCACCCCCCCCCTACCAGCAGTGTGGATCTGGCCTATTCATTCACATTGGTCGCATATGAGTCAAAGCCATGAGCCTTGTGATTTTGTATAAGAAGTAATGAGCTGGAACAGTGAATCAAATGTGGTTATTAGAATTCAGGGCTTTGCATGCATGCAACAGTAACTTGAGTGCTAATAAAGATTAATTTAGTCTAAAGCTAGGATTTGAGTATTTTGTTCAACATGTCGGTTGATACCCTGTAAAGGTAAAAGGGTCAACACAATACCCTATTGGTATTTTTGATTCTTGGTATTTTAAAGAATTAACTGAGCCCCAAGTGGCACATAATGGAATTAAATATTAAAGCTCACCTTCTGAAAACTTGCTGGAAATATATAAAAATCCTATTATTACATAAAAATCATCTTTCCAAAGTCCGTTTGTTTCTATGTTCAAAAAACCTTTTCAAAACCACTGTAAAAATGATTACCAAGAAAAGTTTATTCTCCCCAATGCCATCTCTTTATCATTCTGCTGTCTAAATGTTTGTGTTATAGATAGCAGCCAGATAGATCTTAAGTGATTACTTTTGTTATTCACTTACTTGTTAAGAATGTCTCGAATTTTTAAAGGTGCGGGTAATAGATCCAATTGAAACATATAAAATTATGAGAGGAACAGATAGAGCAGATGATCAGAATGATGTTTCCAGGATGGAAAATCAAATACAAAAGTGCATTGGTTTGAGGTGAGAGGAGTTACGTTTACAGAAGATGAACTGGGCAACTTTTTTTTACACAGGGCATGTTGAGTACCTGGAATGTGGTGCCGCGGTTGGTGGTTGAGGCAGATGTGATTGTGGCATTTAAGAGTCTTTCGGATAGGCATATGGATAGACAGGTAGTGGAGGGAAATGGAATATGTGCAGGTAAATAAAAGATGGCATTGGTATCTTGTACCAATGTTATTATCGATATCAAGAGACATTGTGAGCCAAAGGGCCTGTTCTTGTTCTGTCCTGTTCTATGGCCCATGTTTTGTGACATGCACAATTGATGAAGCAAAATAAAATAACCAATCATCATAAAATTGATCCTCCTCTTCATCTAAGGGCTCTATATGAGGTACTGCCTCAAAAAGGCAGCCAGCATCATCGGAGACCCACATCAAGGGTCAAGAGTCACTCCCATGCTCTCATTTCACTCCTGCCATAGGGAAGAAGGTATGGGAGTCTGAAAGAGAATGGTAGCCTTCTTTCTCCTGAAACATCAGCAAGGATTTGGTAAATACATTTGTGGTGTTCCCATTGTAATTTTACAAAGAAGACCAGGCTAGATTTCATCAAGGTTATTTTGCATTTAAAAGGCATTTGAACAGGTACAGGGATTGGGAGGGTTTAAAGACAATATGCAATAGACAATAGGTGCAGGATTAGGCCATTCGGTCCTTCGAGCCAGCATCACCATTCAATGTGATCATGGCTGATCATTCTCAATCAGTACCCTGTTCCTGCCTTCTCCCCATACTCCCTGACTTCGCTATCCTTAAGAGCTCTATCTAGCTCTCTCTTGAATGCATTCAGAGAATTGGCCTCCACTGCCTTCTCAGGCAGTGAATTCCACAGATTTATAACTCTCTGACTGAAAAAGTTTTTCCTCATCTCCGTTCTAAATGGCCTACCCCTTATTCTTAAACTGTCGCCCCTGGTTCTGGACTCCCCCAACATTGGGAACATGTTTCCTGCCTCTAACGTGTCCAACCCCTTAATAATCTTATATGTTTTGATAAGATCCCCTCTCATCCTTCTAAATTCCAGTGTATACAAGCCTAGCTGCTCCAGTCTTTCAACATATGACAGTCCCACTATTCCGGGAATTACCCTAGTAAACCTACGCTGCACGCCGTCAGTAGCAAGAATATCCTTCCTCAAAGGGCGTGCAGCGTAGGTTCACTAGGTTAATTCCCGGAATGGCGGGACTGTCGTATGTTGAAAGGCTGGAGCAAATAGGCTTGTATACACTGGAATTTAGAAGGATCAGGGGGGATCTTATTGAAACATATAAGATAATTAGGGGATTGGACACATTAGAGGCAGGAAACATGTTCCCAATGTTGGGGGAGTCCAGAACAAGGGGCCACAGTTTAAGAATAAGGGGTAGGCCATTTATAACGGAGATGAGGAAGAACTTTTTCAGTCAGAGAGTGGTGAAGGTGTGGAATTCTCTGCCTCAGAAGGCAGTGGAGGCCAGTTCATTGGATGCATTCAAGAGAGAGCTGGATAGAGCTCTTAAGGATAGCGGAGTGAGGGGGTATGGGGAGAAGGCAGGAACGGGGTACTGATTGAGAGTGATCAGCCATGATCGCATTGAATGGCGGTGCTGGCTCGAAGGGCTGAATAGACAATAGGTGCAGGAGTAGGCCATTCAGCCCTCCGAGCCAGCACCGCCATTCAATGCGATCATGGCTGATCACTCTCAATCAGTACCCCGTTCCTGCCTTCTCCCCATACCCCCTCACTCCGCTATCCTTAAGAGCTCTATCCAGCTCTCTCTTGAAAGCATCCAACGAACTGGCCTCCACTGCCTTCTGAGGCAGAGAATTCCACACCTTCACCACCCTCTGACTGAAAAAGTTCTTCCTCATCTCCGTTCTAAATGGCCTACCCCTTATTCTCAAACTGTGGCCCCTTGTTCTGGACTCCCCCAACATTGGGAACATGTTATCTGCCTCTAATGTGTCCAATCCCCTAATTATCTTATATGTTTCAATAAGATCCCCCCTCATCCTTCTAAATTCCAGTGTATACAAGCCCAATCGCTCCAGCCTTTCAACATACGACAGTCCCGCCATTCCGGGAATTAACCTAGTGAACCTACGCTGCACGCCCTCCATAGCAAGAATATCCTTCCTCAAATTTGGAGACCAAAACTGCACACAGTACTCCAGGTGCGGTCTCACCAGGGCCCGGTACAACTGTAGAAGGACCTCTTTGCTCCTATACTCAACTCCTCTTGTTACGAAGGCCAACATTCCATTGGCTTTCTTCACTGCCTGCTGAACCTGCATGCTTCCTTTCATTGACTGATGCACTAGGACACCCAGATCTCGTTGAACTCCCCCTCCTCCTAACTTGACACCATTCAGATAATAATCTGCCTTTCTATTCTTACTTCCAAAGTGAATAACCTCACACTTATCTACATTAAACTGCATCTGCCATGTATCCGCCCACTCACACAACCTGTCCAAGTCACCCTGCAGCCTTATTGCATCTTCCTCGCAATTCACACTACCCCCCAACTTAGTATCATCTGCAAATTTGCTAATGGTACTTTTAATCCCTTCGTCTAAGTCATTAATGTATATCGTGAATAGCTGGGGTCCCAGCACCGAACCTTGCGGTACCCCACTGGTCACTGCCTGCCATTCCGAAAGGGACCCATTTATCCCCACTCTTTGCTTTCTGTCTGTCAACCAATTTTCTATCCATGTCAGTACCCTACCCCCAATACCATGTGCCCTAATTTTGCCCACTAATCTCCTATGTGGGACCTTGTCGAAGGCTTTCTGAAAGTCGAGGTACACCACATCCACTGACTCTCCCTTGTCAATTTTCCTAGTTACATCCTCAAAAAATTCCAGTAGATTTGTCAAGCATGATTTCCCCTTCGTAAATCCATGCTGACTCGGAATGATCCCGTTACTGCTATCCAAATGCTCAGCAATTTCGTCTTTTATAATTGACTCCAGCATCTTCCCCACCACTGATGTCAGACTAACTGGTCTATAATTACCCGTTTTCTCTCTCCCTCCTTTCTTAAAAAGTGGGATAACATTTGCTATCCTCCAATCCACAGGAACTGATCCTGAATCTATAGAACATTGAAAAATGATCTCCAATGCTTCCACTATTTCTAGAGCCACCTCCTTAAGTACTCTGGGATGCAGACCATCAGGCCCTGGGGATTTATCAGCCTTCAGTCCCATCAGTCTACCCAACACCATTTCCTGCCTAATGTGGATTTCCTTCAGTTCCTCCATCACCCTAGGTTCTCCGGCCCCTAGAACATTTGGGAGATTGTGTGTATCTTCCTCAGTGAAGACAGATCCAAAGTAACGGTTTAACTCGTCTGCCATTTCTTTGTTCCCCATAATAAATTCCCCTGCTTCTGTCTTCAAGGGACCCACATTTGCCTTGACTATTTTTTTCCTCTTCACGTACCTAAAAAAACTTTTGCTATCCTCCTTTATATTATTGGCTAGTTTACCCTCGTACCTCATCTTTTCTCCCCGTATTGCCTTTTTAGTTAACTTTTGTTGCTCTTTAAAAGAGTCCCAATCCTCTGTCTTCCCACTCTTCTTTGCTATGTTATACTTCCTCTCCTTAATTTTTATGCTGTCCCTGACTTCCCTTGTCAGCCACAGGTGTCTCTTACTCCCCTTAGAGTCTTTCCACCTCTTTGGAATAAATTGATCCTGCAACCTCTGCATTATTCCCAGGAATACCTGCCATTGCTGTTCTACCGTCTTCCCTGCTAGGGCCTCATTCCAATCAATTTTGGCCAGCTCCTGCCTCATGCCTCTGTAATCCCCTTTGCTATACTGTAATACCGACACTTCCGATTTTCCCTTCTGCCTTTCCATTTGCAGAGTAAAACTTATCATGTTGTGATCACTGCCTCCTAATGGTTCTTTTACCTCTAGTCCCCTTACTCCTGCACCTATTGTCTATTGTCTATTGTCTATTGTCAAATTTGGAGACCAAAACTGCACACAGTACTCCAGGTGCGGTCTCACTAGGGTTCTATACAACTGCAAAAGGACCTCTTTGCTCATATGCTCAACTCCTCTTGTTATGAAGGCCAACATTTCATTGGCTTTCTTCACTGTCTGCTGCACCTGCATGCTTCCTTTCAGTGATTGATGCACTAGGACACCCAGATCTCGTTGTACATCCCATTTTCCTAACTTGGAGGGATAAGGGCCAAACACAGGCAGGTGGGATTATGGTAGATGGTGGCCCTGCGCGGCTCGGCCATGGGACCTTCCATCACCCTGCGCGGCTCGGCCGCAGGACCTTCCGTCGCCCGGTGGAGACTCGGAATCTCCATCGCCCCGCGCGGCTCAGCCGTGTGACCTTCCATTGCCCGGCGGGGGCTTCAAAAATCGGGAGCCGCGATCGCCTCGAACTGTCTGACCGCGGGAGAAAATACAATGGAGGAGATAAGACTTTTCTGTGCCTTCCATTACAGTGAGGGAGAGCCTGGGGGAGTCACTGTAATGGTTGTCTATGTGAAACTTATGTAATTGTGTGTCTTGTGCTCTTTACTGTCATGACTGCATGGTAACGACATTTCATTCAAATTTATTTTTGAATAACAATAAATCCAATCCAATCTTAGTTGGCATGGGAAAGCTGGGCTGAAGGGCCTGTTTCAATGTTGTATGACCATATGATTCTATGACATATTCAATAATGTATTTAACAAATGACTATATATTTATTTAGCACTTTCCTGATCATTATAAGTTACTTGCAACTAATGATATATCTGTGAAGCAAAGTCAGTTTAAGAAAGCATCATATAGACATACAACATGAAAACAGACCCTTTGGACCAACTCATCAGTGCTGACCTTGATAGCCTATCTAAGGTGGACACATTTGCTTGTGTTTGGCCCATGTGCCTCTGCATCTTTCCTCATGTTGTTATTGTTTCTGCCTCAACTATTTTCTCTGGCATCTCATTCCATATACGCATCAATCTCTGTGAGGCAAAATTGCCCCTTGGGTTTCTAATAAATCTTCCTGCTCTCACCTTAAACTTATGCACTCTAGTTCTTGAGTACCATACCCTGGGAAAAAGACTTTGTGAATTGACTTTATTTATTTCCTTCATAATTTTATACACCTCTAAAAGATCACAACTCAGACTCCTGCACTCCAAGGAATAAAGTCCGAGTCTTCCCAATCTCTCCCAATAGCTTAGGCCCTCGAGTCCTGACAACATCCTCGTGAATCGTCATTGCATCTTTCCTTGAGTGGGGTGGCTAAGATTTAACACAAGTAAGGCATCACCAATGTCTGGTACAACTGTAACATAACATCCTAACTTATGAAGGCCAGCATTCCAAAAAATTAGCCTATCAACTCCTTTACTTCTAAAGAAGATTGAGGAGATTTAGTATGTTGACAAGTCCCCTCTTTAACTTCTAAAGGTGTCCGGTATAGAACATATTGACTGGTTGCATCACGGCCTAGTTCAGCAACTCGAACATCCAGGAATGAAGAAGATAACAAAAGTGGTGAACACTGCCCAGGCCATCACGGGTACTGATCTCGCAATTATCGAAGGAATCTATAGGAGGTGCTGCGTCAAAAAGGCAACTACCATCATCAAGGACGCACATCACCCTGGCCTTGCTCCCATTTTACTCCTGCCATAGGGAATAAGGTATAGGAGTCTGAATAGCATGACCTCCACGTTCAGGAACAGCTTCCTCCCAACAACCATCAGACAATTGAACATTACAAACACCATCTAAACTTCAAACTATGAACTGTCTTGGTTGCAAAAGGGACTTTGAACATTTGTTTGGTTTTCTATTTATTGAACCTTTTAAGTTTGGTTGTTATTATCTATTGAATACTGTCTTTACAGACTTGCTATGCTGCTGCGAGTAAGAATTTCACTGTTCTGTTTCGATACATATGACAATTAAACAACTTGAATCTCTTCAGATATAAAAGCAGAAGGCAACTCATGGAATGATTGGATTTTTCTTCAGAGTTAGGAAACATGCTGATATATGCTGCCATAGGTGATAAATATTGTGAATTTCAGACTTGATGAATTTTGAATCTATGAAATCATCTTTTATTTTATAAAGAAAGTCAATGCCTTTTGGTGCCTTACATTTACCCCTGCTGCCATTTCATTTTTGCAATGACTGTTATTGAATTTCCTACTTCTACCCACCACAGGCATATGCTGAGACCCGAGGGCAATCTAGTATCTCTTCAGCAGGCTACCTGCAAATTTGACAACATGGTAATAGTTCTAGGATGGAATGTGATGTGATATGATGTGACAATTTTCTTGTCAATTTAACAGAAGATAAACAGAATTGTCCCAACTTTATGCCGATGCCAGAAAATGTGTGAAATGCTTAATGGCTGAATGATTGACTTGCAAGCAGTAAAATGACTACACCCTGATCATGTAAGCTCTTGAAATGTTAACTCTTATGCTACCTTACACCTCTTGCAGTGCCATTTTATCTTTCATTGCCCTTGTCCTTTCACTGTTACCTCAAGGTTAAATCGGAAGAGATATGCTTCCATTGTGTTGGCAGGGACCTGATTTAATCTGCTTAAGAGTTGCTTATCAGAATAAGAACTGCTTCCACACGAAGTGCTGATTAGGTTTGTCTGATTTTTTTTCTGATTTGGAATATTCTATCAGCTCGAGAATATGTCATTTCTGTCTGCCTTTCAGAGGGTACCACTCGATAAATAACTTCTTGTCTTCGTATTAATTACAATTAATTATTTCTATAGTTTTAAATGTGAGCATATACTTCAACAATTACACCTACAGTATATAAACTGTCCAGTGTGAAAACAGAAGGGTGAACTTCCGAATAATAATCAAATGTCTTGAAAATATGAATTTAACACAATAAAAATGCAGTCAAAACATTCAAATAAATGCTTTACTGGCATTCCTACATATTAATATTTTTTAAACCATAAAGTTGATTTTCCATTGGACTCAGATTCAGTTTCAGTTTCAGATTCAGATCCAGATTCAGGTTAGTTTATTGTCATAAACCCCAGGAAGTGATGATATTCCTTGTTTGCTTGAAGTTCACAGAGGAAAGAGCATACGACAATAATCGATACAACAATAAAATCAACAACAAATGCAAAGCAGCAGCAAGGATTGAAATGAAATCTAAAGCAGTGCAAAAAAAATTAAAGTGCAATTATGGAATAACTAAATGGGATAGCATTGAGATAGCATTAAGAATACGAAGCAGCACTTCTGGGAAGGAGGTATAAAAGACATGATTGGTTCAGGAGTCTGATAGCAGTGGGAAGAAGCTGCTCATAAGTCTGAACATCTGGGTTTTTAAACTCCTGCATCATCTCCCAGAAGGTAAAAGAGAGAAAGGGGAATGGTCTGGATAGCAGACATCCTTGATGATACTTCAAGCCTTCTGATGCAACACACCGTGAAGATGGACTGGATGAAAGTAACAAACCAGTGATAGACAAGGCTTGTTTTCACATTTCTCTGCAGGCAGTCAAGAACAGAAGGGTTGCCACACCAGGCTGAGATGTCTCCTGTCAAAATATTTCCTACAACACATCTGTAGAAGTTCAAAACAATCCCTATGGACATGTCAACTCTTCTCAGATGTCTAAGAAAGTAAACACGCTGAGGTGCTTTCTTGATCACCATGTTAGTGTGATGGGACCGGGTTAGTTTTCTGGTGATATGCATGGCTAGGAACGTGAAGTTGTCTACAGCATGTCCATTGATAAGGACAGGGTTGTGTTCACTCACCATCACCCTATCCTTTTCATTTCCTTACCCCCATCTTTAGGTCAACATTCAACTCTTTCAATTGCTGACGTTAAGAGCTAGGTTGTTGTTTTGACAGCATGACACAATATTCCCGATCCTTTTTTCAGTACTTCATCTTGTTGTTATTAATCCAGCTGACAACACTGGTATAATCAGCAAACTTAAAAATTTAGTTGATGTCCTGGTCACGAGTGTATAGGGAGCAGAGCAAGGCACCAAGAACACAATCCTGAAGAGCACCAGTGTTGAGGGTCATGTGGAGGAAATGTTATGACAAATTCTAACTGACTAATATCTGCCATTCAGGAAGCACAGAAGCCAATTGCACCTGGATGCCCCAAGAATGTAAAATTGTATGAAAATTGCAAGGAGTCTAGATCATCCAGAAGCCTGATGCAAATGTAGGCCTTTATCAAACTTTCAAAGCACATCATAATGATCAATGTAAGAGCAACTGGGTCAGAGTTATTGAGGCCTGTTACGTTAGTTTTCTTAGGGACTGGAATGATGGAAGTTTCCTGAAACAGATGAGGACAGTAAACTTTTGAAGTGGAAGGTGAAGATGTTGGTGAAGTCTGTGGCTAGGAGATTTGCGCATGATTTCAGAACCTGTTCAGGGACACCTTCCAGGTCGATCACTTTCCAAGAGCTTATCCTCGTGAAACAGGGTCTCAGAATAACTAATCCAGTCTGAAGAAGGGTCTCGATCTGAAACGTCACCCATTCCTTCTCTCCAGAGATGCTGCCTGTCCCGCTGAGTTACTCCAGCTTTTTGCATCTATTGCCAGAGATAGATAGATAGATAGATAGACATTTTTACACAATACTTTGAAATCATGGATTCAACCACAAAATGTATTTTTGCTTGTTTTTTGTTTGCAATTGATCTAGTGGTCATGTGCATTGATAAGGAAGGGTGGAATTCAATGACAAAAGTGAAGACATGACAGCCTTACTCCTTATCTCTACAGCAGGCATGTCTGCCTCTGTTAATTACAGCTTGTTTGAATATCCATAAAGGACACTGTATTGTCCTGCTAAATTGAATCAGGCTGCAAAATTGATAGAGCTAACCTTTAGTCTTGTTCTTTAGATTTCCAGCTGCTCTGACATTTGATAAGTACACAGGGATGGTGCTTGTCTGATACAACCATTTATGTTTGAATTAACTATTCATTGTCACGTTTGCCTACTTCAGGAAACTGCCCCACTGCTGCGCTGAATTATTGTAAGTAGATGTATTGGTTGCAATAGCTGATATAAAGAATAGAAGAATTTAGTGATAAAACAAATTGCTGGAGTAATACAACTGGTCAGGCAGCAACTCTGTAGAACATGTAATGTTTCGGGTCGGTACCTTTTTACGGACAGATAGTGGTGGGGGGAGAGAGAAAGCTGGACAAAGCCTGGCAAGTGACAGGTAGATCGAGGTGAGGGGAGATTTGATCGGTTGATGGTTGGACAAAAGCCAGCGGTGAAGAAAAAATGTGTGAGACAAGGATAGAAGAGATGCAAATCGTGAAACCGGAGGAAGGAATATAGGTGGAAGTGGTGGGGTAAGGGGGAAAATGGATGCATGTCCAGGAAGGACACAGGGGAAGGTTTGCATGCATCCTCAATCTGGTAATGGAGGAGGTCTAGCACAGAAAGGTCAGGATGGGAATGGGAAGGGGAGTTAAAATGGTTAGCAACCCTCTGCAATTGGATCCTCGACTTCCTCATCCACAGACCACAGTCTGTTCGAATGGGCAGAAATACTTCTTCCTCATTAACAATCAGTATGGGAGCACCTCAAGGCTGCGTGCTCAGCCCCCTGCTCCACTCACTCTGTACTCATGACTGTGTAGCCGGACACAGTGCAAATTCCATCTTCAAATTTCTCGACGACACCACCGTTGTTGGACGAATTACAGATGGTGATGACTCAGAGTATAGAAGTGAGCTTGAATGATTGACCAAATGGTGCCGGCACAACAACATGGCTCTCAATATCAGTAAAACCAATGAACTGATTGTGCACTTTAGAAGAGGAAAGATGAGGACCCACAATCCTGTTTATATCAACGGGACGATGGTGGAGAGAGTCAAAAACGTCAAATTGCTGGGTGTGCATATTTCCAAAGATCTTTTCATGGACCCAGCACACTGATGCAATTATAAATAAAGCTCATCAGCGCCTCTACTTCCTGAGAAGATTAAGGAGATTCAGTATGTCAAAGAGGATTATAAGAAAATAACTGCAGATGCTGGTACACATCGAAGGTATTTATTCACAAAGTGCTGGAGTAACTCAGCAGGTTGGGCAGCATCTGGGAAGAGAATGGGTGACGTTTCGGGTCGAGACCTTTCTTAAGACTGATGTCAGTGGGGGCGGGACAAAGAGGATTCCCTTGAACATCTACAGGTGTACTGTAGAGAGCATATTGACTGGTTGCATCATGGCCTGGTTCGGCAACTGGAACGCCCAGGAGCGGAAAAGTGCAAAAGGTTGTGAACACTTCCCAGTCCATCACCGGCTCTGACCTCCCCACCATCAAAGGGATTTATCGGAGTCGCTGCCTCAAAAAGGCAGCCATCATCATCAGAGACCCTCCCCATCCTGGCCACAGACTCATTTCACCTCTGCCATGGGGAAGAAGGTACAGGAGCCTGAAAACTCTAACATCCAGTTTCAGGAACAGCTTCTTCCCTACAGCCATCGGGCTATTAAACACTACAACTATAATCTATGTCCTCGAGATAAAATTAGAAAACATATATTTAGGATAATAGATAGGAGATTTAAAGGTGATCTGAGGGGCATATTTACACCAAGAGAGGGGTGAGTACTAGGAATGCATTGCCTGATGAAAAATGAATTACTGACATTTTTAAATGTGTCTAATTGAGCATGAATCACCTTGGGGCCTTGTGCTGAAATATAGGATTAATTATGATGGGTGCCCACCATTGGATGTAGGCCAATTCACCTGTTTCTGTACTGTATGACCCCATGACATGAAGGAGTACTGTTCCCATGCAGCTGTTGCCTTTGACCTTTGAAGTAATACAATTAGAATTTGGGTAGGAATGAGCTGCAGTGCTGGTTTAAACCAAAGTTAAGCACAAATAGCTGGAGTAACTCAGCGGGTCAGGTAGCATCTCTGGAGAAAAGGAAGAGGTGACATTTTGGGTCGAGACCCTTCTTCAGACTGGGAGTCAGGGGAAAGGGAAACAAGAGATAGAGATGGTGATGCAGAGAGATATAGAACAAATGAATGAAAGATTTGCAAAAAGGTACCAATGAGCAAGGAAATGTGGAGCACACAATTGTCCATTGTTGGTTGTGTGCTAGGTGATAATGAGTTATACCGTCTGTTTCCCTTTCCCTTGATTCTCTGTCTGAAGAAGGGACTCGACCCGAAACATCATCAATTCCTTTACTCCAGAGATGCTGCCTGGCCAGCCTATGGTGTCTATCTTCAGTTAGAATTTGGGATCCTGTTAAAAACGTAATATTTTGCAAATATTTTACTGATCGTGGAGGCAGCAAATGTTTGGGAGGGTAGGGTGTGGAGGGATCAGACTGGGTACTAATCAAATAGTCTCTTGGCTCAGTATCATAATTTTTGACGATTTTTGCTGGAGTCACACGTATCCATGCAGGTGGATGGGATCCCATCATGCCATTCCAGCTTGTGCCTTTACAGATTGTGGACCCTGATTGGGAATCAGGGTGTGAGTCATTCACTGCAGGATACCTAGCCATTGACCTGCTTTTATATTTACGTGGCTGGCCCTGTGCAGTTTCTGGTCAATAGGCATCTTTTGAAAGTTGTTTGTAAAAAATCTGAATGTCATTGAACATCAAGAGTCGGTGAGTTGAATCTCTCTTTTAGAAGATAATCATTCACGGTTTATAGCATTTCCTAGAGGGACCCAAAGGGCAAGTCGTTATGTGAAATAACCATCTTTTTTCACTTTTTTTCCAACCACTGGACTATTTACCCCTTCAGGTTAACCAGAGCTTCTTCACAAGTTCACAAGTTATAGCAGTAGAATTAGGCCATTCGGCCCGTCAAGTCGACTTCACCATTCAATCATGGCTCATCTTTGCCTCCTAATCCCATTTCCTGCCTTCCCCCTATAACCCTTAACAGTCACAAACAGACCCATGAAATTAATGGTAACAGATCAGAGTATACCTTCTCTTGTGTCCATGCAAGATTGGTTCAAGGTCTGGCATCACTGAGCCAGTTATTGATAGGTGACTGTTTTCGTCACATAGATAAAGAAGACATTGGGTGAAAGGTAAATGGATTGGACATGTCCCAATTTGTCCGTTTTTTGTAACGGCAAGCCCTTATTTTGATCATTATTAAAAGCAACCTTATCAGCACCATTCAATTTCTTGACAAGTAAAAGCAAAGTTAACTCATCAATTTCTCCCCACATCTGCTCTCCCCACTTCTCCTCATGGATGGAGCAAGAACAATGTCAAGTCAAGTTTATTTGTCACATACACATACACGGTGTGCAGTGAAATGAAAGTGGCAATGCCTGCGGATTGTGCAAAAAAAATTACAATTACAGCATATAAATTAAAATTAATACAGAAAAGAAAATTTAGTCCCTGGAGTTATAATAGTTAACAGTCCTGATGGCCTGTGGGAAGAAACTCCGTCTCATCCTCTCCGTTTTCACAGCATGACAGCGGAGGCGTTTGCCTGACCGTAGCAGCTGGAACAGTCCGTTGCTGGGGTGGCAGGGGTCCCTCATAATCTTGCTTGCTCTCGATCTGCACCTCCTGATGTATAGGTCCTGCAGGGGGCAAGTGTAGTTCCCATGGTGCGTTCTGCCAAACGCACTACTCTCTGCAGGGCCTTCCTGTCCTGGGCAGAGCTGTTCCCAAACCAGACTGTGATGTTGCCGGACAGGATGCTCTGTACAGCTCCAGAGTAGAAGCATTGAAGGATCCTCAGAGACACTCTGAATTTCCTCAGCTGTCTAAGGTGGTAAAGGCGCTGCCTTGCCTTACCCACCAGTGCGGCAATGTGTGTTGTTCATGTCAGATCCTCTTTGATGTGGACTCCCAAGTATTTAAAGCTGCTCACCCTATCCACAGTACACCCATTTATCTCCAGTGGCGTGTACGTCCTTGGATGTTGAGCCCTTCTAAAGTCCACAATCAGCTCCTTAGTTTTTTTGACATTCAAGAGGAGGCTATTGCCCCGACACCAGAGTGCCAGATCAGCCACCTCCTCCCGGTAAGCCTTCTTATCGTTGTCGGAGATCCGGCCCACCACCACAGTGTCATCAGCAAACTTGATGATGGAGTTTGAGCTGAACCTGGCCACACAGTAATGTGTGTACAGGGAGTACAGTAGGGGGCTAAGGACGCAACCCTGGGGGATCCTGTGTTCAGGATGAGGGGGCTAGATGTGTGTTCCCCCATCCTGACCAATTGGGGCCTGGCGGTGAGAAAGTCCAGGACCCAGGCACACAGAGGAGTTATATGAGAATTCATATGTTATATGAGAATTCATCTTATATGAGAATTTGTTATGACTTCCTGGTCCACTCATTTGTCCCTATCTACCACTCCCCATCTTTTATACTTTCCTATGAAAGTGGCGGAGATACACTTCTCCTTTCACCTCTTCCCTTCCAACTATCTGGGGACCCAATCAATCTTTTCTGTCTTCACAATGACAGTATTTGTATAGGTGTACAAACTGCCACTGGCAGGCAGTGGTGAGTGGAGTGTCACAAGGCTCGGTGCTGGGGCCTCAACTATTTACAATATATATTGATGATTTGGATGATGGAATTAGAAGTAACACTAGCAAGTTTGCGGATGACATAAAGCTGTATGGCAGTGTGAATTGCAAAGAGGATGTTAGGAGGTTGCAGGGTGACGGACAGGTTGAGTGAGTGGGCAGATGCATGGCAGATGCCGTATAATGTAGATAAATGTGAGGTTATCCACTTTGGTGGCAAAAACAAGGAGGCAGATTATTATCTCAATGGTGTCAGATTAGGTAAAGGGGAAGTGCAACGAGACCTGGGTGTCCTTGTACACCAGTCACTGAAAGTAAGCATGCAGATATAGCAGGCAGTGAGGAAAGCTAATCGCATGTTGGCCTTCATAACGAGAGGATTTATGTATAGGAGCAAAAAGGTCCTTCTGTAGTTTTATAGGGCCCTGGTGAGACCACATCTGGAGTATTGTGTGCAGTTTTGATCTCCTAATTTGAGGAAGAACATCCTTGCTATCGAGGCAGTGTAGCGTAACTTCAAGAGATTATTCCCAGGGATGGCGGGACTGTCATATGAGGAAAGATTGGAAAGACTGGGCTTGTATTCACTGGAGTTTAGAAGGATGAGAGGGGATCTTATAGAGACGTATAAAATTATGAAAGGACTGGACAAGCTAGATGCAGGAAAAATGTTCCCAATGTTGGGGCAGTCCAGAACCAGGGGCCACAGTCTAAGAATAAAGGGGAGGCCATTTAAAACTGAGGTGAGAAGTAACATTTTCACCCAGAGAGCTGTGAAGTTGTGTAATTCTCTGCCACAGAAGGCAGTGGAGGCCAATTCACTAGATGAATTTAAAAGAAAGTTGGATAGAGCTCTAGGGGCTAGTGGAATCAAAGGATATGGAGAGAAGGCAGGCACAGGTTACTGATTGTGGATGAACAGCCATGATCACAATGAATGGTGGTGCTGGCTCTAAGGGCCAAATGGCTTCCGCCTGCACGTATTTTTTTATGTTTCGATGTTTATTGCTCTTTTGTCTCACTGATTGTTTAGTCACTGTCTATTTCTTGTACTCAAGATCTGTGAGTTATTTTTAGACCTAACTTATTTTTATAACTCTTGTCAATACAATTGTTAGTTGAATAGATTTACATTCTATATCTTATTTACTTATCTAAATCTGTTATTGAATGAATATCTTCCTTTTCATTTTGGAATTGTATGTGTAATTTATGTACGATTTATGTGCAATTAGTTTTTTTGTGTATGTGTCTAGCTCACCGCAGTGGTGCATATGATAATAAAGTTAAACATGAACTTTTATATCCCATCTTAGTTGTTTTGGCAACTATCGTGCTGACAGCAGCTATAATCTTTTGATCCATAGATTCAGATATTACTTCAGATTTCAGAGAAATGATCTGCAATTGAAACCAGGAATATTATATCTAATTAATTAAATATTACTTGTCTTTCCCTTTTCTTGTTTTAACAGTTTGCCTTGCAGATGAGAGCATAATTAAATCTTTAATGAGAAATCTGTTGCTTTGAAAAGTGATAGGGAAGGATAGAATATGGAAGGCTTAGTATAACAGAAGGTCATGGCTTGACTCGAAGGTTGCCTGTCATTTCGATTTATTTTCCCCAGCTGACTGAGCTTTGTCAGTTATGGTATTCGATGAAGGCTTGTGTGCACTAAAGGTACCAACCTGGGCTATATTGTGTTACCTGAACCATGACTTCAGTTGGCAGACCACCTGTAGAGATTTCTAATGAAAACTCCCACAGCTTCTCATGAGGAGAAAGAAAATTGTACAATCCAAAGGGCAGCATTTGAAGGAAGAGTTCAAAATAGATTGCAAACACTGCTGAATTTGGAGGCTTCTGAGAATTTGTGGCAATTGAAAACAGGGATGTAGTGACCCAAAAGCAAGTGTGCAAAATCAGCAGAATCTTTTCCAATGGTGGAGGTTAATAGTACACAGAAGATAGAAAAGTACAGCACATGAACAGGTGCTTCAGCCCACAATGCTGCGCTGCGAAAGATTTCAAGCAAAACTAATCTCATCTGCCTTTGCATGATTAAGGGTGCAGTAAGGTCTGGGTGTGGGTTTATACCTATCCCTTCACCCCCGCAGAAGTGGCTGTTTCTCACACACTCACTGCTGCATGTTATGTTCCACTGAAGGTAACTCCTTTTTTTTAGACTATAAACTACATACAGAATTTCACCATACTCTGCGCATCCTAAATAATCAATAACAAATTTTAAAGGTCAGGATTGCACTGTGCTTGATGTGTAGTGTACTGACAATACTTGAACAAGAGTTGGAATAATACCCCTAGTATCTGAATTATCCCAATATTATCAGACAGTCTCTTCGCCATTGTTTCGGGTGGATTCTACACGGTATTCAATTTTTGATCCACTTCCAGAACTACAAGTTTGATTATAAAATGAGGGCATTAAATGTGTAAGATTACACAACAAAAATGGTAGAATCCTGTTAATTTGACAATCAAATCTTCAAATGATTTGCCTGTCCTTATGTTGTATAAAAATTACATCCTTAGAAATATTTAATGCAGCATTATTTTATAAATAGAAGTACTGGCAAAGCAGCTTGATATGTCCCAGAAAATCCTTGGTGGCAACTTAATTATATGTTGCAGTAGCAGAGCAAGTGGCAAAGCAAGTTTTATGATTTGGCCCGAAGTGCACTCCTCAAAATCTGTATGTCTCATGAAAAAAATTAATCTAAACTTTGATGACATGAATCGACTGTTTTATGACCAGTCTCATATTCATTGTGTGGTTTCTACTTCACTGAGATTTCTTCACAATTCTGCAATACCCCAATATTTAACTGGATCTTTCTCAGTTTAAAATGCAGACATTATTTCTGATGTAGATTCATTGTAAATCCAAACCGGTGTTCTATTTTGGCTCTGTATGTGGCACTATTGATTATTATGTCAAGGTTAGCTTATAGATAACATCAACAAAGTACATTTTCCTTTATGTGACCTTCAATTCAAGACAATGTTGAAGGTGCAAGAAATTACATCTCAATTCATAGCGCTTCCTTTTATTAAAAGTGGTCCTAAGAACGTTGCAGCTGAGGTGCCAAAACCAAACTAGTACTCTTGAATACATTTATATTATGAGAAGTTTGTCTTATTTAGTTTAGTTTAGTTTAGTTTAGAGATACAGCGGGGGAACAATTTACATCTATACCAAACCAATTAGCCTGCAAACCTGTACGTCTTTGAAATGTGGGAGGAAACTGGAGCTTCCCAGAGAAAACCCAAGCAAGTCACAGGTGAAAATGGACAAACTCCGTACAGACAGCACCTGTAGTCAGGACCAAACTGGGTCTCTGGCGATGTAAAGCAGCAAATCAACCACAGTGCCACCATGCTGCCCTTTTTATTTAGTTTATTAGGAAATATGTTTAATGACAAAGTCAGTATTTAATACTGTCACTAACAGGCCATGGTTTTGTTTAGTTTAGAAATACAGCGTGGAAACAGACCCTTCGGCTCACCGAATCCGTTAGATCAGTGATCCCTATACAATAACACTACACTACACACTAGGAAAAAATTTACAATTGTTACCGAAGCCAATTAACCTACAAACCTGTACGTCTTTGGAGTGTGGGAGGAAACCAGAGCACCTGGAGAAAACCGATGTGGTCACAGGGAGAACATACAAACTCCATACAGACAGCACCTGTAGTCAGGAATGCAGACATAGGCTATTATTTTTTCTGATGATTTACAAATGGAATTGAATATTGTACAGTAACCAGTGAGCATACATACTCTGACCATTGAGTACCAAGCACAGATTGACTGAATTTAATTGAAGAAGCACCAGAAGATAGCCGTCCCAGGATTCTGACCCTATAAATTCATGGAACCCTACGTCTCGGATCACGTGACAACTACTATAAATTGTCTTTTGCACAAAGCATGACCAAGTACATGGAATGCAGGTTCATGGAATGCAGGTCCTCAACTCGACATTGAATGGTCTAGGAGCCTTTGTAGTGATGTGTGCCATCAACCATTTCTTATTTCAAGTAGAATTAATTGGATTGGTTTGAGAGTGACTTCTGTGTTGGTGGGAATCTCACAAAGGCATCACTTTGAGCCATCTACTCATCACCTCTGACCTGACATGGTTGCAAATGCTTCAGCTTTTTCTTTAATACTGACATGTTGGATCCTGCAACCATTGAGGTAGGACATGTTTTAGGAACTACCTCCTCCTGTTTTGTTGTTTAGTTGTGATAACATGGCAGAGT
Source organism: Rhinoraja longicauda (assembly GCF_053455715.1). Lineage (NCBI taxonomy): Eukaryota > Metazoa > Chordata > Chondrichthyes > Rajiformes > Arhynchobatidae > Rhinoraja > Rhinoraja longicauda. The sequence goes on from NC_135967.1 coordinate 22,342,793, forward strand.
TTCCATCTCATCAGTGGGACGTGAGATTGCTTAGTTCTGCCTTTTGCATGCTGTTTTTTCTGTTTGCTACACATGTAGTCCTGTATTGCAGTTTCATTAGGCAGCAACTCATAATTTTTAGGCAACCTAGTGTTTCAGGGATGTTCTATCACACTGTTCAATGGACCTGGTTTGACAGTAATGTTCAAGTGAAAAATAGGCCAAGCTGTTTGATTACTAATTGTATTAATGTACCTTTCTTTCTGCTCACGTTCCGCAGCACCTCACGAATGACCAGTTTTGATGTGCCAAATATCTTCAGCATCTATCCTATTTTTCATGCATATTTTTCAGTGCAAAGACAGGATTTTGTCTCTGTAAGGATTGTATTGTAGTCACTTTTACCAACGTTACTGTGGACAAGTACATTTGCCATTGGGAGATTGGTAAGAGTGGAGTAAAGTAAGTTTATCCTTGTAGTGTTTCACTGAGCCAATGTTCATTCAGTCCCAGTGCAATTTTCAATGTTGTTCAGCATGGAGGAACACTGATTAATCAACTGAAAGACAACTGTTGTAATAGTCAGGGGGAGGTTTCCTTACCATATTCGACTTGATACCTTGGGACTCCCAGGAATCTGTAGTCAATATTAAGAACTCCAACGGGTACTCTTTATTTTAGACTTTAGACTTTAGAAATACACCTTCATGACTTTCTCTCATTTTCAAGATATCAGCCCCAATTTCTGCACTTGACAGCAGAGAAACTAGTTTTTAGTGTGGGGGCATTAAATCGCCTGATTTGATGTCTTCAGCTTTGCTCTTCTACATCTCCAAGTAAGAACGAATAATGCAAGTAATTTTATTTCTCATTCAGGAAAATAGAATTCTAGAGGACCAGGCAGGATCTTCCAATCTAAACACTTAGTTTAATTTTAGTAGCTGCTCTTTCATTTTGATGTTTTTTTTTATTCACTGCACCTTGGTTGGATGCAATCTTAGCAAATGAATATTTGTATTTATTCCTGTAGTGACTTGGGATCTGACTACATTGTAGCAGGTCACTATTTTGAATCTGTTTCATCCACTGTATCTTACAAGATTATTTTGTGTAACGTAAGGTTTATATACACCACACAAAGAATCAGGAACTCATGTCACCACCACATAAGTCTCACCTCTGCCCACTTCCCACCCTGCAGCACCTGGACCCCAATCTGAACACTTATCCAACCACACTGTGCACCCAAGCCCATGCAAACATCAAAAAATTCACATTCTAATTTTAATCTTCCTTCACCCAATGTTGATCTTGATACCTGACCACTCCAGTTTTGACCTGACACTGAACTCCGCTGTTCTTTCTGAAACCCAATAGACTCTTTGCTGTTCCAAAACAAAGCTATGATGCAACCTGGCACTATTTTTTCTATGGTGCACCTTGAGAAAGTTATGTGAGATTGGAGACCTGCCAAATTTCCTTAGTCTCCTGAGGAAGTGGAGGTGTTGGCAGAGCCTGTTGCTTCAATGTGTTGATCCATAAAAGATTGTTGGTAAAGTTTCTGAAATGCCAATATTAAAGTAGGCACACATCAAAAAAGAACACGCTAAAAATACTCAGCAGGTAAGGCAACACCTGTGTGGAAAGAACCCAAATTAATATTTCAGGTCATTGATTTTTCCCTTTCTTTACAGATGCTGTTTTTCATCACTTTGTCTTTATATTTTTGTTTTCCAGAATTGGAATTACTTTTTCTTTACCATCACGGTGGATAGTTTCTCTTTAAAATTGTTGCCTCACTGTTTTTAAACACAAATTTCCCTTTCCTTTATTGTCATCATTGCTGGAACTTTCATCATTTCACTCAACACTCAACCATGTCTCCCTGCTGTCCAACCAGTTCCAAGCCCTTCACATCGCCAAAATCCTGCCAGCACCCATATCATCTGCTTCGTATAATGTGTCTTCCCTTGATGTTCCATCAATTAACACCACCACCCTCAACTCGTAGGCTTACATCTTAGCCTTTTATCAACAGCTCTTCTTGGTGCTATCTGTGATATGGCTAATTTTGTGGATTTTCACTGGAATGATAGAGGAAATGGAGGAAAGGCTTTTGTGTACATTTTCATATTGAATACCTTTTTGTATTGCCTATCCCTTAGGCTTAGTGTGCAATGGAATATTGCCACACAGGGAAGGATGCCTTATACAGAATTAGCATGGACACCACCATTTTATAATACCTTTTAAGCCACAAAGGAATTTCCAAGGAGGTTCATTGAAATTTGGCTTACGGAGGTAGGAAATGCAATGAATTGGATTTTCTGGAATGGATAAAACACATTAGAGATCAGTAAATGGCCCAATGAAACAGGTGAAATGCGTCAACGTAAACACATGATCAAATTGATGATTCATGCAGTAAAACATGCTGAATTGCAAGCAATATATTAGTAGAAATGAATAAATTAAATTAGCAACTGAAGTGAGTGTCAATTTGTGGTTCAATCTAAAGCAAGCTCAGCAAGAAGTTTGAACAGAGCTGCACTCAGACACGTTCTAAGAGCTAATTTTAAGATTTCTTCTGTCTCTTTGATTGATGTGAACATTTATTCATCCTTTATACTTAAGTGAGCGGCTTCTCATTTGTGGAAAGAACTAATAGCATCTCATATTTTCATCTGCTATCTGCCGTTGTACAAAATTAATGTTTTTTTTTGTTAAAACAGTGAATAACATCCTTTCTTATTTCATTGTGATTTTTCTTCCTCGGGCAAATGGCATGGAGTTACTATTTTGGGGAAAAATTGTGATTTTACTACAAGTTGAACTCAAAAAGTCACCCTCTTTGAAAAGCGTTTTTCACTAATTTTTGCAGATTTATTTACACATCATTAGACAAAATTTGTTGTAAGTGATTTTAAAAGTTTCTTTTCTTCAGAAATAGTTCTTAATACCTATAAAGGCAGCAATTTAATAAGTTTTCATTTTAAAAAACCTGCCATAGAACTACCTTTGACTAATCAAATTTTAGAAAATTTTAGAGAGAAACAGTGCCGACTAGCGATCACCCTGTGCACTGGAACTTGCATACACAACAGGGACAATTTCCAATTTTACCAAAGCCAATTAACCTACAAAGTTGTATGTCTTTGGAGTGTGGGATGAAGCCGGAGCATCCAGAGAAAACCCATGTGGTCACACGGAGAATGTACAAACTTCGTACAGACAGCACCTGTAGTCAGGATCAAGCCAAGGACTTTGACTCTGTAAGGCCACAACCCTACCACTACGCCATTGTGCTGCCCGATTTGAAAGACTAAAAATTACATTAAAAATACATTTAAAAATCCTTGCTTTTAGATATATACAAGGAACTGCAGATGATGGTTTACAAAAAAAGAACATGTAACTCAGTGGGTCAGGCAGCTTTCATACTGAAGAAAGGTTCCAACCTAAATCATCGTCTATCTATGTTCTATAGAGATGCTGCCTGTCCCGTTGAGTTGCTCCAGCACTTTGTGCTTTTCCTAGTCAGATAGTTGGCATACAGTATTATTTGTTGGGTAAATCAATATTTTAAAACTTATTTGAAAAGTTTTAAAATGTACCAATTAGGCTTTTTATGTGCAATAGACATGTGCAAAATATTGATTCTAAATTATGCAATCTTGTAATATATGCAGTTAAACAATGTTGCTGTTTAACCACATGTATTGTAAGATTGTAACATTTATTAATTTATCCTCCAAGTGTGGCCATTATTATGAGATGTTTCCATTTCTGATATATGTCATATTTCCGAAGTTTGCATAAAGTGAACAATACTTTTCCAAGACAGAGCACACATGAAAGGATCGTTCTGTGGTCAATCAAACCACTCTACATCTGATGAAAATAGTATTTTATGATTGTGTGTACTTCGTCTTATTACATTCAGTGCCTTCCTTTCCTTCACTCCCCTGCTCACTGTTTAATTCACTGACAGCTATATGGTCAGACAGTTGTCCCACCCACTTCCAAATCATTGCCTAACACACTACGGTCAAAGATCGTGGGAAGATCTCAATGTAATCTAAGTAATTTTTAAGTTCAAAACAAATACAAAGCAATTGATATGAAAATAATGGTCATTGTGTCTCTTTTATCACATTTACTTGATCATATAGAAACAGAAACATAGAAAAATGAAAAATAGGAGCAGGAGTAGGCCATTTGGCTCTTCGAGCTATCAATATGATCATTGATGATCATCTAAAATCAGTACCCCGTTCCTGCTTTGTCCCCATATCCCTTGATTACTTTAGCCTGAAGAGCTAAATCTAACTCTCTCTTTAAAATATCCAGTGAATTGGCCTCCACTGCCTTCTGTAGCAGAGAATTCCACAGATTCACAACTCTCTGGGTGAAGAGGTTTTTCCTCATCTCAGTCCTAAATGTCCTATCCTTATTCTTAAACTGTGACCCCTGGTTCTGGACTCCCCCAACATCGGGAACATTTTTTCCTGCATCTACCCTGCCCAATGATAGAAACATAGAAACATTGAAAATATGTGCAGGAGGATGCCTTTCGGCCCTTCGAGCTAGCACCTCCATTCATTGTGATCATGGCTGATCGGCCCCAATCAATAACCTGTGCCTGCCTTCCCCCATATCCCTTGATTCCACTAGCCCTTAGAGCTTTACATAACTCTCTCTTAAATCCATCCAGTGATTTGGCTTCCACTGCCCTCTGTGGCAGAGAATTCCACAAATTTACAACTCTCTGGGTAAAAAAGTTTTTTCTCACCTCAGTTTTAAATGGCCTTCCCTTTATTCTAAGACTGTGGCCCCTGGTTCTGGACTCGCCCAACATTGGGAACATTTTTCCTGCATCTAGCTTGTCCAGTCCTTTTATAATTTTATATGTTTCTATAAGATCCCCTCTCATCTAAACTCCAGTGAATACAAGCCTAGTCTTTTCAATCTTTCCTCATATGACAGTCCTGCCATCCCAGGGATCAATCTCGTGAAACTGCGCTGCACTGCCTCAATTACAAAGATGTCCTTCCTCAAATTAGGAGACCAAAACTGTACATAATACTCCAGATGTGTTGTCTCATCAGGGCCCTATACAACTGCAGAAGAACCTCTTTATTCCTATACTGAAATCCACTTGTTATGAAGGCCAACATTCCATTAGCTTTCTTCACTGCCTGCTGTACCTGCACGCCAACTTTCAGTGACTGGTGTACAAGGACACCCAGGTCTCGCTGCACCTCCCCCTTACCTAACCTAACTCCATTGAGATAATAATCTGCCTCCTTGTTTTTGCCGCCAAATTGGATAACCTCACATTTATCTATGTTATACTGCATCTGCCATGCATCTGCCCACTCACTCAACCTGTCCAGGTCACACTGCAACCTCCTAACATCCTCTTCACAGTTTACACTGCCACCCAGCTTTGTGTCATCCGCAAACTTGCTAGTGTTGCTTCTAATTCCCTCTTCCAAATCATTAATATATATGGTAAACAGTTGTGGCCCCAACACCGAGCCTTGCGGCACTCCACTCGCCACTGGCTGCCATTCTGAAAAGGACCTGTTTACTCCTACTCTTTGCTTCCTATCTGCCAACCAATTTTCTATCCATGTCAACACCCTACCCCCAATACCATGTGCTCTAATTTTAGTCATGAATCTCCCGTGTGGGACCTTATCAAAGGCTTTCCGAAAGTCTAGATACACTACATCCACTGGCTCTTCTTCATCCATTTTACTTGTCACATCCTCAAAAAATTCCAGAAGATTAGTCAAGCATGATTTCCCTTTAATAAATCCATGCTGACTTGGACTTATCCTTTTACTGCTATCCAAATGCATTGTTATTACCTCTTTAATAATTGACTCCAGCATCTTTCCCACCACCGAAGTCAGGCTACCTGGTCTTTAATTTCCCGTTTTCTCTCTCGCTCCTTTCTTGAAAAGTGGGATAACATTAGCTATCCTCCAATCCACAGGAACTGATCCTGAATCTATTGAACATTGGAAAATGATCACCAATGCGTCCACTATTTCTAGAGCCACCTCCCTGAGGACCCTGGGATGCATACCATCAGGCCCAGGGTATTTATCATCCTTCATTCCCATTAGTCTACCCAATACTATTTCTCGCCTGATGAAAATTTCTTTCAGTTCCTCTAGCCCCCTAGATCCTCTGTCCTCCAGTACATTTGGGAGATTGGTTGTGTCTTCCTTAGTGAAGACAGATCCGAAGTACCTGTTCAACTCTTCTGCCATTTCCTTGTTACCCATAATAATTTCACCCGTGTCTGCCTTCAAGGGACCCACATTTGACTTTGCTACTCCTTTTCTCTTAACATATCTAAAGAAGCTTTTACTGTCCTTCTTTATATTCTTGGCCAGCTTCCCCTCATACTTCATCTTTTCAGCCCATATTGCCCGTTTTGTTACCTTCTGTTGTCCTATGAAAGTTTCCCAATCCTTTGGCTACTCTTTGCTGTGTTATACCTTTTTCTTTTAGTTTTATTCCATCCCTAACTTCCCTTGTCAGCCACAGTTGCCTCCTACTCCCCTTAGAATCTTTCTTCCTTTTTGGAATGAAATGATCCTGCGTCTTCCGGATTATGCCCAGAAATTCCTGCCATTGCTGTTCCACCATCAATCCTGCTAGGATCCCTTTCCAGTCTACCTTGGCCAGCTCCTCTCTCATGCCTTCATAGTCCACTTTGTTCAACTGCACTTCATAGTCCCCTTTGTTCAACTGCGGGGCGGCACGGTGGCGCAGCGGTAGAGTTGCTGCTTTACAGCGAATGCAGCGCCGGAGACTCAGGTTCGATCCTGACTACGGGTGCTGCACTGTAAGGAGTTTGTACGTTCTCCCCGTGACCTGCGTGGGTTTTCTCCGAGATCTTCGGTTTCCTCCCACACTCCAAAGACGTACAGGTATGTAGGTTAATTGGCTGGGTAAATGTAAAAATAAATTTTTTAAAAAAAATTGTCCCTAGTGGGTGTAGGATAGTGTTAATGTACGGGGATCACTGGGCGGCATGGACTTGGAGGGCCGAAAAGGCCTGTTTCCGGCTGTATATATATGATATGATATATGATAATCCTTTAAGAATTTTTTGTTTCTATATGATTCCCTCTCATCCTTATGTATTCCAGTGAATACAAGCCCTGTTGACCCATTCTTTCACCATATGCCATCCCGTGAATTAACCTGGTGAACCTACGCTGATCTCCCTCAATAGCAATAATGTCCTTCCTCGAATTAGGAGACCAAAATTGCACACAAAACTCCAGGTGCGGTCTCACCAGGGCCCTGTACAACTGTAGTAGGACCTCCTTGTTCCTAAACTCAAATCGTCTCTCAATGAGGGCCAAAGTGCCATTAGCTTTCTTCACTGCCTGCTGTGTACCTGCATGCTTACTTCCAGTGACTGATGTACAAGCACACCCAGGTCTCGTAGCGCCTCCCCTTTTCCTAATCTGACACCATTCAGATAAAAATCTGTCTTCCTGTTCTTGCCAACAGAGTGGATAACCTCACATTTATCCACATTATACTGCATCTGCCATGCATCTGCCCACTCACCCAACCTATCCAAGTCACCTCATAGCATCCTCATCGCAGCTTACAGCCACCCAGCTTTGTGTCATCCACAAACTTGGAGATGTCACATTTAATTCCCTCATCTAAATCGTTAATATATATTGTAACCTCTTCGGATCGTTCATCTTGTTGTGGTGAAGAGGCTTGAGTGCCCCCATGATTCCAAGAACGATGCCGTCGGACGCACTAGCTTCTGGTAGGGCCACACATGGCGGTAAGGTCGAGGATGAGGGTCCGGACTAAGAATGATCCAACGTACAAGACCTCAACGTTGGACCAGGCAGACGATGTTATCTTGAACTCAACGGCTGTGAAGGCGGATGAAGGCAGCAACAAATCTATCAGCTCCAATCGTCTTAGTTACCTTGCCATTGGAATTAGTTGATTGATTTGTGAAGGACCGTGTGCTTCTTGGAGTGCACCATCAAGTAAACATTAAACAAACACACGCACAGGCGTCTTCGTTCTGACATCGGAACGTAGACCATCATCCTTGACCTTGAGGGTATAGCCACGACGAGATATATTGTAAATAACTGGGGTCCCAGCACCAAGCCTTGCTGCACCCCATTAGTCACTGCCTGCCATTCTGAAAAGAACCCATTAATTCCTACTCTTTGCTTCCTATCTGCCAACCAGTTATCCATCCATGTCAATACCCTACCCCCAATACCATGTGCTCTAATTTTGCACACTAATCTCTTGTGAGGGACCATCAGTTGCTTTTTGAGAGTCCAGAGACACCACATCCACTGGCACTCCCTTATACATTCTACCTGTTACATCCTCAAAACGTTCCACAAGATTAGTCAAGCATGATTTCCCCTTCATAAATCCATGCTGACTTTGACCAATCCTGTCACTGCTTTCCAAATGCGCTGCTATAACATCTTTAACAATCGACTCACAAGGAATACACAATTTATTTAGTGAAAATGTGATTGCTCATTTAGTGCGTAAACCTCAGGATGAAATTCAATGGCTCAATGGTTCAGTGGTTTCAATTTGGAAATGTATCAAGATATACAGTTTAGTAAAATTATTACCATACATACGTATAATAACCAGAATAAGTGCAATCTGCATTGAAACTGTCTACTGAGACCAGAAACAAGGCTCGCAAGCTTTTGGCGCCATTTCCTAAATCCAAGCTGCAACTGACCATAAAGGACCAATGCAGCCGTCACCTTGATCCAGATTGTCCAGCAAACCATTGTCCCTCTCCCTGCCAAGCCACCATTCAACCTTTGTGCTCCAGAGATGCCTCCCACAGCCGATCTTGTGGGCGCAGAAGGTTAGACCCCATTTTTTCTTATTGGCCGTTTCTTCTTGCATCCACTGTTGCCAACTCCCTCCACCCTCCTCTCCAGTTCCCCGGTCCTTGGGGACGAGCAGGTTCCGGGCTCGGCGGCCTCCCTCTTCAGGCATGTTTCCCAGTTCCGCGATGGGCGAGCTAGGCCTGTTGCTGGGGTTAGGCCGCGGCCCAACAGTCCCTTCTGCTGCACGGCCCGATCATCCCTTATGCCACACGGCCCAACGGTCCATTTGTGGACTGTTCAATTTACTGGTCCAATGTACATTAGTATTTGTTTCATTGTAATGCTTGTTATTTTTATTGCGTATTTACTTTTTAAGTGTCAGTGCACAAATTGGATTACTGAATAGATTTACACATGTCCCTCATTGTTCTTAATCATCCCCTATTATTTCATTCTGCTGCATTAAATTTCCGCATATTCCTCACATATAAGGCTTAGCAGCAAATCAAGAAGTGCTTCCCAGAATGAGGTTGTGAAAGAGGTGATCAACTGCAATTTTTAACTTACTTTTGAAGAAAATTAGCACCTTTACAACTCTCAAACAGTATAGTAATACAGGGGTCGTTTCTGGCAAATGTTTTTCCAGAAGGCAATAAAATGGTCTGCCTCTTTTCATGTCTGCATTCTGGGAGCGGCTGAGAAAGATGGTGATTATTCCGATTGTATAATTTTACATCATCCCTTGAAGTATTTTGTCTGTCCATAGTTATTTCAATGTTGCTGGATAGAAATGGATGAATTCTGGGATAATTATTAATATGATTTCATGGGGTTAACCACATTTTAAATCATATTTTCTTTAAACTGATGGTTTGTGAACACTTATATATTCACAAATAAAATATTTTTGTCGTTTTGTCACAATAAGTAACATGGGCATGAAATAATATTAGCTGAATCAAGATTTTTTAAATTAAATGATTATTTTTTTCAAACCTTTGGCACTTTTCATTGATTGAATGAACTATGATTTATGAATTTAAAAATAGAAATGCTTGGAGTTTTTTTCATAAATTCTAAACGGAACATCCAAAGAGATCAGTCTGCAGAACATGACTCAACACAGGCCTCCAGCCAGATGTTGAGTACAACAAATGGAGTGAAACCCAATAGGCTGATACTTTCTGAAGAAGGGTCTCGACCCGAAACATCACCTATTCCTTTTCTCCAGAGATATTGACTGAACTGCTGTTATTCCAGCATTTTGTGTCTATCTTTAGTGTAAACCAGCATCTGCAGTTCCTTCTCACACCTCCTGAGAGGTTGGTATTTGGATTTCAAAATGGACACTGCTGCAAAGTTGGAGAACCAGTAAGAATTACCATTCTGTACACATGCCATGGTAAGTTGTTGCTTCAAATTAAAACAGAAAATGCACACTCGATTGACTTATAAATTATAAACAATTTTAGGAAAATTATCTGCTTCAACAGAATTAGTAAATGCTGTAAAGACCTCTGTGTGTAAAAAATGTCACAGAGCTGATAAAACAAAAATGCCCCCCCCCCAAAACATATAAACTACAAAGGGATTTTTTTGTGGAGCATGAAAAACAAGTAGGAGACTGCTCAGATATTTTACTATGTGATCAATTATATTGTATTGTGAAAATTAGACCTTGAACACTGAAATAAATAGAAAGCCATAAGTGTTTGAGTTATGTTATCACAGATGCATGGTGACAATTAGTTAGAGAAGAAGAATAACTAATAAGAAGGTCCTTGAACTGGTACAAATAAAGAGATAAATGGCAATACTGATGGATGATGGAAAAGTTTCACTGAGGATACAGTATTCAAAGGTCACAGAAAGTATGGGTTTTGAATAGTAATAAATCAAAGCAAATGGTGGCTGAGTAAAGGAAGATGGTACTTCATAAACTGGTACAATCTACTTCTTCAAAACATGGCAAGTATGGTGTGCACCAGGTACTGACTTTTTACATTGGAAGAGACATGAAGTGGGAAGAAGCTTTGATTGTGGAGTTGCAAAGGTTTGTGAAGGCTATGCCAGAACGTGATACAATATGGGGTCTTATACAGTACATACCTTTATAATTGCCCTGATTTAAGTTGAAGGTACTTGTCCCTCAGAAATTTTATCATGTTACAGTCACTCGAATGAAGGAATTTCTAGAACTAGACAGGTTGTGAAAATATTAAAAGTTTATATAAGAGAGTGTGTACTTATATCAGATATCGGATTTTGTTGGACAAGGCCCAGACTTGAAGTTGGCATCAATGGTCACTTACAATAGACAATCGACAATAGACAACAAGTGCAGGAGTAGGTCATTCGGCCCTACGAGCCATTCAATGTGATCATGGCTGATCATTCTCAATCAGTACCCTGTTCCTGCCTTCTCCCCATACCCCCTGACTCTGCTATCCTTAAAAACTCTATCTAGCTCTCTCTTGAATGCATTCAGAGAATTGGCCTCCACTGCCTTCTGAGGCAGAGAATTCCACAGATTTACAACTCTCTGACTGAAAATGTTTTTCCTCATCTCCGTTCTAAATGGCCTACCCCTTATTCTTAAACCATGGGCCCTGGTTCTGGACTCCCCCAACATTGGGAACATGTTTCCTGCCTCTAACGTGTCCAACCCCTTAATTATCTTATATGTTTTGATAAGATCCCCTCTCATCCTTCTAAATTCCAGTGTATACAAGCCTAGTCGCCCCAGTCTTTCAACATATGACAGTCCCACCATTCCGGGAATCAACCTAGTAAACCTACGCTGCACGCCCTCAATAGCAAGAATATCCTTCCTCAAATTTGGAAACCAAAACGGCACACAGTACTCCTTGTGCGGTCTCTTTAGGGCCCTGTACAACTGCAGAAGGACCTCTTTGCTCCTATACTAAACTCCTCTTGTTATGAAGGCCAACATTCCATTGGCTTTCTTCACTGCCTGCTGTACCTGCATGCTTCCTTTCAGTGACTGATGCACTAGGACACCAAGATCTCGTTGTACGTCCCCTTTTCCTAACTTGACACCATACCTGTGACAAATGTTGAAGGGTGATTTTACCGGACTTTTTCACTCTGGAGAGTGAAGGCAAGGACTCAATAGCAATCGGGTTGGATCTGACATGAACCGAAGCTGTGGTTGTGGAGCCTATCCAGCTCTCAAGGTTGTTTGAATATTTCATATGTCTCCAATACTCAGAGATAAATAAAATAAATAATTAAAAACAATAGAAATGACATGGAAATAACATAAAACATTAACGTAAATCAAAAACAATGATTAACTTCCCTTTAGAATCCCGATTTAAATCTATATTTGGAACTCCAGAATTGAACAGCTGAACAAGTTCTGGACATAGATTTCATTGATTGAATGTTGGTCATAATGAGTATGATTCAATCCTAGGTATTAGATGATTTTTTGAGCTGTCTTTCAGTGATATAATGTAATATGCAACAGAGAATTAAAGTCATTCAAGCTCCAGACAGATTCAATTTGGTAGATGCGGTGAAGACAAATGCACTTTGTGATTATGAATCTTTCACTCAATGTATTATGTCCCAGTTGGTTAAAATGGAAATCAAGAAGCTTGATGGTTGCAGATATTTTCTATTTGCCAAACGGTGTATCACATAAATAAATTTACTCAGATTTCTTATTGCTATTCAAAATGTAAAACACATTTTTTTAAATGTGGAAGCCTATTTAATTGTAGTTCTCTTTTGTGCCAAATGTGTTTGTGCTTTGGTTGATCTTCCACAATCCATTAATCATTTGGAGTTATTTGGAAACCATTAACATGAAGGTACCTCAAAGACATGATACCAGTAAAATTGATATTGGCAGAATTACTGTTTGCTTGGTATGAAATGTGTACGCATTGATTTGAAAAAAATACCAGAATACAGGTTAGTGGACCAAAAGGCGAGTGGCGAGGTACTGTTATAATTAACCCAGTTCAGACTCTGCATTTTAGACTCTGCAGGACTACTGTTATATATTGATAAAGTTAGAAGCACGATCACTCAAAATAATTTCCCATTTTCGGGCAGAGTTATTGTTCCAAATTCGACTGGAGATTCATCAATAGTACCTTGCATTACTTTTGAAGTATGGTCTGGTGCAGGATAAGTTGTACTTCTCAGAGCATTAATTAATTAATCAATCCTCAGAACTTAAATCAGTAAGTTGTGCCACAATGACCTTTTAAAACAAAACTGGATAGAAATTTCAACAGGAATTTGAATCATCATTATTTCACATATTGTCGGCTTATGATTGGTGTTATTTGTCACTCATTCTCAAGTAACACAACTGCGTCTAGTTTATAGTGTTGCAATGTATGTGGAAATGACTGATTAGATCAATCTTGCCTTGAAAGTTCCTTCCTTTCACACAGGGTAACTGAGGTACAGGGTTGCAAAAACATCAGTGACTCTTGATTTACAAAATTCTCTTCTTTTCTTTGCTTCCACCATTCTAGCTTCCTTATATAAACGGGCACCACTTTTTATGCAGTACACCAAGCAGGATGATTGAATGCCTGTTGTTTCCAGTGGAAAATGTCAATGTTGAAACTCTTCAGGGGTGTTCTAAGGGATTCTATGAATCTTTTTTATGCTGTTCACCACGTGACCGTATGCCCTCAGTCAGTGCTACATAAAGTAACTGTTTGGCTTGCTGTCATCAGTCATTCCACTGACATATCCTGCCCACCTGATCTATGATTCTTTCAGCAATGTGTAAATGCGTGGGAGGTTTGACTGGGACAGAATCGGTGTGTCTGGATCTTGTCTTGCTACTTGGTGTGATGTATTCTGCACAGACAGATCATTGGAAATAGTTAAGCTGTCTGGCATGTCTCCTGTGCACTATCTGTGCCTTGCAAGCAGAGAGTAAAGTGGATACAATAATAGCATGAAACTTCTTCAGCTTGTCTGTTAGGCTGATTCCACTTCGTATCCACACCTTACTTCCCAGTCTTCCAAAAACAGAGCTGTTATTTGGCTATCCTGCTGTTGTCTTCATCATCAGTGTTGGCAGATCTCGAGAGTGTATGCCAAGGTACTGTATGTGAATTTGCCCAAGACAGAGAGTTTAGTTTAGTTTAGTTTAGTTTAGTTTAGTTTAGTTTAGTTTAGTTTAGTTTAGTTTAGTTTAGTTTAGTTTAGTTTAGTTTAGTTTAGTTTAGTTTAGTTTAGTTTAGTTTAGTTTAGTTTAGTTTAGTTTAGTTTAGTTTAGTTTCGTTTCGTTTAGAGATACTTTGCCATTAACAAGGAGGTTTGGTTCTATGTATGGGATGTTTGATACAGCATTATTTCTGTTTCTATGTGCTAACTAATTGTGGGGCCAAAGTGGCCACAGGCACTGGAAATGTATCCAAGATTCTTCTAAACTTGCATTGATAATGCAGTCAGCAAAAAAGATGGAGTCCCTTAAGGTGGTTTCTCGTACTTTATTTTTGGCTGAGAGTCTGCTTGGGTTTAAAAAAGCACAGTAAGTCTTGTTTCCAAGATTGATTCCATCTTCCCTATTAGAATAGGCATCAGGCAGACCATAGAGGACATCATACTAATTTGTATGGGGCATGCATATCACCTTGTTTCACACCACTGATAACCAGAAATGGGTCTGAAGACTCTCCATTATCCAGTACTCCGGCTATCATATCATCATGGAGTTGTCAGACAATTGTAATGAACTTTCTGGGCCTGGTCATCCATAGACCCTCACAACAAACAGTGTTGAAAGCTTTACGGAGATCGACAAAGGCGGTGAATAAACTGCAATTTTGTTATGCTATTTTCCTTGGAGTGGTCTTGCTGCAAAGATTATGTCTACCATTCCACGTCCTTCATGAAAACCACATCGGCTTTCTAGGAATAGGCCTCCCATAAGGTAAGTGATCAGTCAGTTCAACAGGACCCTAGTGAGTCAAGAGTAAAGAGACTATTCACTTACACTTGTATACATGTGTAATAGAGGCATCTTTGGAGTCCTGGGCTGCTTTTTTCTTTGTTCCAAAGATCAGTCAGTTTTCTCAATCACCAATGAGCCCCCTTCTTTCAAGAGTTCTGCTGGGATAGTAACTGTGCCTCAAAATGTTCCACATGATAATCGTGACACTGAGTTTGGAACTTCCACCAGGTCTGGGGATTCAGCAAGAATGAGGTATGTTGAAAGTTGCAGATGGTCTATCTGGACAGAGTGGATATGTTCAGCCCATCTCTGCAAGATCTGCTTCTGCTCAGTGATTCAGTGATGATGTCAGTCTATCGGCACTGAGGAGAGGTGAATCACCAGGTGGGTGAGGGCCATACACAGATTCTAGAGCAGATTAGGAATTCTTAGAGGCTTTCCGATTAAGGTAGCTCTATATTTCAGCTGCCTTCTTACTGAACTACTGTTCATGCATCTTGCAGAGCTTTGTTTGGACATTGCTACAAATGTTGGGAAAGGCATCTTTTTCAAGGTGGATGCTGGATTCTGTGGTTTGCGTTTCTTATCAAGCAGAGACTTGATTTCTTCATCATTTTCATAAAATCAGTCTGGTTAATTCTCTGTGATGGTTCATCGGTAGATCAGTATATGCTGTCTCTGAGCAGGATCTTAATCCTTCTTGATGCCATCTGGACTGAGGTTCTGATTAGCTAGCCAGTTGTTTAACTCTGCTACAAACTTATGTTTCACTGTATCATTCTTGAGTTGGTTTACAATGATTAATTTAATAGAGTTTGTGTCTTGGGGATGGCTCGGTATAAAATGTGGAGATTGTGTTTGGTGGTGGTATGGAGGCTGTGATCTGTCCAATATTCCGCACCACACATGACTGCAGTCACTCTTGTACCTTGCTGGTCTGTTTTCTTGATAATAACATAGTCAATTATATGCATGTGCTTAGAGCATGGCTGCATTCAAGAAGATTGGTGATGATTTGGTTGACAAAAGATGATATTGGTTATGTTTAGATCATCCATGTTGAACAGTCTGAGGAGCAGCAGGCCATTAGTGTTACGCTTTCAAACTCTGTTTTTCTCAATGCTTCCTTTGCAGGCTTAGTCTGTCCCAAGTCTTGCATCAATGTCTGCAGGGATGATGAGTTTCTCTGACCTATTTACAGTCCAGATCTTCATAAAATTTGTCTTAGGATTCATCATCATTTATCATTGTGGAAGCACAGACACTGACCAGAGAAGGACTATTTTTGTCCTTCAATCGAAGTAGCAGTAATACCTGTAGCTAATACTTTGTGAAACGACTAGTTCAAGATTATTTAGAAAATCACATCCATTTTGATAATTTGGAATGTCACTGACTTTATTATATTACCAAGAAAACCTCCTTTTGTATTGCATATTAAAATGCACCATTTCATTTGAACATATTCTCTTGCAGTTCCCATTAATGGTGATGCTTTGAAACAAAACAAGAATTAATTATTAGCACTTTGGAATCTTTGGAATAATTTTATCTTTTTTTTTTACAGGGACAATACAGTCAAAGTTATGATTAAGGATAATTGTTGACCTATATTCAGCTTCAATCCTTGTGCAATCACTATCCAATATTAATTACTTCGGCATTTTCTAAGTGAGCACATTGCTAATTGATAGTAAAAGACCAGAGCATGTATTTAATGCATACAGTTAGAAAAATAAAATCATTAAATGGTGATAACAAATTCATTGCAACAGTCATTAACCCTACAATTATCTGCTAAAGCAAACAGATGGCTGTGTGCCAATTTAAAAAAAACAGCACAAATCTCCCAACTCAAAGCTGGAAGTTTTAGTGGGAAGTTAAATCCTACATTTATTTGGAATTTTAACCTGTGTTTTAGTTATTGAATTAATAAAAGAAATCTGGACTTAACTGGATTTTTTTTTGTTTGAAAGTGAGTAGAGATTTTTTTCGAATGCTCCAATAAACGGAAAGCAGAAGCAATGTACCTGGGCAATGTACCTGGGCAATGTACCTGGGCAATGTACCTGGGCAATGTACCTGGGCAATGTACCTGGGCAATGTATTTGTCCAGCCCATATGGAGCACATTGTTTTGAGCTGCTCAGTGCTGTTGAGCTGAGGAAGGCAGAAAATTATGGGATGCTTGTAACCATCATGAGATTTATTTCAATGTCTTACATGATGCCATTTAACCTCATGGGATATGGTTAATCTTGGGGAATGCCGGGGCTACCCCTCTCACTCCCCTCCACCTCCCTCCCCCACCCCCTCCCTACCCCTCCCTCTCCCCTCCATCTCCCTCCCTCCCCCCTCCCCTCTCCCCCTCCCCTATCCCCCTCCCCTCTCCCCCTCCCCTCTCCCCTCTCCCTCTCCCCTCTCCCTCACCCCTCTCTCTCATCCCCTCCCTGCCCCCCTCCCACCCGGGAGCAACCGGCGGTTGCCGTAGCGACCCGCCTCCCGGCCCAGGTGGCCGCCATTGGTGGAGCAGGGGTGGGGGGGGAGAGTCCTGTCCCGTCCCGATGCGGGGATCTTCAGTGGTAGATGGCAGTGGCTCTCCCACTGTTACTGAGCCGCTTGATTCTGGGCGGTGTGGGGAAGGCGCTGAGCCGGCCGTGGAGAGGAGGGGGGACGGGGAGCCGAGGGGACGCCCGGCGCCATGCCCAGACCTCAGCCTCCACCTCCACCTCCACCAACGCCCAGCCACACCGCTGCTGCTGCTGCTGCCGCCTTTCCCCTTGGCTCACCTCAGGCTCGTGGTTACCCGGTCACATCCAGGCCCAGGCCCAGGCTCCGGCTGCTTCCCCCGGCACCAGGCCTGGCTTTCCTGCCCCCAAAAGACAGGCGGCTGAGCCCTGTTCTATGGGCCCCAACTGCACAGGCGCGGATGCGTTTGTTTTGCGCACATGCGGATGCGGCGGCCATCTTACATAAGTACCAGATCAACAGAGCCCCAACTATGCATGCGCGTTTTTTTAAACTTTAAAATGTGAATAACTTAAAAAATATAACACCGATTTCAATGAAACCTCTTCCATAGGACCATGGGACGATGGTGAGTAAGGTGGGCCTAAAATTGTTGTGCTATCGTGTACTGTTTTGGCTGTGGTTCAGGAACAAGTGAACAAACAAGAGTTTTAGTATATAGATGTTTTAGATAACCAAGGGATGTATTAAACTAACTTAGGAGAGCAGTTATGAGGCAACAATATGGTATGGGTCTGCAATTACTAATGCTGACAGAAACCTTCTTGGAAATAAACTGACATTTACACAGCTTGATGGACTAATGCAGTTTGTTACCATTGTGTCTTCATATAGTGACCAGAGCTATATACCAGACCACTTCTTTGGTCTGCATTTTTACCTACTGACTAATTTAATGTGCTTTGAAGTGGAAAATAATTTATCGCTTTGCAATGCTGTGTTGATATGGGGAAAAGTATATCCAAAAAGTGACTACTTCAGCATCTTCTGCTATTTTACATTTTGTTTGACAATGACAATGCATTGATAATTTGCCAAAATAATAGTCCCAGCAAATCCAGTGGATCTGCTATCGGCGCTGCTACTCTTTATCTGTTCTTTGACCCTGTAAAGGTAATGCTTACTCGAAATCCAAATAGTCATTAATTTGCAGTAATCTCTTCAAGGATTTGAATTGTTTTTTTCTGAAAATATAACTTATTTCTTTAAATCTTGCAATTTTCAAATCAATAATACAACCTTGTAAATTTGCAAAAATTATCTTAATCAGAAAGAAGAGTGAAAATGCAATTCTCAAAACAAACCCACTGCAACAATTGCCATGTTTAAAAGCTCCAAAAGTAATTACAGTTATATAATTATGGGCCCTTCAGAAACTTGCACTAGGACATAAATGCACTCTGCACAGTTTACCATGCAAGATTAAGCCACAATAGTCTTGTCAACATAAATAAATTATGAATAAATTCTAACAGCAGCTGCACACTAATGAAATATGATGACCTTCAGTTTTGAATTGGATTCACTTTTAAATGAGTGAATTCAAGAATGCTGGTATGTTAGTAGGTGAAATGTACAAGCACTCAGTACCAATGCCCACACAATCCAAAACCCAAGGAATAATCTTGCAGCACACTGTGGTCTCCGAATTCCTTTGATATTAGCTAAATCAAGCCCTACACACCGAGATAAAAGAAGTGCAGATACTAAAAATGCTCAACAAATTGGTTTGAATTTATAAAGAGAGGACTGGTGAAACATATCTAGGTATTAGAGTTTTTACTTTGAATTGAGAAATTATGTAAAATGCACGATAAAATGCATAGTTTGGGTTACTGTCCAAGATTCTGATAGGATTAATTATCATCATCACAATTATAAATTCTTGATGTATTTAATAGAACAGTGGATAGAAATGTATTTACAGACAAGTCATTGAACATGGAAAATTGGAAGCAATGTGTGTAGTACTTGACTAATAAATATTTGTTCCCTTGACAATAATATTCTTCAATATATTAGTCTGGAGGAGAAAAGAGACAAATATGAATTGATATTGACATCACAACAATGCTGATCAAATGCTATTTGATATAATTAGGAAGATCCTATTTCATTTGGTGTTATTGATTTGACACAGTAATGCATGTGATGTAAGTTAAATATTTAATGCTATCACTATATCCATGAAATTCAATTTTCTCCATCTCCATTGATCGCTTTGTCACTGACTCCACAGCCTACTCTGCTGCAAGTATCAGCAACACAATCAGTAGCAGACCACGTACTGATCTTTGCCTCTTCCCTGTATTCTGAGCTCTCTCCAGCAAGGTGCTATCTGAAGCATATGGTAGCGCATGGATGTGGTGCATTCAGTGAAGATTAGTATCAAGCTTCTACATTATGGCTGTCACTGGCATACATATAATTTGCTCACAATGACATTTGATATCATCTTTCAAACAGAAGAATTATTAAGAATTGTGAAAGGTGTAATTGCCTGTGAACAAGCTAAATCTTACATGGAATTCAAATGCATAAATAGTCTTCACTCTTATCTTTTAGTTTTAGTCAATTTAGTCAATAAGTGCAATTCATTGTACGATGGGTAATATCTGATAGGTTTTCTCTTCAGAGGTTGCACCATTCCACCAGAATGTATGCTCAAAAACACAGAGGTCCCACACTGCCAACAACACTTGTTGTGTTTACGAGGGAAAGAAACATAGAAAACATAGAAAAATAGGAGCAGGAGTAGGCCATTCGGCCCTTCGAGCCAGCACCGCCATCCAATATAATCATGGCTGATCATCTAAACTCAGTACCCTGTTACTGCTTTTTCCCCAAGATCTAAATCTAACTCTCTCTTGAAAACATCCAGTGAATTGGCCTCCACTGCCTTCTGTGGCAGAAAATTCCATAAATTCACAACTCTCTGCGTGAATTTTTTGTTCCTCATCTCAGTCCTAAATGGCCTCCCCCTTATTCTCAAACTGTGACCCCTGGTTCTGAACTTCCCCAACATCGGGAACAATTTTTCCTGCATTTAGCCTGTCCAATCCTTTAAGAATTTTATATGTTTCTATAAGATCCCCTCTCATTCTTCTAAATTCCAGTGAATACAAGCCCAGTCGACCCATTTTTTCATCGTATGTCAGTCTGGCCATCCCGGGAATTAACCTGGTGAACCTACGCTGCACTCCATCAATAGCAATAATGTCCTTACTCAAATTAGGAGACCAAAATTGCACACAATACTCCAGGTGCAGTCTTACCAGTACCTGGAGTACTGTGTGCAGTTTTGGTCTCCAAATTTGAGGAAGGATATTCTTGCTATTGAGGGCGTGCAGCGTAGGTTCACTAGGTTAATTCCCGGAATGGCGGGACTGTCGTATGTTGAAAGGCTGGAGCAATTAGGCTTGTATACACTGGAATTTAGAAGGATGAGGGGGGGATCTTATTGAAACATATAAGATAATTAGGGGATTGGACACATTAGAGGCAGGAAACATGTTCATCTAATACCTAGGATTGAATCATACTCATTATGACCAACATTCAATCAATGAAATCTATGTCCAGAACTTGTTCAGCTGTTCAATTCTGGAGTTCCAAATATAGATTTAAATCGGGATTCTAAAGGGAAGTTAATCATTGTTTTTGATTTACGTTAATGTTTTATGTTATTTCCATGTCATTTCTATTGTTTTTAATTTTATTTATCTCTGAGTATTGGAGACATTTGAAATATTCAAACAACCTTGAGAGCTGGATAGGCTCCACAACCACAGCTTCGGTTCATATCAGTTCCAACCCGATTGCTATTGAGTCCTTGCCTTCACTCTCCAGAGTGAAAAAGTCCGGTAAAATCACCCTTCAACATTTGTCACAGGTATGGTGTCAAGTTAGGAAAAGGGGACGTACAACGAGATCTTGGTGTCCTAGTGCATCAGTCACTGAAAGGAAGCATGCAGGTACAGCAGGCAGTGAAGAAAGCCAATGGAATGTTGGCCTTCATAACAAGAGGAGTTTAGTATAGGAGCAAAGAGGTCCTTCTGCAGTTGTACAGGGCCCTAGTGAGACCGCACATGGAGTACTGTGTGCAGTTTTGGTCTCCAAATTTGAGGAAGGATATTCTTGCTATTGAGGGCGTGCAGCGTAGGTTTACTAGGTTGATTCCCGGAATGGTGGGACTGTCATATGTTGAAAGACTGGGGCGACTAGGCTTGTATACACTGGAATTTAGAAGGATGAGAGGGGATCTTATCAAAACATATAAGATAATTAAGGGGTTGGACACGTTAGAGGCAGGAAACATGTTCCCAATGTTGGGGGAGTCCAGAACAAGGGGCCACAGTTTAAGAATAAGGGGTAGGCCATTTAGAACGGAGATGAGGAAGAACTTTTTCAGTCAGAGAGTGGTGAAGGTGTGGAATTCTCTGCCTCAGAAGGCAGTGGAGGCCAGTTCGTTGGATGCTTTCAAGAGAGAGCTGGATAGAGCTCTTAAGGATAGCGGAGTGAGGGGGTATGGGGAGAAGGCAGGAACGGGGTACTGATTGAGAGTGATCAGCCATGATTGCATTGAATGTCGGTGCTGGCTCGAAGGGCTGAATGGCCTACTCCTGCACCTATTGTCTATTGTCTATTGTCTATTGGCCCTGTACAACTGTAGTAGGACCTCCTTGCTCCTATACTCAAATCCTCTCGCAATGAAGGCCAACATGCCATTAGCTTTCTTCGCAGCCTGCTGTACCTACATGCTTACTTTCAGTGACTGATGTACAAGCGCACCTAGGTCTCATTGCACATCCCCTTTTCCGAATCTGACATCATTCAGATAATAATCTGCCTTCCTGTTCTTGCCACCAAAGTGGATAACCTCATATTTATCCACATTATACTGCATCTGCCATGCAACTGCCTACTCACCCAACCTATCCAAGTCACCCTGCAGCCTCATAGCATCCTCATCGCAGCTCACACTGCCACCCTGCTTTATGTCATCTGCAAACTTGGAGATGTCACATTTAATTCCCTCGTCTAAAACGTTAATGTATATTGTAAATAACTGGGGGCCCAGCACCGAGCCTTGTGGCACCCCAAGATTAATAGTGTGGAAATTGGTAAACTCAGTGTCACACTGGTGTAATTCATGGTTTAGTCGAGTACAATGCTGTCGCTGAGTCACAGGTTTGTAGGTTTGTTGATCCAGACCAGGCCCGCCACGAGATTTTATCCAGCCCGCAGCAAGCTCTTAACACGTTCCATGCAGCGGGCTATAAGCGATTTTGGTATCCGATTGTGCATGAGCCGATCAAAGGTCACGCGTGCTAAGCTTTTTTTTCAGCTGGTCGCCTGATTGTAAACAAACCTTTGTTTCATCGTTTTTTTCCATTTTTTCTTCGTGGAGGTAGAAAATAATGTTTTCAAAACTGTTAATTTGGTGTACATGTGGTTAATTAGTGAAAACTACAATGATTTTGTAGTTTTTTTTTTGCTTTATGCTTAACTTGTCCCGGAGCCATGGAACCGCGGCAGCAGCAGCGGGGACTAGAGGCAGAAGCTGCCGGCACAGTTTCACCGGAGAGCGGATCGCCACCGACCCAGAGCCGGGAAAAGGCAAGAGATCGCAGCGCCCCCTCGCAAACAACAAACTCAAGGAAACTTTCCTCCTCGCCACCGCCACTCACCCCAGGGCTTCTGAACAACAACTCCAACACTTGTGTTTCCTGCATTTATTGTTGTTATTTCAGTTTTCTATTATCTTTGTCATTTTATTCTCATCTATTAAGTAATTAATTTCTGGACATAGATGCATTATCATTGTTGTGCTAAGATTTTCTTTGCCCATATTTAATATGAACAATATGCAAAGGACTTTGCTTTTCATTTTACATCACCTCAATCAAGTCAACTAGTAATATATCTAAACACCATGAAAATAAATAAAAGGTTAAAGATGAGAAGTTTTGTTATTATTCTAAATGTAACTATGACTTACCATACATAATAGTTCACATAAATATATTGATGGGGGTGAATGACAGTTTTGGCATGATAGAATCAATTTTGGATGCCATTATTTATGGGTCTATTTTTAAACAGTAGCTTGTTTTCTGATCCTGAGGACTGATGCATCCAGCAGAACACATAAATAGCAATTGTTAGGGAAAGTGTTTCAACCCGTTTAAGCAATAGTAACAACAATATTAGTCCCTCAGTGGCACCCCAAAGTACTCTGTCAATTTGAACTTTAGCTGTCGTCTTTAAAACAACCACTTGCTGCAGAAACTTTATGTGTGCTACAAGTCTAATGCTGCCTAACAACTGCACAGTCCTCTATATGACATTGTCCAGATCCGGAAACACATCTGTGAAACAAATGTTTTAGCCCCACTCGTCCTCTCCTAAGATGTAACTGTCACCAGGCGTTGGAAACTATTTTCAGTAGTTACTGTTCCAACCCATCAAGCTTTCTAAGTATGTCAACTCTGATCGCTCTGGTGGAAGGATCAGCTAATCCACTGGGTGGCGCCGTCAACGATGGCAGCCTCGCCAACAGTCTATCTGTCTTTTTGTCCTTTTTGTTATTTTTAGTGTGTTTTAAAAGGATGGGTTAATGTTTTCTGGTTAGTTTTATGTGAGCAGTGGGGGAGAGGTTTGGGGGAAACTTTTTTCAATCTCTTACCTTGCCGGAGATGCGATTGTTTTCCGGGTTGTATCTCCAGCCGTTCTGCTGCCTAACATCATGGAGCTGGTGGCCTTGCTCGAGACTGACTTTGAGCCCCACCAAGGGGCTGTGGACTTACCATTGGAGCCTGCGATCCCATGCCTGGGATCGATGCTCCAAACGCGGCCTGCGGATTTCAACACCGAGGAGCTCACACTCGGGTAGAGACTGATGTCGGGGAGCTCCAAAGTCGCAGGAGATTCGATCAGCCCCAACCCGGGGTCCAATCGCTTGGTGCAGGGGAGCTGAGATCCTCCCAATGCAGGGGCTTGATTGCCCTGATGCGGAGGGCCCGACTGCTGGCTGCGGGAGCCAAGATCATCCCATCATGGAATGCTCGAGGCCTCTGACCACGGGAAGACAAAGAGGGGAAGAGATTGAACTTTTTTTTTAAACCTCCATCACAGTGAGGAATGCGGAGGAGTTTTGTGTGTTTTGTTGCTTTTTACAAATCAAATCCCTCCTATGTTGCAAAACATACTTGGCTAATAAAGTATGATTATGATTATGAATATGATTATTATTGTCTGACCCAACATTTCCATAATTATTAATAAAATGTCTGAGTAAATCTCAATGTCATAATTGAAGTCCAATTTGTTTCTTGATCATACTAATTCTGATTTAGCATGATTCCCTGTTCAGATTAATAGGGCTTTCATGCCGATTAGAACATACTTTTGCTGTCACAGAGCAGGAATTTACCATTTCTGCCTTCTGAGACAAGGAATTGTATATGAATAACTCAATTTGACATCCCTTTAAATCAGAGAAAATTCTGCAAATTAGTGGCAAAGAGAAGACAGTACCAATAAGAATGTACGGCCAGTAAGGTGCATTTGCTAATTAAACAAATTCATCTGGACTGACTAATTCAACAAATTCATCTGGACTGACTAATTCAACAAATTCATCTGGACTGAGAAAATGTTATTTAAAACAGCCTGCAGAGAGGAGTGAAATCTCAGAGGAACTTGTATTAATACATATTCCTGGGAACAAAAGGATGAAGAAGTTAATCAGAAGCATTTTAATTGCAGCTTCAAGTTTGCGTGTGCAAAGGAATACATTTTTACCGGGTACCTGCATTGGGAACATATATGTTAAAGCAATTAAGATGTGAATGTTCACACAATTTCCGGCCATTTTATTGTGATGGGGTAAGCTGCTTTTTTTTACATTAGGTTTTGAAAGCGTGAGGTAACCGATGCTAAAATGCATCGTGCACACTTGCACTATGATGGTGCAACTGTCACTGGCTCATTCTTCCAGTAAGTCACAGGCAATATATATAAACAGATGAGATGGGTTTGTGAATACCTGGATGTAATGCTGCCTTGTCGTAAATAATTGAAAATGTCACACTTCAAAGCATAGAGTTATTACCACCGGTTTGCCTAAGATGCTATCATTGTAAATCTCTGCACTCTATAAAGGGCAACCAATTCAGAATTTCTGCAATAGATATTTCATAGAATTGCACTTCTAAAGGTAGATTCACAGAAAAAGAATTTTTCTTAAATGCTAGATGATAATTTAATGGATTTGCATTCAACTTTGCTTTTTATATTGCAACCATTTCATTGACTTGGAGAATGACCTTGACTAAATGTAGATCAGAAGGGTTGAATCCAATCCTTACCTTCTCTAATTGGCTAACAGGCAATGATATAGGGACTGATGTCATGGACAACCAGGGTGGTGGAGTCAGAGCCAGCACTGTCACTCTACCTTGGATGATGCATCAGAACTGCTAGTTGTGTAGGAAAATAACTGCAGATGCTGGTACAAATCAAAGGTATCACAAAAAGCTGGAGTAACTCAACGGGTCAGGCAGCATCTCAGGAGAGAAGGAATGGGTGACGTTTCGGGTCGAGACCCTTCTTCAGACTGATGTCAGGGGAGGGGGCGGGACAAAGAAAGGAGACAGGAAGACAGTGGGAGAACTGGGAAGGGGAGGGGAAGAGAGGGACAGAGGAGCTATCTAAAGTTAGAGAAGTCAATGTTCATTTCGCTGGGGTGTTAGCTGCCCAAGTGAAATATGAGGTTCTGTTCCTCCAATTTGCAGTGGTCTAACTATGACAATGGAGGAGGCCCATGACAGAAAGGTCAGACTGGGAGTGGGAGGGGGAGTTGAAGTGCTGAGCCACCAAGAGATCAGGTTCGTTGAAGCGGACTGAGCGAAGGTGTTGAGCAAAACAATAGCCAAACTTAGTCAGTTAGAGGTCAAATTACTTGACCCTTGGAAAACCCAACAACCCTTTTTTTGGAGAAGGCTATCCAGAACAATTAAG
The DNA here is from genome assembly GCF_053455715.1 of Rhinoraja longicauda. Taxonomy (NCBI): domain Eukaryota; kingdom Metazoa; phylum Chordata; class Chondrichthyes; order Rajiformes; family Arhynchobatidae; genus Rhinoraja; species Rhinoraja longicauda. The sequence continues at coordinate 22,369,156 of NC_135967.1, forward strand.
ACAATAGGATTTACTTAAATGACAGTATGCGTTAAATTAAATGTAAAGCTTAAGTTTTCACAGCTATACCCAGATTTTGCATAAGTTTTCCTTTGTTCCAAAGTAAAGATGTCTTACACTGCATTGTTTTATAAGTCTGTAAGAGAAATAATGGAGTTGTCTACCACACTCATCCTGGAGAAGGTGAACTCCATGTTCTGTGCAAGATCGGTTGTGGACTCTTCATTTTCAAGAATGTTTCATATTATACCTACCTACAATGGAACACTGAAATTCCAAGCAAGAATTTCAGTGTTCCATTGTAGGTAGGTATAATATGAAACATTCTTGATTCTTGACTCTTTCTACAAACTCTGTCCAACCTGTCCAACCATTATTTCTGTTTTTATTTTAACTTATACAATTGTTTTGGTTAATTTGGGTTGGTTTACGCTATTTTATCAGTTTCATGGGAAGAGTGAAACAGAGTATGGGTGGTAGGCTGAACTGTGTATTACCTGTCCTGTTCTAATGAGCTGCGAGAATTAATTTGGTTTCCAGGCTGCAGTGAGGCAAACAGGTGTGAGATATTGCATAACATGTTCACATACCCCCCCCCACACACACACACACACACTCAGTGTTGATACTGCTTTAAATTTCAAATGTTTTAGTTTAGTTTAGAGATACAGTGTGGAAACAGGCCCTCTGGCCCACCAAATCCGCACCGACCACCGATCCCTGCAGATTAACACTGGGGACAATTTACAATTTACACTTAAACCAGCCAATTAACCTACAAACCTGTACGTCTTTGGAAACTGGGAGGAAACCAAAGATCTTGGAGAATACCTGCAAGCACTGTAAGGCACCAGCTCTAATGGTGTGCCACCATGATTGTCCTGTTATGGCAAAGATATCAAAAAGATTTTTAAACACAATCTACATTTATAGCAGGAGATTGATTCAATTTGCAGACAGTCTTTTTTTAAATCAGAAATGAAAGGGAAATTACTGAATGTCCTTGATAATATTAATGAATAGAAATCACATTAATTAATAAAAGAAAGACAGATGTAAGTATCCAAAAGAGGATGTTAAAGATCAGATGGTTTCAGTATATATTTCTGATGATAGGCTTTAACCAAGCTGTTAGCACTATTTCTTCTCTCTGCAGATGCCAAATAAGAATATCTGAATATTTATCTTTTTATTTCCTTTTTGGTTATGGTTTCCAGCATTCCCCATATATTAATTCTTGGAACTTGGGTAGATAATAATTAAAAAGTGGTAACAGTGAAATATAGATTTATTATTCCAACTCATCCAGCATAACTGGACAAGGATTGTGTGAATGCACTTTCTTTCGAAGGTTATCATTAAGTGCAATTAATATTAGGAATTAAAAGCAAAAGATCTGACCTTAATTCCTATCTGCAACTGTCCGGAACATAGCATGAATTTTGGGTTTTAAATTCCAGAGCTAAGTGGAAAAGAAGTAAGTCTGAACCTAAATTCATGTCTAAAATCTGAAAGAAATCCAAGCAGACAGCTATCGATAGTGAAACATTAATAATGCAGGGTGAGTGACAATCTGAACAGACAATATAAAGTGTTCTGATTTTGGCGAATCCAAATTATTCATGAAGTCCTGAAAATAGGGTAGTTTGGTTCCTTTCAGTTTCGATGCACTCATCTCTTTCAACAAACAGTACATGCCACACATGTGCAGACTTCATTCTGAGTCTTTCTAAAACAACTGACTCACTGCAGTAGTAGAGAACACAGTATGTCAGTGAAGAAGCTCAACTCTATCCAGGGCACTGAAAATTACATATTGCTTCCCTAATCAACACATGAAGCATTACTGTGGCAGTAGATATGAACAAATGCACTGCAGCATCTCAGCATTGCCATTTGACAGCATCTGCTGCATCTCTATGTTTTAAGTTTTAACATTTGGAGATACAAAAGCAACAGCCACAAAGCCGTACTTCCATCAGCAAGTCTCCAACGTGATCCCACATTCTGACTGAGAAATGGATCACAGTTCATTTACCATCTGTGGATGAAAATCTTGGAAATCACAACAGAACTGTGGGAGTATATTTAACACAAAATACTACAATTGTTCAAATGGTTTATTCATCATCAAATTTTCAAATGGAACCAGAAATGGCCATTCCATTGATCTATAACTTCTTTTACTTTTTCTTTTAGCATTCAAAGTAAACATCATATCAGCATCCAACTCATCAATCTGGTTAAAAATGCAAAATAAGTCAATATAGCTCTCATCTTATTCTTGCCACCCTGGATGGCAACATTCTCAACCCTGAAATTGGTCAAGATGTACTCAGAAGTAGACACAAAAAGCTGGAGTAACTCAGCGGGACAGACAGCATCTCTGGAGAGAAGGAATGGGTGATGTTTCAGGTCGAGAGTATCTTTCCTTTGATATGGAGAATTATACATACAGTATACCATAGTCCAGCTATGGCATCACCAGGTCCCTATACAGGTGCAATAACATTGGGCCATCTCATCTAATTCAATTGAAATAGATCACCCAATTCTGAAGCCAATGGACTGATCCTTTTTGGTACTTCTCAAAATAGAGCATTCAAATCCAAAATTTGCTAATATTAGCTAATATTCCTTTCATTCTGTTACATTAACACAAGTCTATGAGCCTTATTCTGCCCACCACACTTCCACGTGAAACCTAAGGAGCATTTCTTTAAATACGGCAAACCTTGCTGTGACAGACCATGGGGGGGGCAATGATGTCTGTTATTGCCGATTATCTGTCATAACCGAGTAAGGGAATATAAGTAGTAGAAACAAAGAACTGCATATGCTGGTGAATACACTAAAGGACACAAAGTGCTGAAGTAGCTCAGCAGGTCAGGCAGCATCTCTGGAGAACATGGATAGGTTATGTTTCGGTTCGGGACCCTTCTTCAGACTCTCAATCTGGAACTGGGCCTGGAATCCAGATGAGTTGATGGCCCCGGCCTGCTGGCAGCCGGGCGAGAGGCGAGGATTATCGGAGTCATTGGTCCGCTATTTTGCTATCAATTTGTTGATCTTTTGCTGAATTGCTTTGCACACTTATTGGCCTCACTTTGAGCCTCTTCCTTCAATCTAGTGCAACCCTTGCTTCTTTTTCTAAGGCAAAGTCGTTTCACTTTTGTTTGCTGTTGCATATTTATTTTCTGATGGGAGTGTGCATTTGTTGTGAATTATGCATTATGTAGTTGAATGTTTTTTGCTGCTTATTCATTACCATATCAGTTATAAACAAATTCTCTATCGAAAGAGACTAACTCTTTTCTGCAATATTTGGTTTTGCTCTGATACAAGACCCGTCGTTTGGATTTATCTAAGTAACTATCAGACCGATTCTCCAATTCAATTATCTTATGATCACTTGCTCTCAGAACCTTATTTACTACAAGATTATAAAATATCATATAAATGAAATAGGGCAGGAAGCATCTGTGGAAGAAATGGTCAGATGAGATTTCAAGTTTTTTCAGTCTCAAGAAAGGTCTCATCCAGACCCAAAACGTTGTCTGCCAATTTCATCCACCAAAGCTGTCTGACCCATTGAGTTCCTCCAGCATTTCTTTGTTTTGGTTGATATAAAGGCAATTGTTGTTTTACCAGACAAACCTCAACACATCAAAGATTTATCAGAATGTGATTAATTACTGCTGAGATAGGCCCCAAAAGATATCTCTTTAACTTCAATGCAATCTTAGGATAACACCCCCAATGGTGATAGTCTGGAGCCAAGATAATCATTGAGGGAGCACCCCCTTTTATCTGCGCCAAGCTATTGATTGAGCAGTCTGTCTGTCTGTCTTACTAATGGAACCTGGAGGAGTATATCTGTTAGGGGAGGCTGTGATGCCTTGTGCATGGCTATTATGTACAAAATCTATAAGAGATAATAAAAACTCCAGCTGCCCAAGCTGGGGAAAGGTGAATACGGTGCCACAGGAGGCTGGGAATACAGTTACAAAGACTGCGAATTGGACAAAGTACTTGCAATGCTATCAATTCCACAAAATTGCTTTGAATCAGGTCAATAAATAGAGGCAGCAAGGACTGGAAAGGAAGAACAGTGGCAGCTCACTCAATTTTTCAGGAAATTCTATCTAGGGTCTCTTTACATCAGCAGAAAACAAACTGCTGGAGGAACTCAGCGAGACAGGCAGCATCCATGGAGGGAAATGAAGAGACAAATTTTTGGGTTAGTACCCTTCTTCAGGTTGACAGAGATCCAGCAGTTTGTCCTTTGCTCAAGATGACAAATAATGAGTGTTTGACGGCATAGGGCCTGTGCTTGCTGGAGTTTCGAAGGCTGAGGAGGACCTCTTTGAAACTTACTAAATTGGATGTGGAGAGGATGTTTCCACTAGTGGTAGAGTCTAGGACCAGAGGCCAAGCATCAGAATAAAAGGATGTATCTTTAGGAAGGAGATGAGAAGGAATGGCTTTAGTCAGAGGGTGGTGAATCTGAAGAATTCATTGCCATTGGCTGAGGAGGCCAAATCAATGGATATTTTTAAGGCAGAGATTGATGTATTCTTGATTCATATGGGTGTCAGGGGTCATGGGGAGAAGACAGGAGAATGGGGTTGAGAGGGAAAGATAGATCAGCCATGATTGAATGGTGGAGTAGACTTCTTGGGTCGAATGGCCTAATTCTGCTCCTATCAATTATGAATTTATGAAGATTTCAGCATTTGTCATCTCTGTGCATCTGACCCAAAACTTCATCTCATCATTTTGCCTCACAGATCTACATGAGTTCCTGCAACAGCGTATTTTTTTTGAACAATTTCCAGCATCTAGAGCCTCTTGTGTTTTCATTACCTGATTTTTGGAGTTCTTTTGTTGCAGCTCGGAGAATTTAATGTTGCAGCACAGACTATCAAAGTTGCTGTTCAATGTACACTAAACTTTATCTTCCTTTTCATTTAGATTTTGGAAGGTAAGATCAGGTGGGACATGAAAGCAATGTACCCATAAATAAATCTTGAATATATAATGATCAAAGCAGAAACAGCATTGATGGTCTCTGAGAACTTGTATGTGATTGGTGCTTGATGAAATAAGGTCTAATAGATAGTATCTATTATATAGTGTCTATTATATATCATATATATAATCATATAATGATTCCTGCCATGCCCCGTGCTAATGCCTGACAGTTGAGGGCAGTGGTGACCTTCAGTATTGGCAACTCTGCAGTACAGGCTTTCCTTGTCTACAGCCTCTTGGCTGAAGCAGACACTTGTAATAAGCCTGACTTTGCTGTGTCCGGGAACATTACAACATGCGCATAGGCTACTCATCTCCTTCAAGTAGATCATGACTCCTACTCATAATTCAAGTAGATCATGTCTGAACAGTATAAAAACTCACTTTATCCACCTTGTTTTTATCTCCTTTCTTACCATTCCCCAACAATTTGGTAGTATTTTTTTGACCGGTGTGAGTTGGGGTAGGTAACAGTGCAATAAGTCCTCTTCATGGGGATTTTGTGCTACAGTTAATGTTCCTCTGGCATCTTGTGAATCCCTGGGTGAAACTTTAATTGCCATAACATTGTGAATATGTGACGTGAATCACTGCACCAGTTTGTATTTATAGAATGTCATCAGTTGTGGTTGTTTTCAGCAAGACTATATTTGTCCTTACAAAGGGTGCTGTGATTGAAGATACAAATCTTTTCTATCACTAGTGTGATGAACCCACAAGCTGAGGGTCAGTATTGTTTCTTTTTTCAAACAAATCTTCCCTCATTAACATCCTGCTAAGTTACAGTCGGCTTTTAACCAGCTTTTCCAACTTTTTAACAATCAATTTGTTGGGTTAATTTGATTACACCTCTTGCGAGCTATAAGCAAGACTTTGTACAGCAGTAAAGTCCATTAATGCATTCCACCTGTCTTGTATACCAGTTTATGACACAGATTTGTTTTGTTCAAATTATTACCTAGAGGAAAACACACCACTATATTTCTTCTTGTTAAACATTTTTATTTTATTTTAAATAGTATCAGCAATGTGCAGAAATTAAAAGAAAAGAAACTTAATCACAATTTAATTCAATAGCAATGGTCTGCAAGTAAATCTATTTTAATTATTTCAGCTTTTAATGACTGAGAATTTCATCTTGTGAACTTTAATGACATTTTAAGGAAACAAAAGTCATTATTGAATTTGCTAGCTCTCAGCACTGCAAGGTGAATTTGACAGCAGCTTCCAAGGACGCCTGTTGGGGATATATACCTAAATCACTTAAACAATTACATTTATAACACATCTGCTAACTTATTTTCAATGAAGGTCACTACGTTTATTTTATAGTCATCCTCACTTAGATTACACCAACACCTTTCACTCAAACAGGAATGCAAAATACCTTTGAACTGTATCAAGGGTTGTGTTATGCTTGTCCTTGCTGTAATTTATGTCATTTGTTGAATTCAGTTCTTATTAGAAATGAAAGGAACTAACTATCTACTGAAAGACAAGGAGTAATGGCTGTCAGTTTCAATGATCCACTGCACCTCGACTTGATAATGTGTTTTTTCTGCAAATAATCTTTGAATACATGCACAAATTGATTAAAAAAAACAATGTTGCAGTCTAAAATTACCGTAAAAATAGCTGACATTTCCTCTTGAAGCTGTCGGCTTTCACCCTCCTTGGTAGTTCAGGACAACAATGCGCAAATGTTGAAGACCCCTGAGCTTGATACAGCTGATTCCTTCTGTTGGTCCAATTGTTATTTCATTTGGACATTAACCAATTGCAGAGAACAGGTTTACCACAGTTTCCCAGAATATGTGCTGTGTAGAAATAGAAATGGTAATATATTTTATTGATTTGAGATCATTTCAATGTATATATTTATTTGTATCTGCTTTCTAATGTGTTTAATTAAAAATATATACTTTTTAATAATGTCATTCATTATTATCAGTTCCTGAATGCTGTGGCGGTTTGAGGCTTCTATTTGATATCTTAAACAACCTTTCTGCCTGCACAATTGAATGACCATTTGCCAATGCATTTTGCTTGGATTAACAATAAGCAGGGTCTGTACTGCCCAGGATTTTTTTTACAGAAGGTTATCACTCAGGTTTAGAGCGGATTCACGTGTGGGTGAGAGATGTTCCACAAAACAAATTTTGCCATTATTCCACAATGATTACTGTGGTTAAGGAAATAACCCTCATTGTAATATAAGTTGATCAATCATCAAAAGTTCTAAAGTACTAAAAAAAAATACCAATGCCTATACCCCTTGCAAACCATCCTCTGACATCTCTGCTTCTCTCCCCCTTTTTCTTACTTAAGACAACTCATTCAAGCTTCTCTCTCCAGCAAAACTTCTAATAACTGACATAGATAGGGTAGACAGTCAGAACCTTTTATCCCAGGATGGAAATGTTCAACACAGAAGGCATAGATATGAGGTGAGAGGGGGAAAGTTTAGTAGAGATGTGCGGGGCTAGTTTTTTACTCAAAAACACCTAGTGGGGATCTGGAACGCATTGTCAGGGGTGGTGATGGAGGCAGATACAATTGTGGAGTTTAAGAAGCTTTTCAATAGGTACACGGAAATGCTGGGAATAAAGGAATATGGATCAGGCAGATGAGATAGTTTAACTTGCCAACATGTTTGGCACAAACATTGTGAGCGGACGGGCCCATCACTGTGCTGTAATGTTCTATCTTGAATGTGAACTGATGTTAATTTACTTTTGTAATCATCCCTCTGAAGAACATTAGGACATTTGATTATAAAGCTAATGCCTGCATAATTAGAAGTTAATTTGATTGTTGTAAAATAAAGAAGCTCACCAATCCTAAATAAGTACTGTTTTAGAGACCGTACACATTTATACCATGAGAACGTAATGGCCTTGATTTGATGGAGCAAACACTGAAGATGTCATATCTTCATTTAAATATGTTTTCTACATTTAGTATAAGAAAATAACTGCAGATGTTGGTACAAATCGAAGGTATTTATTCACAAAATGCTGGAGTAACTCAGCAGGTCAGGCAGCATCTCAGGAGAGAAGGAATGGGTGACGTTTCGGGTCGAGACCCTTCTTCAGACTGATGTCAGGGGGCGGGACAAAGGAAGGATATAGGTGGAAACAGGAAGATAGAGGGAGATCTGGGAAAGAGGAGGGGAAGAGAGGGACAGAAGAACTATCTAAAGTTGGAGAAGTCGATGTTCATACCACTGGGCTGCAAGCTGCCCAGGCGAAATATGAGGTGCTGTTCCTCCAATTTCCGGTGGGCCTCACTATGGCACCGGAGGAGGCCCATGAAAGAAAGGTCAGACTGGGAATGGGAGGGGGAGTTGAAGTGCTTGGCCACTGGGAGACCAGTTTGGCCAACGCGGACCGAGCGTAGGTGTTGAGCGAAGCAATCGCCGAGCCTGCACTTGGTTTCGCCGATGTAAATAAGTTGACATCTGGAGCAGCGGATGCAATAGATGAGGTTGGAGGAGGTGCAGGCTGGTTCTGGTTCTGCAGGGACCTGAACATTGTGTGAAACTTGGCATGTCCACACTGAAAATGGCGTTCTGATGGTGTATTCTTGGTCCAAAGGCACCATAAAAAAATGTTGTCAATCATTTCATCTGTTGTTATTGGGATCTTCAGGCATAGTGATTAGTTGCTATATTTGCAGATATAGTCGCAGAGACTGCCTAGTTAAAATACTATAGGAATTCTGAAGCCATCCACATTTTACATTGGAAATATTAGAAATAGTCATTCTAAAAATAATTAATCGGTACCTTTTTATGTGAAGCTCTCAATAGGGGATAGTTATTCACTTTCAAGCTTATGTTTGTCTTACTAAATGTTTAACATCTATTAGTGGCAATAGTGCATTGGAGACCAGCAAATTGAAAAAAAGACAATGTTAAATTAGATTGCATTCTTACTATACTTTAATGCAATTTCTTTGCACTCTAAGCATTAGACTTTTATTTGATACACTAAGCTGGTTATTACACAAGAAGTGTGTTTAAGACCTCAGTCACATCTTTGAAGAACTAAGCTTTCAAGCTGTAGATTCTGATAATTTGGGTGGCAGTCAGTCAGGAAGACGTTTGCAACACAGAATCAATATAATCTGCAGATCTTGGCCACTGCATTCAATTCTGTTCATGCACTCTATCGCCTGGGATTCATTACTTTTAAAACAGCTTTATACAGGGCAATTTGATTTGTAGGAAAGGGATATAATAAAGACTGAGACCAGCCAGCACCCCAGACTCCCCACCAATTTAGTTTCTCATACAAGGCAAATAGAAATTAGTGAGCAGAAAGTAGGTTTACTCTCTTCAAAATCTGCCCTTCACTTTTGTAAAAGTCAGTTTGACCCAGCTAATCTTGCTCAGCAAGCACTCTGAGGTCCATAGAGACACTTCTATTTCATTGTGAAGTTTTATCAGAACTTAGCGAAAAATAAGAATGCGACCTAATAGCAAAAGAGATATGGAAACTATGTAAAGAGGTGGTAAGAGTGATTGTAATCATGTCTATTGTATTTCTGTAATTTTTATTATGTATCTGTCAGAGAAATTGATGGAGAAACATCCAATCGAGAAAACATGAAAACACAGAGAATTGTATTTGTGTCACAACAATTAAATCATAGAATATAGAACATAGAACTTAAACAATAGAGCGTAAAGCATAGAACAGGCACACAATGTTCATGCTGAATGTGGTACCAAATTAAACTAATATGCCTGGAACATGCTAGCAAGGGTGGTGGTGGAGATAAACCCAACAGACATTTAGGAGGCTATATCCCTCCACTCCTGCAATTCCATGTGTCTCTCTAAAAGCCTCTTAAATGCCCCTGTTGTATTTACCTCCACCACCACCCCTGGCAGCATGTTCCAGGCACCCACCACCTACTGTGTTAAAAACTTGCCCTGTACATCTCCTTTGAATAATACCACTCTCACCTTAAAGCGATGCACCCTGGGAAAACATTTCTGACTCTTTACTCTATTCATGCCGCTCATAATTGTAGATACTTCTTATGGATCCCATGCCTCTTAAGGTTCTGCATCTACTTACATTGAGCACGTTTGTCACCTCCTCAAAAACCTAAGTCAAGTACTTAAAACATGACCTGCCATGGACATCGCCACGCTGACTGTCCCTAATTGGTCCATTCTTTTCAAAATCTGAGTAAATCCTATCCTGAAGAATCATCTCCCAATATCTTCCCTGCCATTGACCTGAGGCTCACTGGTCTATATTTTCCTGGATTGCCTTGATTTCCCTTCTTCAACAAAGGAACAGCATTAGCTACTCTCCAGTCATCCAGGACCATGCCTGTGACTAGAGAAGATACCATGGGCGGCACGGTAGCGCAGCGGTAGAGTTGCTGCTTTACAGCGAATGCAGCGCCGGAGACGCAGGTTCGATCCTGACTACGGGTGCTGCACTGTAAGGAGTTTGTACGTTCTCCCCGTGACCTGCGTGGGTTTTCTCCGAGATCTTCGGTTTCCTCCCACACTCCAAAGACGTACAGGTATGTAGGTTAATTGGCTGGGTAAATGTAAAAATTGTCCCTAGTGGGTGTAGGATAGTGTTAATGTACGGGGATCGCTGGGCGGCACGGACTTGGAGGGCCGAAAAGGCCTGTTTCCGGCTGTAGATATATGATATGATATGATAAGATCTTCGTCAAAGCCTCTGCCATCTCTTCTCAAGGTTTCAAGGTTTCAAGGCTTCGAGGTCAGTTTATGGTCACATGTACCAATTATGGTGCAGTGAAATTTGAGTTACCATACAGCCATTCTAAAAAAAAAGCAACAAGACACACAACCACCTAAAAGTTAACACAAACATCAACCACAGCGGATTCCCCACATTCCTCACTGTGATGGAAAGCAATAAAGTCCAAGCCTCTTACTCTTTTATTCTCCCGCTGTTGGGGCAGTCGAACCATCCGCAGTTGGAGCAATCGAAGCTCCCACAGCTGGCGGTCGAAGCCCCTGCATTGGGGCGATCGAAGCTCCCGCAGCTGGCTGTCGAAGCCCCTGCATTGGGGCGATCGAAGCTCCCGCAGCTGGCGGTCGAAGCCCCTGCATTGGGGCGATCGAAGCTCCTGCGTCGCGGTGATCGAAGCTCCCGTGTCGGGGCGATCGAAGCATCCGCGTCGAGGCCGTTGAAACTCCTGCGGCTTGGAGTTCCCGAAGTCGGTCTCTAACCAGAAACCACGAGCTCCTCTTGCTTCCCTCAATAATCTGAGCATGATCGCATCATGCTATGGAAGCTTCAAGAATCCCAACACCACCTCCTTCTTGCTCTTAAACTGCCCAAACATATTAGTATTCCCCACAGTGATCTTGCTGTCCTCGTCCTTTTCCTTCGTGAATTCAGATGGAACTTATTCATTGAATACCTCACCAACATCTCCATTGTCTCCAAGATAACCCCCTCCTTTATTCTTGAGCAATCCCACCTTCCCCCTGTTACCCTCTTGTATTTAATGTGCATATAAAAAGCCTTGGAATTTTCTTTAATCCAATACAGCAATGACATTTCATGGCTCTATTTAGCCCTTCTAATTAGAAACATAGAAAATCCGTTTCTTCGAGCCAGCACCGCCATCCATTGTGATCATGGCAGATCATCCACAATCAGTAACCCATGCCTGCCTTCTCCCCATTTCCCTTGATTCCACTAGCCCCCAGAGCTCTATCTAACTCTCTTTTAAATTCATCCAGTGAATTGGCCTTCACTGCCTTCTGTGGCAGAGAATTCCACAAATTCACAACTCTCTGGGTGAAAAAGTTTCTTCTCACCTCAGCTTTAAATGGCCTCCCCTTTATTCTTGGACTGTGGCCCCTTGTTCTGGACTCCCTCATTATTGGAAACATTTTTCCTGCATTTAGTTTGTCCAGTCCTTTTATAATTTTATGCATCTCTATAAGATACCCTGTCATCCTTCTAAACTCCAGTGAATACAAGCCCAGTCTTTCCAATCTTTCCTCATATGACAGTCCCGCCATCCCAGGGATTAATCTCGTGAACCTACGCTACACTGCCTCAATAGCAAGGATTCCTTCCTCAAATTAGGAGACCAAGACTGCACACAATACTCCAGATGTGGTCTCACTAGGGCCCTATACAACTGCAGAAGGACTTCTTTGCTCCTGTACTCAAATCCTCTCGTTATGAAGGCCAACATGCCATTAGCTTTCTTCACTGCCTGCTCTACCTGCACGCTTACTTTCAGTGATTGGTATACAAGGACACCCAGGTCTCGTTGCACTTCCCCTTTACCTAATCTGATACCATTGCGAGAATAATCTGCCTCCTTATTTTTGCCGCCAAAGTGGATAACCTCACATTTATCTACGTTATACTGCATCTGCCATGCACCTGCCCACTCACTCAACCTGTCCAAGTCACCCTGCAACCTCTTAACATCCTCTTCGCAGTTCACACTGCCACCGAGCTTTGTGTCATCTGCAAACTTGCTAGTGTTACTTCTAATTCCATCATCCAAATCATTAATATATATTGTAAATAGTTGCAGCCCCAGCACCGAGCCTTGCGGCACTCCATTCTCCACTGCCTGACATTTTGAAAAGGACCCGTTTATTCCTACTCTTTGCTTCCTGTCTGCCAACCAATTCTCTATCCATGTCAATACCCTACCCCCAATACCATGTGCTCTAATTTTGCTCACCAACCTCCCGTGTGATACCTTATCAAAGGCTTTCTGAAAGTCCAGATACACTACATCCACTGGCTCTCCTTCATCCATTTTACTTGTCACATCCTCAAATAATTCCAGAAGATTCGTCAAGCAGGATTTCCCCTTCATAAATCCATGCTGACTTAGACCAATCCTTTTACTGTTCTCCAAATGCGCCGTTATTTCCTCGTTAATAATTGACCAACATCTTCCCCACCTCTGATGTCAGGCTAACTTGCCTATAATTCCCCATTTTCTCTCTCACTCCTTTCTTGAAAAGTGGGATAAGATTAGCTACTCTCCAATCCACAGGAACTGATCCGAAATCTAGTGAACATTGGAAAATGATCACCAATGCGTCCGCGATTTCTTGAGCCACCTCCTTGAATACCCTGGGATGCAGACCATCAGGCCCTGGGGATTTATCAGCCTTCAATCCCATCAGTCTACCCAATACCATTTCTTGCCTAATGCAAATTTATTTCAGTTCCTCCCTTGATCCTCTGTCCACTAGTACATCTGGGAGATTGTTTGTGTCTTCCTTAGTGAAGACAGATCCGAAGTACCTGTTCAACTCTTCCGCCATTTCCTTGTTTTACCAATAATATTTTCACCCATTTCTGCCTTCAAGGGACCCTCATTTGTCTTTACTGATCTTTTTCTCTTAACATATATAAAGAAGCTTTTACTGTCCTTCTTTATATTCTTGTCCAGCTTCGCTTCGTACCACATCTTTTCAGCCCGTATTGCCCTTTTTGCTATCTTCTGTTGTTCTTTGAAAATTGCACACTCCTCTAACTTCCCACTACTCTTTGCTATTTTATATATCTTTTCTTTTAGCTTTATTCCACCTCTAACTTCCCTTGTCAGCACGGTTGTCTCTTACTCCCCTTAGAATCTTTCTTCCTCTTTGGAATCAAATGATCCTGCATCTTCAGGATTATGCTCAGAAATTCCTGCCATTGCTGTTCCACCATCATTCCTGCCAAGATCCTTTTCCATTCAACCGCCATGTTCTCCCTGTGGCCTGCACGGGTTTTCTCCGAGATCTTTTGTTTCCTCCCATGCTCCAAAGACGTACAGGTTTGTAGGTTAATTGGCTTGGCATAAGTTAAATTGTCCCTAGTGTGTGTAGGATAGTGTTAATGTACAGGGATCACTGATCGGTGTGGACTCAGTGGGTCAAAAGGGCTGTTTCCACGCTGTATCTCTAAACAAAACTAAACAATTCCAATGTTAGGTCGTGGAACTGAAACATTTACATTGCTTTTCTTTCCATAGATGCTGTTTGACCTTCTGGGTGTTTACAAGATTTTCTGCTTTTATTTTATGATGTGGCAAAATTAGGGTAAACAAGGACTATGATCTTAAAAGTACAAATGGACTTTTGAGAAACCAGGAAGCAGTTTCTTTGAGAACAAATAAGGTTGACAATTTTCTCTAAAAGGTTGTCATGAAAATCTGAAATCCAAAATGTATTCATTTTCATCAGGATTGGCTTCCTAAGTGATATGGGACAAAGATAAGTATTTGAATTTGAGGTAAAAATCAGCTGCTAGTGCAAAAAAAGGATACAAAAAGCAAGATTGCGAACAAAAGCACAAGAACTACAGATGCCGAATATGCAGCAAAAACAGGATTTTGAATGATTAGCTCTTATTCCTATTTTCCTATCTTTGGTTGGGTAAAATATACGCCCATATTATCCTTGAAACAACAATAAGAAACTGAACAGAGAAAACCTTTCTGAGCTCGACATAGCTTTTTAATGACAGAATGCATTGATGCATAATTATGAAAATTTACTTTTGTTTAGTTTAGAAATACAGCGTGAAAACAGGCCCTTTGGCTCGCCCAGTCTGCGCTGACCAGCGATCCCCATACACTAGCACTACCCTAAGCACCAGGGACAATTTAGAATTCTTACCAAAACCAACATTTCTTTGGAATGTGGGTGGAAACCAGAGTGTACAAACTCTGTACAGACAGCACCCGTGGCCAGGATAGAACCCAGGCCTCTGGCACTGCAAGGCAGCAACTCTACCACTGCGCCACCGTGCCGCACCTACATTTGAATGTGAAATATCTGAGGTGAACCAGAAATAAAGGGGAAAAAATGATGCTCAAATACAAAATATTTTTTTTGTTTTTTTAATACTTTGTACCTGTTTATACTAAACAATAATATTCTCAGATACTACAAAGAGGATACTCTACTAGGTGTTGTTTCTATTGAAAAGAATAATCATTCCATGTGGTTGCAGTTGATATAAAATATCAAAGCCATGCTGGTAGTAAGCTCTTTGAGCATGCACTTTGCATTATTATTTGGAATAGATTGTGATATATTTTCAGATTCGGAAAGAAAAAAAATGATAAACAAACAGAATGACTTATTATGCATTGATTGTTCCTTGACAACTTGGACTCCAAAATGTTTGAGCTCAAATTTTATTATGCAGCTCCCTCTCCTTCAGGATTATGGTTTTCAGAGAAAATAGATTCTCTGCATTCATGATATGGATATGGATTAAATAAATCATTTTACAATCTTTATAATCTAAGTAAATGTCAGAATAATATTGATGGAGCCCACTCCTGTTTCAATGTTCTCATTCTTAATTAGTTCAAATAGATTTTTACGAAATGTACTATACATGTCACAGCACCGACAGAGAGAGGAATCGGCAGGATGCTTAAGCAAGCCTTCCTGATCCTGATTAGTTGTTATGGTATAAATAAGGATCAATGTTGCATTGCAGTGGTTAGACTATACGCAAGCCGAAAACCAACTAATAATGGACTATCACCTATGATTTGTAATGTATCTAACGATATTGCAGGCAGCTCATAAGCTGCTATTGAAACTCTTTATCATAATGTTAAGAAAGATAAGAAAAAATGTGTAAAAAGGGAAAGAAGACATTTTAGTAAACAAAAATGCATTTTGCTATTTCACTTTTTTTTCTGAAGTAGATTGCCAGGTTTGATTCATGTTTTTGTTTTCTGCAAATGTTTTGGCTCAAAGAAACAGAACTTACTGCTTTTCAATATCCACCTTATGTTGGATGAGTTGAAATAACCCAACACATTTTTAAAATTTAAACTTTAAAAAGGCATTAAAATTCAATCTTGTGAAGTGGGGGTTCCTGACAATGATTGCCCATCTCCAGCTGTCAATGCAAAATTATGGTGAGCTTTCTGCTTGAACTTAGCAGCTTGCAAGTTGCCACAGAGTTTACTTCAGAGACGATGGTGTTAGTGTGGGACTGGAATGAGGTATAATCCAAGCTGGGTACAATGACAAGTTTGCTACCCTAAATAATTTATTAAAGTGGTGATTTTAAAAAAAAATGATGCAGTGAAACTAACAATGAACCCTTTGTTACATCATAAAAAGAAACTATGGGTGCCGGAAATCTGAAACAAAAACAAATAATACTAAATGTGCTTAATATGTCAGACAGCATCTGCATGAAAAGAAACATAGATATTATTTCAAGCTGAGCTCTCATTAGATCTGGAAAATGTTAGAAATTAAATAATAAGCTGCTGAGAAAAGGGGGAAGGCGGTGAGGAGCAGGTAATATAAGGGGAAAGGGGAGAGGAGGGGAGATTGAATAACAGAGGTGGTGGTAAGTGCCAGTTAGGGGAGGGTAATAAAGATTTATTAATCACAGATGAATTGTCTGGAGGCAGAGAAAGAAGCAAGAACGGTGAAAATAAAGCAGTACTGGAACTCTGCACCAGAATCTGAAGAAATAAAATGTTGCAGATGTTGAAAATCTAAAATAAAAACAGCATCTGTGAAGATAGAAACATAATTAATATTGCAGATGACCTATTCTCAGAAACAGAATGTTTATTTTTTATTCCCAGACCTTTTTTATAAAAACATTCTGATCAGCATTAAACTATTTTTGGATTATTGATCATTTAACCCAATCACTATGTCAAATCACGTGAATGAAATTAGTGGTAGTTTCCGTTAATATCGGGGTTTTTTTTCCATGTGAGATCTGCAAAGTGGCAATGTTTGATTCTGCTCATTAATCTGGATTTGATCTCAGTGACCATGTAGAACTAAAGGCTAATTAGATACAAACTGTGAAAGAGCTGAAAACAGGGTGACAGAGTAAGAGTCTGTGTTATGCAAGTTTCCAGTTGGCATTTCTTTAAGGACCAATTAGCACTGGCAAAAAACAAAATCTCCGTGCATAACACTGTCATTTTCTGTACATTAGATGTCATGATTAATGAATAGATTACCAATTGTTGTCACAGACCATTCCAATTACTGAGATCACCTCTAGTGCTTCCTGGCAACATCAGCGAAGACTTTAACAATGAAGCATTCAGAAGCGAGACAGAGGAGCGTGCTATCCTGATTGTAACAAGGGGATTACAGTTTCCAGGATTGGCATTCAAATGAACTGCAAGATTTATGGAAATTTGATAGAGACTCAGGGCAACAACAGAATGGATGCTAGTGTTTTTGGATGCTTCCTAACCATGAACAATCTCTGGATTCATTTGAATTGTATAGCCTGTGTATTTCAGATGTAGAAATCTGTGGAACTCACTGGAATATATTTTGATGTAAATTGTTGCAGAAGACCCTCTGAATAGAAGGGAAGTAATCTGCTGGGAGTTTTTAGATTTTTTAAAGTGTCAGAGCACAGCTGACACGAGCTGAAATACAGATTTCTGAGTACTTGTTCATCTGTGTGTTATTTGCAATCTGTTTTGAAGGTATCCATTATTTTACTCTAGATTGCAGATGGCTTTGGCAGTGTTTTGATTATTTTGAATTTAAATTTATAGTGGAAACTGCAGAAAATCTTAACTCTATAATACATTTCTTTGTCCACCACCAATCGCTACACGCTTACAAATGCTCCCTTCATGCCTCCATCCCTCTAATTTTGAATGTTTTTAAAGTTTGGTGCTGGTAGTATCTCTGCAAATTATTACTACAAAGAAATCGAATATTTATATCCCATTATCCTCATTCTATCTGCTAGTACGAGTCCCCTAATAGTAGAACATTTAAAACCATAACAAACATGCATTCAGTCTAAGGTTATGACCTCTGAAAGGGCTGCTGAGTAAGTAATGACTCAGTCCCTCTATTTTCATATTACATTAACAATTAGCTACGTTTATTTGTTAAGCAAACAGAAGTACTGCTTTCGCGAACTACTATTGCACATGCGTCTGTGCATAATGCAAGCTTGGAGATAACTTCCCAGCCTAATCTTTAGATTTCTAAGCTTGTGAGTTTGTCTTACAATGAAATTTGTTCACATTGTGATGGTAATGTCTGGGAAACATTAAGTAGTACGAGGAAAGTAACAGATGGCCAGCAGCCATTTGACATAAGCTCAGCCATCCAGTACAATAATTATATACAGTAAGCTCCAACACTTCACAAAAGTACAACGCAAAATATATGTGTGTGATAAGCACCCAGACTTTAAGCTTGTTGTCTCAGCACTCTGAGAATACAGGATCAAGGTGCATGCTGGGCCATCCTACAAACAGCAATGCAATTATATAGTGCCTTTGGCATCTTAAAACCATCCAAAGGCATATCAAACAATCTGCTGGATGAACTTAAGCGGGTCAGGCGTATTTTATGCAGGGAAATGGTCAGATGACATTTTGAATTGAGACCCTTCATCTGCACTGAAAAGACCAGCAGGGAGGCAGGCTGTATCTGTGTGACAATCAGTACTGGCTAACATCCCGAAACTTTCCAAATTGAAAATGTTGACTATTTATTTCCCTCCGCAGATGCTGCCTGACCAGCTGAGTTCCTCCAGAATATTGGTGCTCCAGTCACATCCGACATCCGAGACTTTTATTTTGTGTTTTATCGTACCGTTTCCACCAGAACTTTCCACCTCATTCCCCCACCTTTTGTTGGTCAACCAGATTGTCAAAGTGCTAGCTTTAATGATGTTGTAGATGACACATCATGGTTGCACATCTAAAAGGAATTTGCTTAATCTTAACCAGAAACTGTGTCATAGTTCTTCAGATAAAGAGCTATTTAAGCAGTTTTGAAGATGATTTAAAAGTCATATTATTCTTTGCTTACGTAAACAATATTTAAGAAACAGGATAAACATATGGTCAACTACTTATTGTACTATAGACACCAAGTGCAATACAAACAGAGATGACTAAAAAGGTAACTACAGCCACAACTAAACATATGAACCGTGAGTTTTGTGAACATCGAGAGGCTGTGCTATCAGTCCCCTTTAACTCAAAAACACTCTCTTAAGCTGAACAACATAGCAAGAACCTGGAGTATGAGAGTTCACCACTCCCAAGACATTAAAAGCATTATCAAAGATAATCAGATCCTGTGAACTGCATTGTATTATTTGTACATTGTTTACTATAAATGTAAAAACAAAGAACATCTACTGTCCAGGCTGACAGGAAAGGATTTGAGGATTTGAAGAAATGCGAGGTCCCCACTCACTTTTATTTCTGTGTGATTGTCGGCAGAATTATAATTGTCCAATTAACAACCCATGGTTGCAATAACATGCTTTTTAAGCAGCCCCAAGGGATAAAATACAACTTACTTTCAGTCTATTTTTTAGGTTCTGAGGTGGCTGAAGAGGCCAATTTGGCAAGTATCAGTGATCTCTCCAAGACCATTAGTATAAGAATATAACTGCAGATGCTGGTACAAATCGAAGGTATATATTCACAACATTTAAACTCAGAATTAAGGTCTTAGTCATGTCAAATGCAAGCTGAACCTTAGACTTCTGAAATAGACAGTCTATTTTGAGATAGTCGTAGAGAAATGCAACATGGAAACAGGCTCTTTGGACACTGTTTGTGATGGTTCTCAACCACCCACGTTACACTAACTCTACATTGTTCCCATTTTTCCATTTCCCCTAATTCCCATTAACTCTCCCCATCCCAGCTTCTACCACTCACCTACACACAACAGAGAATTTGCAATAACCAATAAGTCCACCAATCTGCACATTTTGGGGATGTGGAAGGAAACCAGAGCAGATGAAGGAAACTCATATGAAAATGTGCAAACTTCATACGGACAACATTGAGTAACACTATAATCTGGATCTCTGGTGTGGAAGTTTTGTTTGCTGAACAACTGTTCCACCCCTGGAAAGTAAATGACCAGGCTGACAGGAAAGGATTTGAGGATTTGAAGAAATGCGAGGTCCCCACTCACTTTTGGGGTTTTCCACCCAATGCTACTTCCCGGTAGATAAGTGTATATTAATGATGACATTGAAGACCTGGAGGCATGCGCTGTGAACACACAGAAAACTTGCATGTAATGGAGCACACTACCCTTCCACTTGTTCATCAATTCCCTTCTGCCCCACCTGTGGAATAGTCTGTGGTATCTAAATTGCTCTCACTAATTATTCTACTAACAGGTAACATAATTTGTAAAATGCAGGTAACCCCACAGTAAAGGTGAAACTTTAAAACAAAGCTCTTTCTTTTCCACCAGATGGATATGAGAAGTCCATTGGTTGTATCAGAAGAAGACAATGGCTAACATCAATTGCAGTTCGGCAGGAACAACAATAATATGTTATTGGTTGTGGAATGTTTTGAGATAGGCTGAGCACTTGATTGTTGCCATACAAGTGTTGTTATTCCCTTTGCCCCTTTAAACTTATATCCGACATAATCTCTAAATCATCCAAATGACTTTGAGAAGCTCATCTCGTTGCCTGATTGAATCTGATGTGCTCATTGGTAGATTTTCAATCTTATTTTTAACCCCCTGCATAGGTTCTCTTCTCTTAATACTGGAATTCACTCCATCTCTTTACAGCTGTTTCTTTATCACTGGGCTTTTAGTCAATCCATCCTTCCCAGTGATGGATATTCACTCAGCTAATGTCCATTTGCTCTAAAGGATATTCTTTCAAGTATCTCAGTCATTGTGTCATAGATTCATGCAGTAGGGAAATAGGTAATTCAGCCCATCATAATCACACTGACCAGTGAGCACACATTTCTATTAAGCTCATCATCTGACACTTGGCCAAGAGCTATCTATGCCTAGGCATTTAAAGAGCTCTCCTTAACATGTCTTAATGATGTTACGTCCATTGCCCTCGTAGGTAGTGTATTCCATGTATCCATCAATCTCTTGGTGAAAATAGTTTCCCTCAAATCCCCTCTAAACCACTTCCCCTTTCCCAAAATCTATGTCCTTAACTTTGATAGGGGGGAAATGTTTATTGGGTGTATCCAAACAATGTCCCTCATTATTTTATATACCTCAACCATAGGACATAGAACAGTGCAGCCATGAACTTATGTCCATGCTGAACATGATGCCAAGTGGAAGTCAATATGACCTAGGTAACCTTGTTCAGCACGCTCCCTATCGTCCATAGAGACACTTCTGTTTCATTGTCAAGTTTTATCAAGAATTAAGTGAAAACTAAGTGTGCAACCTAATAGCAGAAGAGATAATGGAACGTATGTGAAGAGGAATTGATTGGGTAGATGCAGAGTCTCTTGCCTAGAGTAGGTGAATTGAGGACCAGAGGACATAGGTTTAAGGTGAAAGGGAAATGATTTAAAAGGAATCTGAGGGGTAACATTTTCACTCAAATGGTGGTGGATGAATGGAACAAGCTGCCAGAGGAGGTATTTGAGGCAGGGACTATCCCAACATTTAAGAAACACTTAGACAGGTACATAGATAGGACAGCTTTGGAGGGATATGGACCAAATACGGGCAGGTGGGACTAGTGTGGAGAAGTTGGGCCAAAGGGCCTGTTTCCACATGACTCTATGAGGTAGAGTCTATAATGCTTCTGCCTTTTTATTATGTAACTCTAACCCTAACAATAACCCTAATGCATGTACCTGTCAATTAATTTGCTGGAGAAACACCTAATAAAGTGAAAAGCAAAACATAGAAAATGGTTTATGTTACAACAATTTGAACATAGAATATGGAACAGTTCAGCACACGAACAGGCCCCCCTCAGCCTGCAATGTCTGTGCTGAACATGATGCCGTTAAACTAATCTCCTCTGCCTGCACATGATCCATATCCCTCCAATTAATGCATATCTATGTGCCTCTCAAAAAATCTTGTAAAACCACTATCGCATCTGCCTCCTCCAACCCTGGTCGTGTGTTCGATGTGCCCACCAACCTCTGCTTGAAAAACTTTGCTCCACACTTCTCCTTTCAATGTCGCCCTTCTCATTTTAAAGCTAAACCCACTACTTTGACATTTCCACCCTGCCAAGTAAGTTCTGACTGTCTGCTCTATCTATTCCATATAACCATATAACCATATAACAACTACAGCATGGAAACAGGCACGTTCGGCCCTTCCAGTCCACGCCGACCACTCTCCCTGACCTAGTCTCATCTACCTGCACTCAGACCATAACCCTCTAATCCCCTCTTATCCATATACCTATCCAATTTACTCTTAAATAATAAAATCGAGCCAGCCTCCACCACTTCCACCGGAAGCCCATTCCATACAGCCACCACCCTCTGAGTAAAGAAGTTACCCCTCATGTTACCCCTAAACTTTTGTCCCTCAATTCTGAAGCTATGTCCCCTTGTTGGAATCTTCCCCACTCTCAAAGGGAAAAGCCTACCCACGTCAACTCTGTCCGTCCCTCTCAAAATTTTAAAAACCTCTATCAAGTCCCCCCTCAACCTTCTAAGCTCCAAAGAATAAAGACCCAACCTGTTCAACCTCTCTCTGTAGCTTAAGTGCTGAAACCCAGGTAACATTCTAGTAAATCTCCTCTGCACCCTCTCCATTTTGTCGACATCTTTCCTATAATTTGGCGACCAGAACTGCACACCATACTCCAGATTCGGCCTCACCAATGCCCTGTACAATTTTAACATTACATCCCAACTTCTATACTCGATGCTCTGATTTATAAAGGCAAGCATACCAAATGCCTTCTTCACCACCCTATCCACATGAGATTCCACCTTCAGGGAACAATGCACAGTTATTCCCAGATCCCTCTGTTCCACTGCATTCCTCAATTCCCTACCATTTACCCTGTACGTCCTATTTTGATTTGTCCTACCAAAATGCAGCACCTCACACTTATCAGCATTAAACTCCATCTGCCATCTTTCAGCCCACCCTTCCAAAAGGCCCAAGTCTCTCTGTAGACTTTGAAACTCTACTTCATTACTAACTACACCACCTATCTTGGTATCATCTGCATATTTACTAATCCAATTTGCCACACCATCATCCAGATCATTAATGTAAATGACAAACAACAGTGGACCCAACACAGATCCCTGGGGCACTCCACTAGACACTGGCCTCCAACCTGACATACAATTGTCAACCATTACCCTCTGGTATCTCCCATTCAGCCATTGTTGAATCCATCTTGCAACCTCACTATTAATACCCAACGATTTAACCTTCTTAATCAACCTTCCATGTGGAACCTTGTCAAATGCCTTACTGAAGTCCATATAGACAACATCCACAGCCTTGCCCTTATCAATTTCCCTGGTAACCTCTTCAAAAAATTCAAGAAGATTAGTCAAACATGACCTTCCAGGCACAAATCCATGTTGACTGTTTCTAATCAGGCCTTGTTTGTCCAAATAATTATATATATTGTCCCTAAGTATCTTTTCCATTAATTTTCCCACCACAGACGTCAAACTAATAGGTCTATAATTGCTAGGTTTACTTTTAGAACCTTTTTTAAACAAAGGCACAACATGCGCAATGCGCCAATCTTCCGGCACCATCCCCGTTTCTAATGACGTTTGAAATATTTCCGTCATAGCCCCTGCTATTTCTGCACTAACTTCCCTCAATGTCCTAGGGAATATCCTATCAGGACCTGGAGACTTATCCACTTTTATATTTTTCAAAAGTGTCCGTACCTCCTCTTCTTTAATCCTCATAATTTCCATCACTACTCTACTTGTTTCGCTTACCTCACATAATTCAATATCCTTCTCCTCGGTGAATACCGAAGAAAAGAAATTGTTTAATATCTCCCCCATTTCTTCCGGCTCAGCACATAGCTGTCAACTCTGACTCTCTAATGGACCAATTTTATAACTCTCATAACTTTATATACTTCTTATCTGGTGCCATCCAAATCATGCCTCCTCTCACCATTATGTTGGAAGTCCCCTAGTCTTCACCTTCATCCCACCAAACTTCACATTCAATACAGTGCCATGAAGATTAGTGGCAGTGATGATGACACTCCCTAATACATGAATCTTTACTTTTTCAAAGTGCCAATAAAACTGAACCCGCCGTCTCGTCCTAACCGATTCTTCCTGAGTTCCCCAACTCCAGCTTCCCATCTGCTGCGTTACTGCACTCTTGTCTAAGCCAGTGTTAGCGGACTAAATGTACTATTGCAAAGTAAAGAAAGCAATAAGAAGTAATACCACCCTTCAATTTGCAATAAAAGGCAAAACTCAACATTCTTTGACAAAATAATTTGTCAGAGCCTTTGACTAAAATACATTTTTAAAAAAATCTGCATCGATGTTTATTGCTACCAATAGGATATTGGTTAAACCACATCGGGAGCATTGTGCGCAGTTCAGGTCACCCCATTGTAGGAAGAATGGAGAAGCTTTGGAGAGGGTGCAGAAGAAGTTTGTCAGAATGCTGCTTGGATTCGAGTGTGTTAGCTCGAAAGAGAGTTTGGACAAACTTGGATAGTTTTCTCTGAAGTATCAGAGCCTGAGGGGTGACCTGATAGAAGTGTATAAAATCATGAGAAACATGGATAGTGTTGACAGTCAGAATATTTTTTCCCAGGTGGAAATGTCAAAGACAAGAAAATATAGAAATGAGCCAGCAGGAAACATGATTTTGTGCAAGTATATAGTCATGGAGGCCATCCAAGTCAGATGCTGCTGGCAGGAAATTGCCAGGGAGTTGTCTGTAAAGATCTAACTACCTGCTCTTCAGATAAGCCTAAAATGTGAGCAAATGCCTACATCTGTATGTCTTGGGAACTGAAGAAAAGTACAGCAAGTCTTCTATTCTTCAGTATGACGCATGGTTGACTCAAGCCATGGGGACTGTGAATTTTCCCTTTTCAATTCCATTCACTTCATGTCTGTATTTTCCCCATTGATTTTTCCTTCTGTTTGTTTTCAACAATTCTACCTTCTCAGCCAGTTTATCTTGCAGCCTCACTAATATATTTTTAAAAGTAACAGTGACAAATATAAGCTTCTCTCCAATTAATTTGAACATTCCATGCAATTTTACTTCATCATGTTAGCGGACTTATTGCGGAGTGCAATTTAACGGTCTCCGATGCTTCTTTCTATTTCAGCTAGATTGGACAGATTAACACTGCAAACTGAACTCTACAGAAAATGACTCAAATACATGTCTTTAAATGTCAATCTGCACTGACAGCAGCAAATAAATGCTTTTTGAGAGTCAAGTTTCCACAGAAAGCAATCAGCCCCAACAAAAAAATGTACTGGAAAACCGATGCACAGGTGTCTTTTTAAATTGCAGTTGCCAGGTTATAATTTGCACCAGATTTCTTGTAAACTGATTGACTGTGCTACGTGTGATGAACCTATGAGAATATGCAGCCTTGCTGCAACTTCTCACTGCAATCACGAAAACAATATTCAATCACTGGAGCACTGCTGCCACGGGCTCGTCTCTTCCTAATGAAAGCGCTGAAATCAATGGGGTTTTACACGCCTTATCAAAATATTGAAACTACTGTACAATAATTAACTTTTTGACGATCGCAAAAAATATATTTTCACCACATACCATCATTATTTTTTAAAGGCGTGCAGCGGTAGAGTTGTTGCCTTACAACGAATGCGCCGGAGACCCGGGTTCGATCCTGATTACGGGTGCTGTCTGTACGGAGTTTGAACATTCTCCCCATGACCTGCGTGGGTTCTCTCCGAGATCTTCAGTTTCCTCTCACACTCCAAAGACGTATAGGTTTGTAGGTTATTTGGCTTGGTAAATGTAAAAATTGTCCTTAGTGGGTGTAGGATAGTGTTAATGTGCAGGGATCGCTGGTCAGCGCGGACCCAATGGGCCGAAGGGCCTGTTCCCCACTGTACCTCTAAACTAAACTATAAAACCACTGTGATGACAGTTCTGGAGGAAACTATAAACACTTTGCTCACAAGATCTATTTGACATTATTTTTATTATTAATACCATTCATGCTCATTTGTCCACCTGACTCTAAACAACGATCTTACTTTTCTTCATATTTTCAGTGGCTGAAATAAAATTGTTGCTGTTAGCTCTGTTTGCATAGCAATTCAAGAGCACACCCTGTCTCAGTGCAAGTAATTTAACAACCCACCCGATAGAAACTGATTTGATCTGCTGTAAATCTGGCTTTGCACCACATCCATTTCAACTCCACACTGAAGAGAACAGGGATGGAATTGTGCAGTGAGTAAAATCACCCTGCCATCTAATCCCAAGCTCCCAAGCTACCATGAGAAACCTGTAGTCTTATCATAAAATGCCGCAGTAATCAGTCTCTAGTCTGACAAAGTGTGAGGCTCAAAGCTAACACCCATTTGGTGCTGCTGCTTACATCATATAATGATTTAATAGTTCTTAAATTAATTATGAAGAGAAACATCATGACTTACAGTTTGCACTAAAGCATTGCCATAGGATAATTGGTATTGGTTGGTTGTGACAGGGGAGTTACAGTTGATTAGGCTGAGATGTTCTATCCCTATTGAGTATGCTTGTCAGTTTCGTGCAGTTGTGCTGACTGTACCTTGACCATTAATCACCACCGATTGATGCTGAAATGGAGGCACTTCAAACAATTGTGATGTACATTTTCAACAACCCATCTTTGATGTCACCATCAACAAGAATCAACCCTAACCTCAAAAGATCGTTTAGAATTGGAGCAATGCAGAACAATTTGGTGCCACAATAACAAGTAAAGGTTCATAGGTCTCTTTACATTTTATGCGCAAATCTGCAGCTTGTCTGACAGTAACTCCTTTCATCATAGATCAAAGTGGTTTTCGTATGTCGGAGTAGCAATTTGCAGCTGCTTTCTGTGATGTTTGGTTGAAACTCATCTATTGCAGATTTGAGAACATTTTGAATTATGTTTGCCAGAGAGGAAGGGATCCAATAATCTTACTTGTCAAGACCGACAAACATTCAAAGTGACTTCCAATTAACGAACAATAGAACAGAGTTTCTGTTTAACTTCATCAATAGAGTATTCCAATATTATTGTAAAAAATCTAAGCAGATATGACATATTTATAATGACATGTTCCAATAAAGTAACAATTTCTAAAATGCTTTCTTCCCCTATTAGATTAGATCTAAAAATTCAATTAAGTCCAAATATTACACTTTCAAATTCGAGGTAGTACTGTTAGGCATCCCTGAGGCTACTGAATATGCTTAAGACATTACATTGCAATTCAGAAAATTATATACATATAGATGAAAGGATATTTCAGATTCCTGGGATTATTATCATTCAGATATTTTATGTCTAATCTATTAACAAGCTTATTTTAGAAATGCTTTATTATTTCAAGTAATTAATTTTAAGTGATAGCTTGTTCATTGCTAACTCTCTTTTAATCTTCAATTCAAATGTAGAATATTAACCTTGAAAAAATACATACAGATATTTTGATCTAATGATCAAAGTCGTCGGCTTCAAGTAAAGCAACCAGAAACATTGTTTTTAATTATTTAACTAAGATGTAGATGGTTTATCAAACTTCCTGTTTTTGAAATCAAGGACAGTGAGAAAACACGTTCTAAGATTTGAAACCATGTATGTCTAACAATATAAATTTTAATTCAATCAGTAGAGTAAAACTTTTAAATTTGGAATATAAAAGATCTCAAAATATTATTGACTGTAATAGCTATATATATAAAAATAGCAAGATCAGTCCATGTGGAATGTTCATAAAGAATGGGATTGAACAAAATACTTTACCATCCTAAGACTCATCTGAACAATATGTGACATTATTTGGGTCTTTTTTACTCTTTTCATTTATTAGTCGTCTGCAGTATGTACGTTATTTGAAAACAGTGCTGGAGGAGACAAAATGAACTGTAGATGCTGGAATCTTGAGCAAAACACAAAGTGCTGGAGGGACATAACGGGTCAGGCAGCATCTGTACAGGGAATAAATAGGCAATGTTTCAGGTCAGAACCCTTCTTCATCTCCTTCTTCGCACTTCTTCAGCAGTCTGAGAAAGGACCCCAACCTGAAATGTTGTCTGTCCATTCCCTGCACTGATGCCCCCACTGAGTGATCCACTGAGTGATCCACTGAGTGATCCACTGAGTGATCCACTGAGTGATCCACTGAGTGATCCACTGAGTGGTCCACTGAGTGGTCCACTGAGTGGTCCACTGAGTGATCCACTGAGTGATCCACTGAGTGATCCACTGAGTGATCCACTGAGTTCCTCCAGCGCTTTATTTTTGTTCAAGATTCCAGCATCTTCAATCTCTTGTGTCTCCATTTCTAAAATTTGGACATTGCCAGATTTGTTCACCATATATTAAAGAGGATATGGGGAAAACATAATGTAGGCTAATACTAAAAGTGTAAGTTGCTCATTAGAAAGCAGGCTTGGAGAGAAGCTTATATTTGTCACTGGGAAATAAGGAAGACTTGAGGGTGGCTTCTTAAAGATTGTGGAAGGCTTTAAATAATGAAAATCCCTCGACTAATTGGGGAGAACAGAATGAGTCCAGAGATGAGATTCTTACTAATAAATCTCACAAGCAATTCGGGAAAAAAGTTTTTGATCCATTATTTAAATTCTGCAACTCATCACATAATAAAAGTAATTGGAGCAAAGAGCATAGAAGTATTTAAGGAGAAGCAGGATGCAGAAAGCAGAAAGTAAAAGGATAAGTGATGGAGTTGGCTGAAGATAGGTGAGTGAAAGTATATATCGAGCTAACACACCTGCAGGGAGGCCTGTGAGAGGATTGACATCTGCCTGTACACTATATACAGAAACTGCATGTAACATGAGTATAGCACATGATTTCTGCTGACAAGGTGAAAAGGAGAAAAGTTCTGAAATTCAGTGAGTTAATGGTGCTAAAGAGAGAGTTTGAGTGCTTGCACGTGGCAGCAATCGACAAGTAGCACAGATCTTTTTCAGTCAGAGAGTTGTAAATGTGTGGAATTCTCTGTCTCAGAAGGCAGTGGAGGCCAAGTCTCTGAATGCATTCAAGAGAGAACTAGATAGAGCTCTTAAGGATAGCGGAGTCAGGGGGTATGGGGAGAAGGTAGGAACGGGGTACTGATTGAGAATGATCAGCCATGATCACATTGAATGGTGGTGC
Source organism: Rhinoraja longicauda (assembly GCF_053455715.1). NCBI lineage: Eukaryota > Metazoa > Chordata > Chondrichthyes > Rajiformes > Arhynchobatidae > Rhinoraja > Rhinoraja longicauda. Next base: position 22,398,306 of record NC_135967.1, read on the forward strand.
TGGCTCGAAGGGCCGAATGGCCTACTCCTGCACCTATTGTCTATTGTCTATTGTCTATTGTCTATTATCTCAGGAAGCAATAATAACAATGATTGTTGAGGGTTTGAGTACAGTGGAGTTTGCAGTAATCACGAGAGAATCTGAAACATCAAGGGTAGAATTTAAATTGTAATCCATGTGGAATGATTGCATTTCTTTAATTATTTTTACATGTTACTAATTTGCAATTTATTCATTTCCATTTAAACGTCTTGAAAAATCACCTTATTGATTCCATTCCAAATGTGTCAGTAATTGACCCTTACACCTATTCTCTGGGGTTCCTTTTGAGCCATCTGGATGGTGTTAAGCTCGTGAAGACTCACAGAACAGCACAACCTAGAACCCTTGTAAAAGGCTGTTAAAGTGGAAGAAATGCCATGAACAAAATAAGTTCACACACTACAATTAATATGACATAAGATTTTATCTGAAACTACAAAAGAATATCTAATTTAACAAAATGAAAACTACTATACATTATGTAACCTCATGCTCTGTTCCTTCCATTGCTTTCCCCCTTAAATGTAACACTGAATTCCACTCAAATGGATCCTGACTCAGTTTAATTTAGAGATACAGTACAGAAACAGGCCCTTCAGCCCACCGAGCCCGCACGGACCAGTGATCCCCATACACTAGCACTATCCGACACACCAGGGACAATTTACAATTTTACTGAAGTCAATTAGCCTACAAACCTGTGCGTCTTTGGAATGTAGGAGAAAACCGTCGATCCGGAGAAAACACAATGTGGTCATGGGGAGAACATACAGACAGCACTTGTAGTCAGTCTGTAGTCAGTGTCTCTGACACTGTAAGGCGATAACTTTACTGCTGCGCCACCGTGCTGTGTAGTTTTGGCTGTGTGGAGGGCATGGTACACACATAAACACATAAACACGTAAACATATACACACACAAACAAACCAAGAGTTTTAGTAATATACTAGACCAAGTGGACCCGTTGGGCCCAAACCTCTCCTGCATTGGTGCAGCACCCTCTCCTTCCCCCTCTCCCCCCTCCCCCTCCCCTCCCTTCCTCCCCTCCCCATCCCCTCCCCCTCCCCCCAACTCCATACCCCTCAACCCCCTTTAATCCTTTCTCCTCCTCCCTCCCTCCACCCGCCTCCCTCCCTAGGAGATAGATTTAAACTTTAAAATATAACACTGGATAAATGCCAGAGATGAAAGGATGGGTGGGACGAGACAAAAGGATTGAAGTATTTTCAATTGTGAAGTTGGAGGAAGGAATGAATATTGAATCCTTCAATTTTAGGTGACAACAACCTCTCCGCCTCTTCCTTCTTCACTCCTAACTCTTCCCTTCCTCCATCTCGACTGTACCCCACTTGAACTCACACATATTTCTCCCTTCCCCCCCCTTCTTCCCTGTCTTTTCATCGGTAGCTTTTGTCCACGATCAGCCCATCAAAAAACACTTTCACATGTTTCAACCTATTAACTGACAGGCTTTGTCCTGCCCACCTCTCTTCCAGCATTCTTGCCCAAACGTGAGCCAACAAGACAAGGAGATTGAGAAAACTGAGATTCAGATCTCTGCAGCTGATGGTGAATCAATTAAATTTGGGAAGGATAGGCCAGGAGGAGAGGCAAAATCTCAAAGGGTTGAAGGGTTAGAGATCGAGAGGAGCATGGATGTGGAGGAATTTAAATAGAAGGATCAATGCATTGATTAACTGACAGCCAATGTAAATTAATAAGCACAGGGTTGAGACACGGTGTTGCTGGGAGCTTTGGATAACTTCAGTTAGGGTAGTCATTGGTTTGTTATTCTGGTGATGAATCTTGCCCTGCTAAAGTCAATTAATATTGCAGCATATATAAACTTGACTTGAATACCCATTGTATAAATTATTGAAAGGTGGTTTCAGTGAGATGTTTAATCAATAGCATTATTTGATACTTCCTAATCACCTGTAAAATAATAGGAAATAAATAGTTAAGGAAAAGCATACCACTTTGTACTTTTGGAAGATATGTAATTATTTTCCATGCTGACATTTTATCCCAATCACAGCATTAATCTCACATCCTTGTTGGTACTTCATATTTTCTATTATTGCAATTATCAGGTTATTCCAACTTGCAACAGTTCACAGCTTTTACAAGCACTACATTTTAAAAGGAAATCGTAATGTTGTAAAGGGAACCCATAAGTAAGTGCAAAAAGCATTGTAGTAATTGGGAAATTGCTTAAGTAGTGTAAGCTCTGCTTTATATTATTCATATTTAAATCATGGATAGAAATGAATATTGGATTCAGTGGGTTTGTTTTAATACATTCTAACAATATATAGCTCGTTAAATTGTCTCTTGATTGTAGGGACATAAAAAGAGGCAAAATAATCAACATTTATTATTGGCCTTGATAATTAATTTTATTGAGAAAACATCTTTGACTCTCCTTTTCTGTGCTACCCTCACCACTTTGACACTTATACTGATGTGCAAATCTTTGATTCAGGTTGGTTTCCGTCTTAAGATAACATTATTTGACAACAGTGGGAGAAAAGGGACAGGTAACATTTCCTTTTTCTCCAGAGATGCTGCCTGACCCGCTGAGTTACTCCAGCATTTTGTGTCTATCTTCGGTCCAAACCAGCATCTGCAGCTCTTTCCTGCACATTCTTTGACATGGGTCAGGTTTCCTTGATCATCAGTCTGAAGAAGGGTCTCGACCCGAAACGTCACCCATTTTTCTATTTATAATATTGTATTTTTGCAAGAAATTATAATAAATTGGCACTCCCAAAAGGGATCTGCTACCCTGCACGAGGATTGAAAATGCCACAACAGTTCAAAGTATCGCAGCATTAATTTCCTGCATTGTCAAAACAGAAAATGATGTGGAGTGAGTGTACAGCTCAATCAAAAGGTATGTCAGATACAAAAATATTAACTGCATTCCTAGTTCATTGTGGGTTGTGCACGCGGTGAAAGATCATAACTATCTCGACCCGAAACGTCACCCATTCCTTCTCTCCTGAGATGCTGCCTGACCTGCTGAGTTACTCCAGCATTTTGTGAATAAATCGATTTGTACCAGCATCTGCAGTTATTTTCTTATATTCCTTGATTATGTTCTTGAGAGAAACTTGAGGATGATGTATCATAAAACTTTATTTATCCAGGATTTCTGAATTGTTAGATAGCGGATTATTTCAGTTTTACTGTCGCGTGGTAGGTGCTATATATATATAGATGCAAGTTGTTGCTAAGAGTCTCAAGGCAGCAACAGTGTACATCGATGAGCCAAAACATTATGACCACTGACAGGTGAAGTCAATAACATTGATTATCTTGTTACAATGGCACCTGTCGAGGGGTGGGATTTATTAGACAGCAAGTGAACAGTCAGTTCTTGAAGTTGATGTGTTGGATGCAGGAGAAATGGGCAGGAGTAAAGACCTGAGCGACTTTGACAAGGGCAAAATTGTTATGGCCAGACAACTGTGTCAGAGCATCTCTGAAACGGCAAGGCTTGTGGGGTTTCCGGTCAGCAGTGGTGAGTACCTACCGACAGTGGTCCGAGGAGGGACAAACCACAAACCGGCGTCAGGGTGTTGGGTGCCCAAGGCTCATCGATGCGCGAGGGCAACGAAGGCTATCCCGTCTGGTCCGAACCGACAGAAGGTCTAGTGTGGCACAAGTCAGTTTAATGGTGGTCACGGGAGCAATGTGTCACAATACACAATGCATCGCACCCTGCTGCGTATGGGGCTGCTTAGCCGCAGACCGGTCAGAGTGCCCATGATGACTCCTGTCCACTGTCGAAAGTGCCTACATTGGGCGCGCGAGCGTCGGAACTGGACCTTGGAGCAGTGGAAGAAGGTCGCCTGGTCTGATGATGAAGTGTTCACAGTGTTGCCCTGTATTCCAAATTCTCCAGATCTCAATCGGATTGAGCATCTGTGGGATGTGCTGGATTGACGTCCGATCCACGGCAGCTCCACCTCTCAACTTACAGGACTTGAAGGATCTGCTGCTAATGTTTTGGTGTGAGATACCACAGGACACCTTCAGGGGTCTTGTAAAGTCCATGCCTCGGCGGGTCGGCACTGTTTTGGCGGCACACAGAGGATCCACAGCATATTAGGCAAGTGGTCATAATGTTTTGGCTGATCAGTGTATATGACGCTTGACAGTTCACTCGAGTCCAGTTATTATGACAAGGGCAACAATCCAGTGCCTAGTACATTTTTGGCCTCCCTAATCCAACAATAAGGCACGAAGGGAGGATTGACCATGAAAAACTCCTTAAATTTTCTTAAAATTATATAAAATCAGTTGGCAAGACCCTCAGTACAAAATATAAAATGTTGATACTTTTTGAAAAGTTAAACAGTGGTAATGATATATACCATGAAATGGGATTGTCTTTCCTTGAAGAAGCAACAACAATAATGAAACAGAAGCTGCATTTGTGCGCGTGAATGACATGCAGACTCAAAACTAGTTTTACTGTGATAGACTATTTTGAATTACAAACAGTAAGAAAATGGCAGACCATTGAGAAACCCATTTAGATAAGTAGACATCTATCCTCCAGCCGTCCTTGATAAATGATTTAGTTAGTGCCATGAAGTTCAGTAGTACAACTGAATGGCATTGATTGATGAGTTGCTGAAATATAATTAGAATTTCAACTAATGACCTGGATGACTGCGTGCTCACCTAAGAGAGCATTAAAATAAAAGCGCACTGAAAGGCTTTAAGTAAATAGTGCGAATATTAGCAAAGTTGTGTCGTCCGATAATAGCTATCATTTTAAGTATTGCATCAGCATTAGATTTGCTACACATCACTGCGCAAGTGTTTAAAACCTACAAGAATTATTTGCTTTGCAAAGAATATATGATGCCAAACCTCCTAAACAAGCTGATAATTCCAGGGAAGTGAATTCACTGCTGAATACCCTTAAAACTGGATAAAAGCTTCTTGCTAAAGAGGGATTAAAAATCACATCTGCTTCTGTCCTAACCTGCATATGGGAACACACAGCTCAACTGAATGGATGTGGCATGGGAAAATCAGGAACATCTGGCAATGTGTCAGAATGGTTTTATATAGCTGACAGCATCTGAAAGCTACTTCCATTAGTTAAATTGGGAATGTCTTACTTGTGATGGTGAGATATTAAGGCTCTTTTACAAAGACCATAACTCACAACCTGAATGCACAAATGAGTGATCACAGCTTTTCAACAGTGTAAGAGGATGCCGAGAGCTCTCAGTCAATTGCAAAATTAATCTGTGGAAAGTTACCCGTGGAATCTTAAACGTATTTTTAAATTAACAATTTATTGCTGAACTGCTTCCCCTCGTGTGATCATTTATTAAACTTTTATTTCAATACTGTATGTCATGAATCATGAGGAGCAAAAGAATACTTGAAGGGGAAAAAAATTACATTTGGGCATCGGCACTAAATAGATCGACCATCCGCCTATCAAACCCCCCCACCCCCTCTTGCCTGTGTTCACCTATGAGGGGCTTTGGCCTGCCCCTCCTCTCTATGAACTTTCTCCTCCCTGCAATGTCTGAAGAACATTGACCCAAAGCATCACCCGACCCGAAATATCACCTATCCATGTTCTTCAGGTACCCTCTGAGTTACTCCAGCACCTTTTGTTTTCCAGGAATGTAACCTATTGGTACACTTACCTTTGTACACCTGGTTCCACTGAATTCAGTGCAACTGAATGCTTGGAGCCACGAGACACCTGGTATTCTTGCAGATAGTTATCAGAAATAAATGTTGTTTTCCCACAATTTCTATTCCTCTTATTTGAGTTAGCTGATTTTGAGCAAATCACTGAAAGCACACTCTTTCTCCTGGCAAGAGTACCAGGACATCTATTTGTTCAGGAGTCTTTATACAGACCTTAGCTCTCTGGAATGATTTATTAAGCGATGTGCTATGGTGCTCACAACATTGACACAGATTTTGCCCTGTTCCAAAGTGCTTAGTGTGTTGCTAATTAGGGTTTACTTAATTACAGCAATATTGAGACAACACCTTAACTTTGGGACCATGGGTCCTGCTGATGAATGGGAATTCACCAAGGCAGGCAAAGTCTACACAGAAGGTTTCTTCAAAGCTCTGGCAATCTTCTATTTGAGGGGCTGAATATCACATTAGGATTATACATGTTCATTCTGGACCTCAGATGAAGATCTAAATGGCCAGGTACTGGTGTTGGTAGATCAAGGATAGTCCGAGGGTCACCAATGAGGTAAATAATAGGTCAGTATCACAACCAGAGCGCAGTGCTGAACTACCACCTACCTCAATGCTGCCCCTTGGACGATCTTTGATCGGACTTTGCTGGCTTTACCTTGCACTAAACGTTATTCCCTTATCATGTATCTATACATTATAAATGGCTCGATTGTAATCATGTTTTGTCTTTCTGTTGACTGGTTAGCCTGCAACAAAAGCTTTTCACTGCACCTCGGTACATGTGACAATAAACTAAACTAAACTAAATTGAAATAGAATATGCAATTGCACACACAAAAAGACTACGGTTTGAAGAACGCATGAAGAACAATGAAAGATTAGTAACAGAGAAACACAGCTTGTAGATGGTCATCTCCAGTACAAAGGTTCATTGGATGAAGTCGACATATGTTGACTTAAAGGGGTTCAACATTCATGCCAAATGGCTCAAATATTTGTGATCAAATATCAGTCTGAAGAAGGGTGTTGACCCAAAACGTCTCCCATTCCTTCCCTCCAGAGATGCTGCCTGACCCGCTGAGTTACTCCAGCATTTTGTGTCTACCAGCTGACTATATATGATCGGGGACTAAAGATCGCCACTGGCCTTTGTGTTTTATTTTGCCTTTGAATTGTTCCAGTGGTTTACTGAAGACATTTCCAGGATCTCTTTTTCTCCCTGTTGACAACATGACAAATAACTTATTGTTTGTTGTCTGGGTCTGGAGTAATGTCAATCTTGTCAAGATGATGACATACAAAATAATGGGAGCTCAGCTTTGTGGTTGTAGCTGGTGCTTCACAGGTGCAGGTTGAAACTCACTGGAGGCTGCGCTCACAGCTCAATGAATATACCCTCAGAAGTATTTATTCACAAAATGCTGGAGTAACTCAGCAGGTTAGGCAGCATCTCAGGAGAGAAGGAATGGGTGATGTTTCGGGTCGAGACCCTTCTTCAGACTGTGACCCTCAGAAGTGTTCATCAACTCGAAGGTGGTCCCCTCCATCAACATCAATTAGGAATGTAAGCACAAAGGTATCTTCATGCCAATTTTGCAAGGAGTGGCTTACCACCTGACCCCCCCACCCCCCACCCCCAATGTCTGATCTTCTACAAGATACAGGAATCTCCACATTCCTGAATGAGTGAAATTCCAATAACGTTTATCAAACCCATTCAGGGCAATGCATATATTATAGCTGATATTCAGCCCACCAAGACAGCTTGAGGAACAATGCCTCAACTTCCATTCACTTTGCAAAATAATAATTTCAACAATTTCAGATAACCAGCTTTCCTATATATTAGTTTAGTTTAGCTTTAGTTTAGTTTATAATCACGTGTACTGAGGTACAGTGAAGAGCTTTTTGTTGCATGGTATCCAGTCAGCGGAAAGACTGTACGTGATTACAATCAAGCCGTCCACAGAGTACAGATGTAGGACAAAGGGAATAACAGGAATAATGTCATATTTGAATTGAACAAGTCTGATGTGACACCACTCACTTTTATCTCTCCACATGTTGCATTAGACCTGCTGATTATTTGAAACACTCACTTTTATTTCAGATTTTTCACAGTTTGGCTCTGTACAGTTCCAGTATTTTTTCCTCTCTTTACCTTTGCTTATTTTACTTGCACTCCACCAAACATATCACCTTCCTTCGATTGCACTGAAAGCATTGCATCACCTGGTCTTCACCCTATCATAGACATTATGTTTGTATTGTCCTCCCCCTCCACTCTTTGTAAATGAATGCTTCCCCATTTTCCCAGTCATGTTGAAAGGTCACTGACCTGAAGCATTCATCCGTTTCCAAAAATGCAGCCTGATGCAGTCAGTATCCCTGGTATTTTCTATAGGCATAATAAACTGCAGTTGCTGGAATACAAAGAAGACACAAAACGCTGGAGCAAATCTTTGGGTCAGGCAGCATCTCTGGAGATCATGGATAGGTGAAGTTTCAGGTTAGGATCCTTGTTCAGACTGATTATAAGCGTGGTGGGTGGGGGGTGGGGGGAGGGGTGGAGAAAGCTGGAGAAGAGGTTAGAGCAGGCAAAGCCTGGCAAGTGACAGGTGAGTGGGATTTTGATTGGCAAATGGTTGGACAAAGGACAGAGATGAAAAGATAATAGGTGGTGAGTTAAAGAGATAAGGGGCAAAGAGGTGTGAAGAGGAAAGAAGTGAAGTAGTTGTATATTGACAGGTATTACATATCCTGCGGTTACAGGTGAACCTTGGTTCACTTATCCCTTCTCAACTATCCCGGATACTTTCCCCTGCAACTGCCGAAGATGTAACATCTGTCCCTATACCTCCTCCCACACACCCATCCACAGATCCCAGCACCCCTTTCAGGTGAGACGGAAGAGTAGATGCATCTCTGATAACCACATTAATTGCATTTAGTTTTCCCTGTGCCACCAGCTTTACATCGGCAAGACTGAGTGTAGACTAGGTGACCGTTTCATGAATACCTGCATTTGGTCCGCCAAGGCCTGTTGGATCTCCCGGTTGTTTATCATTTTAATTCCACTTTCCATTTCCGTACTGACCTTTGCAGAGCCGGATTAAACCAGCGCGGGGCCCATAGCATACGTTATAAAGGGGCCTTAAATATGGGACAAGGTAACGTCACCGCCCGTGTCCCACGTGACCTCACCCAGCCAGCGGCCACATGCCTCCGCTCCACTAATGGCAGCCGCCTGGGTCAGGAGGCGGGTTGCCTTACAACCTATGTTAAGGTCTCCCAGAAATCGCAACAAAATGCAGCAACAATCAACGAGGTTCCAAAATCCAGGGTTCAAATGCACAGGCTTCGGCCAATGGTGCAAAATTCAACAGAAATGCCACGGGGATTTCTGCAGAGTATGGGCAGGAAACACATCACACCCCTGCATTGGGCGATGACTGCAGTGCGAGCGAGTGCAGCCAGCGCCCGCTCCGTACATATAATGGCACTGAAGACACCAAGGGCAGCTGTCCCAGTGTCAACAATGCCGGCTGCACACCATGTTCCCATCGGGGCAACCCCCCCCGTTCCTCCCGATGGCCGCCGCTTCCCTCTCCCGTGAGCCAGGCCCGCCCGCCCCAACCACAAACTCCACCGGCATTGTGTGCAGGTTTACCAAGGACGCTGCCCCAGCCTGCAAGCTCTGGAAAGGAATCAAAAAACCCAGCGACTTCCCGCCCACCCAAACAAACATGCCCTCCATGACAGCAGAGTCCAGCTCGGTCCACCGGCTGCCACAAGGGACCAAACCGGACTGTCAATGGGAAACCTGCGACCAGCGTCAAAGAATGGCCCCGTCCCTGGCTGCTCCCCGTGGATTGGACGAATTCCCACAGGTTCAAGCAATCCAGGTGGACTGCAACCCGCTGCGTGCCCCAGAAGCACCGACTCAATGCCACTCCCTCTGAGGGAGCAACGTTAAATCAGTGCTTCCAAGTCACGCAGCGGGCCACAATCCACTCAAACTGCCCAAACCCGCGGGAATTCGTCCAATCCACAAAAAACAGTCAGAAACCGAGCCATTCCCCGACACCAATCGCAGGTTCCCCATTGACAGTCCGGCTCAATTCCCCGCAGCAGCCGGCAAACCGAGCCAGTCCTGGAGGGCAGGTTTGGTTTGTTGGTTGGGTGGGCGGGAAGCTGCCTGGCCCCCCCCGATTCCTTTCCTCTCCCCAGAACCCACAGACTAAGGCAGCGTCCCCGACTAACCTGCACACAATGCCGGTGGAGCCCGGGGTGGAAGCGGGCGGGCCCGCCTCGCAAGAGAGGGAGGCGCTGGCCACCAGGGGGCCAACCCGCCCCAATGGGAACATGGTGTGCTGCCAGCGCTACCAACACCGAGAGAGCTGCCCTTGATGTCTCCAGCACCACCATACACATGGAGCAGGCGCTGGCCACACTCGCCCTAACTGTAATCGCCACCCAATGCAAGGGCGTGATGTATTTCCTCCCCTTACTCTGCAGATATCCCCACTTGTACTTTAGAAACCACCTTCCAACCTATACACAAGGAGTCACAATGCTTCACCGTCCGAGTTAAAGCCATTTGGGAATGACAATTGGTCGCCAACTCGAAACATTAACTCTGTTTCTCTTTCTGACCCGCTGAGCTATTCCCTTTGGCATTTCTGCCAATCTCCACACTGAGTCAGCCCAAAACCTGCACATCCAAACCCGGGACTTCGCTGACCACCACCGCACCTTGTTGCGACCTCCGGGAACCCCCAATGGAGGCCGTGCAGCAACCCGCCTCCCAGCCCAGGCGGCCTCCACCGGCGGAGTGGGGCGGTGATACGCCAGCTGCCCATTGCTCTGCGCAGCCCCGCCAATACATTCAAACCGTGTTGGTTGGGGAACGGTGCGTGCAACACAGCGTCCCTGCCGATTTAAAGCATTTAGCGCGGGACTCTCAAAAGTGCAGGGCCTGTGGCAAATACTACTTTTGCTACTATGTTAATCCAGCCATGGACTTTTCTCTGAGGCCACACGGAAACTAGACGAAGAGTGCCTCATATTTCGCTTTGGTAGCTTACAACCCGTTAAATTCTCCAATTTTAGGTAGCTGACCTACAAATATTCCCCCTTTTTCTTGCCCCCCCCCTTTCCCCCTCTCCCCCCACTTTGACAGTGCCCAGGTAGATGAACACTATTTCCTTCCTTCTCCTTTCCTCCCTTCCACTTCCACCTATATTCCTTTTGTCTTTTCATCTCTGGTGTTTGTCCAGTCATGTGCCAATCAAAATCCCCTTCCCTTGTATCCACTTATCACGACGGAGGTTTTATCCCATCCTCATCTCCCTCCAGCTTTTTCACCTCTACTACAGTCAGCCTGAAAAGGGTTCCCTCCTGAAACATCGCCAAACCATGTTTTCCAGAAATGCTGCCTGCCCCATTGAGTTACACCAGCACTTTGTGTCTCTTATTTTCCAGCATTTTCTGTGTTTGTACTCAGGGATTTGTCCACCAACACTGCACAGTTGCTACAATGCAATGCATTCAACTATGAAATGCATTGGCAGTCTCTGTCATGGCTCCTTCCAAAGCTCACAACACTTGGCAGCAAGCTGGACATGCATCATCATACTATAAATGTAACAATCCATCCTGATTGAGAATTGTACAGTGGTTCTTCACAGCTTGGTTTAAATCATGGAATTCCCTTTGCAACAACATTGTGGGAACAAAAGGTCTGAAGATGAATCATCATTAACTTCCCAAAGGATAGGCAGTAAATACTGGAGTTACGAGTGTACTCACATCCCATTAAATTAAAGACAGAGACGCAAACAAAAGTCTTAAACTCTGGTCATGATGATTACCTGCTACAGCTCATCCTTCAAAATATCTGTGCATCTTGAGGCAAAGTTATTGGCTTGGATAACCACTTCTTCTCCAACACTGGTGAAATGACGAACAGCAATGGATGGCACATGAGTCATCGAACAAGCTTTTAGTTTGCTGCCAATGTGCTTCAAGTATCAGGATAGTTCCAAGATGCCTGAATCATACAACAGTCAGAGCCTCAAGGGAGATTGTAGCATGCTCTGATCTGCATTACATCGATAATGGGTCTGGACGTGAGAGGAAAATATCTCAGAGCACAGATGTTCTTCAGAGGTTTGTTGGAGTAGGAGGAGGGACAGAAGATGAAGAATAGGAGGAAGGAGATGAGGAGGCAATAGATGCTGTACTTTGCTGCCGGGACTATCTTGGTTCCCCAGATTATTACAGATTTTACTTTGTTTTCACCAGTTGATTTATTTCACATTTAATGCCAGAGAACATTTTGTTACATAGCATTCTTACTATGCAGTACTGCAAACAACCAAGCTTCTGTTTTACATGCTCACTCAATACCTCCACATCCCCAACCACATCCCCATTAATAGTCAGCCTCTTTGTTTGTGGTTCGTGATTGCCTTACAAATTCTGAATGCGTAAAACCCCTGTCCCACTTAGGCGGTTGTTTAGGTGACTACAGGCGTCTAGGCCGTCGCCACACGGTCACCGGGGTGTCGCCTGTATGGTCGTGAGTAGTCTCCAAAGAGTCGTAGCGTTTTCTGGTCGCCGATGGATTTTGAAATGTTTAACAATTTTCGGCGACTGTTGGTTTGATGCCAATGAGCGTAGCTTGACATCTCCTGATGTAGGCGTTGTTGTAGGTTGTCGCCAGGTTGTCGCCCATGCTGACTTTGGTGAATTCCAAGTGTGAACTTGATCTGATCCCCATCAGTATAATGTGTCCATAAATGATGTTAGGTTTTGTATGTTTTTGCACTTGTACTCTGTTTAAAGTTTGAATTTTAGAGTTTGAAGTTTATTGAAATTTATTGAAGTTTATTACAATATTTTTGTATGCACTGTTGTATGTTCTTATCAACCTTTTAAAAAAGCTTGTCGTGGGTGGACGTAGATTGACTTCGGTTGTCGTAGGTTGTCGCCTCTGGTGGTAGGTTGTCGTAGGTATCGTCGTAGGTTGTTGTAGGTGCAGTCGTAGGTGGATGTCCTACTTGCGACGATTGGGTCGCCGGTAGCTTGCTGTAGCTTGACATCGACTAGGTGGTGGGTTGTAGCTTGTCATAGACATTGTCGCAGGGGGGGGTCCAGTCGCCGGTTTTTCGGCGACCTGCTACAACAATATATCAGTCGCCGGCAGTCGGCTAAAAAAACACCTAGGTGAGACAAGCTCCTTACTTTATGTGTTAGTATATATTTCCATATATATAAATGACCTAATTAAGTCAATGTGACAAACTAATTATACCACTCTGTCACTATAAATGGACCATAAGAGTTTCACAGCTCATAATAGGATCAGCTGGAGTGTTCAACCAAGAATTTAAAGTGATCAGCCATCTCTACTAAAAAGGAATTTATCCCTGGTTGGATAGCTAAACATGCTACATTGTTCATTTTCAAAAAAGGAATGTTGAAAGTAATTGTGTGATTACTCTGGAAATTCCTTGACTTGTAACATTCATAGAGTTATAGAGTCATGCAACATGGAAACAGGCCTTTTGGCCCAACTTGCCCATACCGATCTTGATGCCCCACCTACATTAGTCCCATCTGCCCACATTTGGAACATATCGCTCTAAACCCTTCCTATCAATGTACCTGTTCAAATGTCTTTTAATGTTGTTAAACCGGCCTCAATTACCTCCTCTGGCAGCTCGTTCCATATACCTGTCACCATCTGTGTGAAAATGTTGCCCTCAGGTTCCTATTAAATCTCTCCCCTCTCATCTTAAACCTATGTCCTCTAGTTTTTGATTTGCCGACACTGAGTAAAAGATTGTGCATCTACCCTATCTATTCCCCTCATAATTGTATATAACTCTATACGATCACCCTCATCTTCCTGCACTCCAAGGAATAAAGTCCAAGCCTTCCCAATCTCTCCTCATAGCACAGGGCCTCAAGTCCTGTCAACATCCTTGTAAATCCTCTCTGCACTCTTTCCAGCTGAACAACATTTTTCCTACAGCAGGGTACTAAAACTGAGCATAATACACCAAATGTGGTTTCTAATTCAGTTTATGGATTTTCAGCATTACGTTAGAATTTATTGCTTTGATCTACAAACCTACGTGTTGTTATAATAAATAATAGGTCACTCTCCATCTTTTGGAATAAATCACACCAAAATATCTACAGTGCATTTTCCCTGATGTTTGCATTTTACAAAATTTTGCTTTACATTGTGATTTTCTAAAAAGCTTATCTTTTAATAAACAAGATTACGCTCAATTAAGGACATAACAGGGAATGAATTTCCAGTTACTGATTTATTAAAGTTAGGATGTATACAGAAAATGGAAAGGCATTAATGAATGAGGGTAATAAGTAGGATATCTCAGATTTTCATAGATAATATTTACGCCATTCGGCCCATCAAATCTACTCTGCCATTCAATTGTGGCTGATCTATCTTCCCCTCCTAACCCCATTCTCCTGCCTTCTCCCTATATCCGGTAACACCCGTACTAATGAAGAATCTATCTATCTCTGCCTTGATAGTTTGGCCAATTCTGATTTGGATCTCAGTACACATGTGTAGTATAAATTGATTAATTTATTTTTCTTCTTTTCCTTCATTCCTTAGTGCCCTACCATTTTCTGTACTTGTCCTAACATTGTCTGACTTTCCAAAATGCATTACCTCACACATGTTGGGATTAAATTTCATCTGCCAATTCTCCACCCAATTTTCTATCTATCTCCTTCTACCATTAACGTCTGAATCCTATCACCAAGCAAAGTTTGTATCAAATTAGCTAGTTTGCCTTGGACCTCATGAGCTTTAACTGTCTGGGCAAAGCTATCATGTAGCATTGTGTCAAATGCTTTATTAAAGTCCATATTGACAACATCTACTGTCAGCCTTTGTCAATCTTCTTTGTTAACTCAAATTATTAAGACAGGATTTCTCTCTCTGAAATCCATGCTGACTGTTCCTAATGAGTACCTGCCTTTCTAGGTATTCATAAATCATGTGCATTATATTCTTCTCTAATAACCTTCTTGCTGTTGACTTAATGGTCAGCAGTTTTTACTTACTTGGCTTATCCCTGTTTCCCTTCTCAAATAGAAGGACATTAGCTGGACTCCAATCTTCTGCGACCTTGCCTGTGTTTAACAAAAATGCAAAAATCTCCATTTGGGTCCCAGCAATTTCCTCCCTATTTCCCATTGTATTCTCAGACATTGTATTGTCATCCAAGGTTCCCTGATCTCGCCATCTCTGCCTTGAACCCTTAATGTATGCTGTTCCTGGTCTCTTGCTAACTTGCTTTTAAAAGACTCCCACTTGTTAGATGTTGATTTACCTGCAAGCATCTGCTCCCAAATAACTTATGCCAGCTGAGGAACAATCATATGGCTTTCCATAATTACCTTGAAACTTAGAGCATTGTGTTCACTGTTTCCAAAGTGTTCCCTAACTGACACTTCCACCACCTATCCGCTTTCATTTCCTAAGGTGAGGTCGAGTATAGCTCCTTCTGTGGTGGGACATATTATTTCACAAAAACTACCTGAGACACACTTAACATATTTTGGTCTATCTGAATACCGTACACTAAGGCAATTCCAGTCAATATTGGGAACATTGAATTCCCCTACTATTACAGTATATCCCTTCTGGTGTTGCATTCACCCTGCAATTTGCTTACATATCTTTTCCAATTATTCCCATTGGCAATTGGGAGTCTGTAGCATTGTCCCAGCAAAGTGATATCCCCACCTTTATCTTATTCGAAGGTTCTAACCATAGGGTCACATTGGACAGTCCCACCAACATACTACTGTGATGCTTTCACTAATCAGAAGTGTCCTCAAACACCACCACTGGAGAGAGTTCTGGAATTACAGTGAAGCAGATCCTACGACCCAACCTACCAATGCCAACCAAGATGCCTATCTGGGCTAGTTCCATTTGTCTGCATTTGGCCCATATCTCTCTCTAGCTTTCTAAATGGCTAATTCTGCCCACTTCTATGGAGTGGTCCAGTGTTCTTTAAAACCACCACCCTCTGTGTGAAAAAAACTGCCCCTCTCACCTTAACTTGATTCTCTGGTTTTAGACTCCCCCACCCTCAGAAAACAACCATGACATCCATCTTAAATACACCTCTCATGGATTTATAAAGTCACCCCTCAATCTCCTACGTTCTAGGGAAAAAACTCCCAGCGCCTCCTTAAAAATCAAACCCTCCAGTCCTGGTGACATCCTTATCATATCATATCATATCATATATATACAGCCGGAAACAGGCCTTTTCGGCCCTCCAAGTCCGTGCCGCCCAGTGATCCCCGTACATTAACACTATCCTACACCCACTAGGGACAATTTTTACATTTACCCAGCCAATTAACCTACATACCTGTATGTCTTTGGAGTGTGGGAGGAAACCGAAGATCTCGGAGAAAACCCACGCAGGTCACGGGGAGAACGTACAAACTCCTTACAGTGCAGACCCGTAGTCAGGATCGAACCTGAGTCTCCGGCGCTGCATTCGCTGTAAAGCAGCAACTCTACCGCTGCGCTACCGTGCCGCCCTTATCTCTCTTTAATATAGAGCAAAATATAAGCTTTAATCTTAGAAGTGATGCTTAACAATTATAATGGAAACTCTTGTCTCTTTAAAGCAGTGATGATTATAAAATCTTTGAACTGTATTGTTGGGGGACCTCACAATAGAAATTCATAATTCAAACCTGCAGTTTCATTATGTGGGATTTAAGAGTGCTGCACCTTTATGTTCTCAAACTAATTAGCACAGTAAACTGTAGCACTCTTATCTATCCCTATGTTTTTAATTGCAATAATGCATGGAGGGCAATAATTCCTCAATTAAAGATGAAAATATAGTCGTGGTGCTGTTTTCAAAAAGATAAATTAGATTTGGCAAGAAACAGCTTTCAAATACTTTAAGAAGTAAGTAATATCTATAGACAAACATCCAGTCAAGAAGGCAATTGTATTAGATGAGATCAAGCAGTCAAGGATTGAAAATTCAGTGCTTGCGAATCAACAGAGGAACCATGTTCAATATATTCCTTCATTGCTGGACTGACTAACAACTATTTGCCTTAGATAGACACAAAGTGCTGGAGTGACGTTTCGGGTTCAGACTCAGAGCCGGAGAGCAGTAAGAATCACAGAGGGGGAGCAATGAGAGAGGATCTCACAGAACACCTGTCAGAGAGAGGAGGAGAACTTCTTCAAAGTAGGCATACCTTGAGGAGATTTCTCAGTGGAACCGACAATAAATTTAGAAGAGAAATGGAAATGCTGGTATATACTGAAGATAGACACAATGTGCTGGAGTAGCTCCGTGGGGTCAGGCAGCATTTCTGGAGAAAAAGGATGGTCAGGGCCCTTCTTCAAAAAGTATTTGCCTGTTGGGATTCACTCCATTTGATGTAGTTTAGTGCAATTTAGAGGTACAGCGTGGAAACAGGCCCTTCAGCCCATCAAGTCCATACCGACTAGCAATTCCTGCACGTTAGCACATACCTAAACGCACAAGGGACAATTTTTACATTTATGCCAAGCCAATTAACATACAAACTTGTATGTCTTTTTTTTATTAATCAAAAATATTTATTCAAATATTAAAATAATATATACAGTACAATAAAACCAAAACAGAACCCACCACCATAATACAAGACAAACAGTTAACTATTATACAACTATCTTACAATTCTTGTCAAGGATGCATTCAATCCCCCGCGGTGCCCAGTGGTCCAGGAAACCCCCCAGGGTGCCCGTGGACAGCGCGTAGTCCCTCTCTAACACCACCCGGGCGAGGACGTAACCCCGGAAAAGGGGCAGGCAACTGGTACGGGACCAGCCCTCTTCCGCCTGGTGCCGTGACTCATGGATGGCCAGCTTGGCCAGGCGCAGGAGCAACCCAACCAGGACATCTTCGGCCCTACCCTCTCCCCTACCCACAGCGTGTCCATAGATGATGCTAGGTGAGAAATGCAGCTAGAAGGCAAGGAGCAGCCCCTTTAGATATTGGAACAGGGGCTGCAATCTCACATACTCCATGTGCACGTGGAACACAGACTCACACACTCCATATACACGTGGTATACAGACTCACACACTCCATATACACGTGGTACACAGACTCACGCACTCCATGCACACGTGGTACACAGACTCACACACTCCATATACACGTGGTACACAGACTCACACACTCCATATACACGTGGAACACAGACTCACACACTCCATATACACGTGGTATACAGACTCACACACTCCATATACACGTGGTACACAGACTCACACACTCCATATACACATGGTACACAGACTCACACACTCCATGTACATGTAGTACACAGACTCACACACTCCATATACACGTGGTACACAGACTCTTCCAGCCCGCAAAAGTGGCAGGCGGCTGGCGAGTCTGAACCGCGAGAGAAACAGGTTGCAGGGGACTCCTCAGTGTAATACCCTCCACCCCAGGTCCCCGATGTAGAGGGGGAGAATCCCTGCATAGAAGGACCCCCACTGGGGGGTCCCCTCGCGACCAGAAGGCAACGCCGACCGCCACCTAGTGACCGGATGGTGGACCAGGCGCGGAAATGCCGGGTGTGGAGGAGGGGTCCCTGCAGGGCACGCCTCCCTGCGACCCGGAGGGAGATAAAGGGTGTCGGGGAAAGGCGGCTCATGTTGTGTGGGACCGACTCCCGAAACTGTACGTCTTTGGAGTGTGGGAGGAAACAAGTTCTCAGGAAAAAAAAAACATGCAGGTCACATGGAGAATGCACAAACTTTGTACGGACAGCACCCGTAGTTAGGATTGAACCCGGGTATCTGGCACTGTATGCGCTGTAAGGGAGCAACTTTACTGCTGCACCACCGTGTTGCCCAAACCTGGCTTACACATGGAAGGCAGAACATAATGGTGGGAAGTGGTATTCTGGCTGGAGGCCTGTGACAAATGATGTTCTGCAGGCATCTGTGCTGGGACCTCTGTTATTTGTGACAACAGGATACAAAAAAAAAGCTATTTTACAGAAAATTTTAAAGTACTGTTCAACCAAAGGACAGATAAGCATTTTATTAAGAAAGACAATTACAAAAGGGTAAGTGGTTGAATTTAAACCTGTAAAGGTCAAACTGATACTTCATGTCGTTTCTCCACACAATGTAATCAATATTGTGAAAAGACTTCCAGGTAATCAGAATAATTTCCAGTTGAATGCTGTGATGGAAGAACTATTTGATCTCTACAAAGATAGATTTACCCGGATGAGACAATAGCTATCATTTAACTTAGTTTCGGACTTAAATTTTGGCTTACCTTTACAAGTGACTAAAGTAATGTCAGTTCACAACAGTTCAAGTAAAATAATGACTAGATTTAATCTGTCATGGAGAGAGAGTAAAATTTAAGATGTATCAGCAAGTTCTTCATAGATAGTCAATTTGTACAGATATAAAGGACCTCCAGGTATGGTAACAGAGTCAAGAATTTGGGAACATTTACGCTCTAATGGATGTTACGCTGGGTTGCTATGAGTAGAGTTTCTTCTGGATGAAATGAGTAGTTACCTCACAGCAATTTACTTTATGCTCCCATTTATTCATGAGGAAGATTTGGATTAGCCTGAGGAAAAATGAGTTACTAATGATTATATAATATCTTGGATATGTTAATTAGATTAACCAAACATTATTATGCAATAATAGCCACACAGCATTCAATTCTGAGGGTAGATTAAATTCAAAAGCCGTAAGCCATTGAATGAACAGGTGCTAAATTAGATTATTCTCCAATTGTCAATGTGGTATACAATTTCTGATATTGTTTGAATGAAAGAACCTAGCATGGCCTTAATATATTGGCCTCGTACCAAATGGCAATATTATGGAGAAAATAATATACAAATAATAGCATTACACAATTCCCACATTGTATGTCTGAGTGCACCTACCAGCTAATTAAAATGTCACCCATGATTTAGGATCATAATTGCTAATGTCCTTTGGATGACCCCTGTTGCTCCCTCAAATTTTATGGAATAGTCAATTAAGTAAGACGAATGAGAATCCTACATTTATGGTATTTTTCTCCATCATATTGCATTATGATGTTTCATTAAGGATGTGACCTTCATTGAAACATGGTAAATAGAGCTCTGAATGTTTCATCAACCGTATGCAGAAGCCTGCAGAACATCACTCTTCACAGGCCTCCAGTCAGAATAACACCCTTCCTTCATTACGCTGTGTCTTCCATGTGTAAGCCAGGTGTGGAGTACAACACATGGAGTGAAACGCAATAGGCAAACACTCTCTGAAGAAGGGTCCCGACCCAAAATGTCACCCATTCTTTTGCTCCCGAGATGCTGCCTGACCCACTGAGTTACACCAGCACTTTGTATCTATCTTCGGTATATTTGCATGCAACAGCTGTTTTTATTGTGGACGATTTAAACAAATATTGTCATGTAATTTCTTGCTGGTTGCAGATAACCCTTTGAATGTATTTGTGCGGTGATTGGCTGAGACTAGTTAAATTATTGTTTTAAATCATGAAGGTCGCAAGAGGATAAATGTTGATGCTGGCATTCATTGAAAATGACAAAGCTGCACTTTCAAGAGATTATTTGTCTGAAGCTGACAATAACAAGACGATACCTGCTTCAGTATTGATACAAGGACAGGCAGGGTAGAGAGCACAAATGAGTAGATTATATATGCTGCAGGGAAGGAATGATTATTTTTTCCGTTTGATCCATTTTTGCTGCTAATACCCAGTGTGTGTCCTGTCTCTACATCGTATGATCATTGTTTTTGAAAATTACTTTTACTGCAAGCAAGTGTTCCACCAGATAATTGGAGCTCATTTTGGTTTTCCAGTGATTGCAAAAGCCCAATATTATTCAGTGTGTACATGAGGTGATAAATACATCAATAGAGGAGCAGCAAATGTGCTCAGATCATCAAACATACTGCTAAAAGCAGAAATAAAAGCAATAGGAAACATATTTTTTGCATAACAAGTGTTGTCCATCCCATTTCCTTGTATTTCCTCTTATGTGGATAAATTTTCCAAAAATCTGACTGATTATACTGTAAACACAGGGACTGTCTAGAAATCCTTGCACACAAAATGCATTCAGAGAACATACAGAATATATCAAGCATTTTATTTTCTTAATTATGATCACTTATACCACTAAAAATTCATTTGTCTGTGAATATACCAGTCCTAAATTTTCTTGAGGTGGTTTGTAAGTTACAAGTGATGAGTGTTGCCCTGCCTTGCTCTCATATTAGTTCTATTGTCACTTATCATGTCAAAGTGCTGAAATTGCAGAACTGATGGAAGTGTCAGGTAAGTCCTGCTGTTGGGGTTTACAGCAGTTGGGGTTTGCCTGAATCGGGCGCTGCTCATAAGACCAAGAGCGCAGCCTGGACTTTGGAAACGGCACCAAAACCTGCCGTTCCCCTCGCACGAGGTCTTAATGGACTATTTCCGTACACTTTGCCTATCGCGGATTGTGCTTAAGTATGGCAATACTTCACTGAGCTGTATGTGAGAGCATAATTTCGCTGTTTGTTTGCATAAGTGATAATAAAGCACTATTGAACCATTGAAGTCAGATCACAAATTCTGAATTTTGCTGTTTAACCCCTGCATGCACAAGCTTGGGAGCTTGCTGTCAATTATAGAGACATAGGTTCATACAGCACAGAAACAAGACCTTCAGCTCAATTCATGAATTTCCAGGTAATACACTATATAATTGTTCTCAATAGTTTCTGACGAACCCACTGAAAGAAAGAGTTTAAATATCGTTTGTTTTATATAACATCAGAAAATCAATTTGACAAGATTTAATTTTTAATAATTCCGTGCATCTTGAATATGGGCAAACAAATAGATACTGTCTCATGAAAATTAAATAAATGTATGTCATTACCATCTTCTTTGAACTGTGTGCCAATGTATTAATCAAATATAATTAATCTGAAAGTAATGCAGCCCACAATCCCAATGCATGAATAACAAATTAGATATTTGAAAGAATATTTTAAATATTCACCACCTCTAGTGGGTCTATAATTTTTCTTCTGATGCAGTTTGGATGAAGTGGGATCTGAACTAACAGCATTCTGAACATTTAAGACAAATTCCCTTGGAGCTGGAAGATGTTTCCTTTAATGTTTAAAATCTTGTATTGCAGCATCTTTCTACATTATGGTTAGTGTCTGCTTTAGTCCTGAAGGGACTAAAGGGATTTTTGTTATTGAGTCATTGTTGAAAAGTAATTTCCCCTATTATCTGGGCAGAAGTTATTTTTTAATGATTGTGTTAATTTTCCCAAGAATCATTTTGAACGGATTAGTGATAAACGAGGCTGTGGTCATTTATACAAGTTTTTTTTGGCTTATTCTTTATGCACTACAGAACAGGGGAATCAGCCAGATCAAACGATGAAGATATAGCCTTGAGCTACAAAAGAAATATAAGCATATATCAGCCTTTTTTTAAAAATCCAGTTTTAAAAAAAGGCAATTAATTCAATTATACAAGGGTGAAAGCACTCACATAGCAGAAGCCCTGATTGTTTTTGTTCTAATTTGAAATATAACATCGCATGTGGTTTCTTCCTTTGAGATTGCTTTTGTTCAGCAAAAGAAAATAGTTCAGCTTTCTGCCATACTTTTGGAAGCATGACTCCACTGATCCAAAACTGTGCTCTTTCTCTTTAATCTTCCTTTTAATTTATACTCTGGATTTTGCTGCTACAACCCTTAAAAATGAATCAATTATTGAAGCTTCAGACTTGGTCTGACTCATGTTAATTTCACCACCAACATCTCAAGAACAATTAGGGACAGGCAATTAAATGTTGGTTCAGCCTGCTCAGCCCACAACCCCTGATTGAATGAACAAATACGAGTCACAAGAATCCACAGATGCTAGAATCTTGAATAAAACACTAAGCACTGGAGGAACAGATCAGGCAGCTTCTGTGGAGGGGATTGACAGGTGAAGTTTGTCAGAAACCTTCCTTTGACTGATAGGAGGAGGGAGGTAGTAGGAAATGTGGGGTTGGACAAAGCCTGGAAAGTGATTGGTGGAGGTGGGGGGGATTTGATTGGCAGATAGGCAGGGTAAGTGACAAAGATTAAAGGTGAAAAGGAGGCAAAAAGGTTTCAGATAAGGAGAGGAGTGAAATGTAAAGCCAGAGGGATGGGTGTAGATGGAAGAGGACAAATAGAGGAGAAAGAATAGGGAATAGGAGGGAAATGAGAGACTCTGGGATGGGAGAAAAGTGTATGAGGGAGGGGAAAGGACTTTTCCTGACCCAAGGTAACCACCAGATAAGTGTCCAGCCCACTGCCCAGAATGTAAGCAATGATATCCCCGAGCATCCCCCAGGTTGTCTGAGATTTCCTTGCCAGGTGCAGCACAGATCTGGGTGGATTACCTGTCGCAATGGGGTCAAGGAAAGAGCGTTCACGTCGCGGCCCTGTTTCCACCAATCTTTCCACCACTACGCACAAGACGCCATTGTATGCAGATGCCAAGAAGTGTGTTCAGCTCTGGCTGACCAATTTCTAATCTTGTGACGTGGACTTGATAAGAAGACGTCCCAGCACAGATGTGTAGGAATGATCTGCAGATGCTGGTTTACACCAAAGATAGAGATCAAATGCTGGAGTAACTCAGCGGGTCAGGCAGCATCTCTGGAGAAAAGGAATAGGTGACGTTTCAAGTTGAGACCCTTCTTCAGATTGAGTGTCAAAGGAGAGGGAAGCTAGCTTCCCTCTGTAGTTTTCTTCTCCCTGACTCTCAGTCTGAAGGGTCTTGCCCCTAAACATCACCTATTCCTTTTCTCCAGAGATGCTGCCTTATCCATTGAGTTACTCCAGCATTTTGTGTCTATCTCCAGCACAGACTTGATCTGACTGAATATAACCTTGGACAGGATCTTGTAATCCACATCCAAAGTATGATGGATCACGATTCCTGATATTTGCCATCTCCTTTTTCTGCTTGTAATTCATGTCCTCCTCATGAATTCTGAGAAACTGACAAACAGAAGCATGGTATTGTGCAACTCCAACAGGTCTGAGCCCATTCATGCCTACAGAGCCAAGCACAGTTCAGCAGGTAATCTGTTACTTCCAGAAGTTTTATTCATCTTAAGAAATGTATTCATCCGATGACCAAGTTCTTGCAATTTCTTCCAAGACACTACAAGGCAATTGAAAAGGCTTATGCCACTGACTCCAGCCAATATACATTTCACCTTTGAATGATGAAAACTCCACTGAAAGTAAAAATTGTGTTCTGCATATCATCCACACCCACCAATCATGCAACAAAAATCAGTCTGAAGAAAGTTCTCGACCCTAAACATCACCCAGAGCTGCTGCCTGTCCTGCTGAGTTACTTCAGCATTTTGTGTCTATCTTCGGTGTTTATCCAGCATTTGAAGTTCCTTCCTAAACAAAATATAAATGCATCTCAAAGGGGTTATTCATGTTGTGATATTGACATGTGGCAAATGCCCAAAGAAAATGTTGAAAAGTTCAGAATTTTGCAAAGATCCCTATTGAAAGAAAACCCAATAGCAAATGCATGACATCAAATCCAAACAATTTGGCCCAATGTAATAGCCTCCAAAATCACTCATTTCTACCTGCATCTTCACCTCCGCAGGCAGTCTTTCCATTCAAGCAAAGTGCAAAATATAAACATTAAATATCCACCTCTCCGTTCGAAAAAAACCTTTTATCTCTGCAGTAAATGTGTATGTAATCCATTTCAACTTGATAAGGTGGAAGTGTAAGTAAATCTTTTCCAGACGCTTTGCAGCTCTAAGAGAATCTTGCTATATAATTCTGAAGAATGGGACATGTTTTGTCTTTCCCTCACCCTATGTTAGCATCTAGGACATTGGGGTCATGGTTCAGATGCAAGCTAGAACTCCCTGCTCTATCAGTGCGACATTTCCATTTTCCACTCCATCTGTTCTTATGGTTTATCTGACTAGGTCTGCCAATTATGGACAGTTTTATGCTGTAGATTTATTCCTATGGGGACTGAAGAGAAACTACAAAGCTATTTTCATTTAAGATCCTTGAGGCCATCAGAAAGAGGTATTCTGATTCCATCAATCTGAATTGGTGCAAACTTTTAGCTGCACTGCAAAAGTACAGAATTGAGCTCTCAGCTTCATTTTAAATGTTTACTTCTTTATGGTGTAAAATTATTCAGTGCCCATTGGTAATGTTGGAATTGTTGAGAGGGTAAACCTAATGTGTTTAACATTTCCAGCATTTGTCCCGTGTGAGGAAATGCAAAGCCAAGCCCCTGCAAAGAAAGCTTGACATCTGCATCATGTTTATTTTGTTGATGCAGGTTGCCAAGTAATTAGCAAAAAAATAATAATCACATTGAAAACTATTAAGTTGTTTGAAAATGCTTGCTGTAAAATGTAAATTTATATTTCAACCACAGAAAGGGGCTAGAGAGAATCAAAGAGATAGATAGGGGTGAGTTGGATATAAGGGGGAGGTGGGAAGTTCGGCTGTACAGTCAGAATGCCTCAACGTGGCAACAGGATGAAATATGGAAGAGGATTGTTCAAGTAGGAATTTGTAAGAATCTGCAATAGAGACAAAGCCATTCATCCCATTCAGTCTAACCATGAAAGATGATAGTGAGGTTAAGTTCATTCCTTGTTCTAGCCTTGTAGACTGTCGATCTTCAGGTGTTCTGCCCCCTATGGCCATCCTGACATCTTTGAGATAGTCATAAAATGCTGGAATAACTCAGCAGGTCAGGCAGCATCTCTGGAGAAAAGGAATAGGTGACGTTTTGGGTCGAGACCTTTCTGCAGACTGAGAGTCGAGGGAGAGGGAAAGCAGAGCTATGAAAAGGTACAGATATTCTGGTATAAACTAGCATCTGCAGTTCCTTCCAGACATTCCCTGGAATCATGCCATTTCAACACCCCTTTCCATTCTAATACCAACCTCTTGGCCTTCTCCACTGCTTGGGTGAGGCCATATGCAAATAAAATAACGAATCTTCTGCCTTTGTGGTCTACAACTCAAACATATGAACACCAACATTTCCCATTTTCAGGCAAACCACAATCCTTGTGTTACTTTCTCTTTTGGTCTGTTCTGTACACTTCCTTCCAGCTCCCCCACCCCCACCTCGCAATTTTGCTTGCTACTACCACCCACTTCTATCTGCATATCACCCACACATTATACCAACTGGGTCTACTATTCCCTCCGCAACTGATTCCATCCGGCCATGGAACAGATCAGGACAGTGCAGAAACAGGCCTAATGGTGCATAATCTCTGTGCCATACACAAGTTAATCTCCTCTGCTTGCATGTGATACATATCCCTCCTTTCTTTGCATATCCATGTCCTATCAAAAACCCTTTTAAACATCACAGTGGTATCTCCTTCCACCATTACCCCTTGCAGTGGGTTCTACCACTCTGTAAAAGATTTAGTGCTCACATTTCCTTTAATCTTACCCACTCTGACTTTAAAGCCGTGCCCTTCAGTCTTTGTTATTTCCACCCTGGGAAAAAGGTTGATTTTCTACCCTATCTACGCCTCTCAGAAATTTATAAACTTTTATAAGGTCTCCCCTCATCTGTCAACACTCCAAAGAAAACAAACCAAGTTTGTTCAACCTCTCCTCAAGTTTTATAAACTACAGTCAAAGATAGATGCAGTATGGACACAGGCCCTTCAGCCAAACTCGTCCATGGCAACAGAGATGCACATCTAAGCAATTCTCATTTACCCGAGTTTGGTCTATGTTCCTCTACATCTTTCATTTCCATGTCCAAATATCTTTTAAATCTTGTTATTGTACTTGTCTCAACTGCTTCCTGCAGCAGCTCATTTCATATACACACCACATTCGATGTGCAGAAGTGGCTTTTCAAGTGCCTTTTAAATCTTTCGCCACTCACCTTAAAACCCTGGTCTCTACTTTTTGACTTCCTCAACCCAGGGAAGAAGCTTGTGTGCATTCACATTAACTATGCCCCTTATGATTTTATGCACCTCTGGCAACATTTTCGTAAATCATCTTTGTACTTATTTCAGATTACTGACATCTTTCCCAGAACAGGATAACCAAAATTGTATGCAATCATCCAGGTGTGGGGTCACCAGTGTCTTGTGCAACAGCAGCATATCATTCCAACTCCCATAGTGAATGCCGTGATTGATGAAGGCCACCACAACACATGCATTCTTCACCACCCTGTCTAACTGTAACACCATTTTCAGAGAACTATGTAATTGTAAAAGGTCCTGACCCGAAACGTCACGCATTCCGTTTCTCTTGAGATGCTGCCTATCACGTTGAGTTACTCAAGCATTTTGTGTCTACTTGTACTCCTTGTTCTCTCTGTTCTCTAATACACCCCGGGACCCTACCTTCACAGTGAAAATCCCAGCCTGGTTTGACTTAAAATGAATCATTCACATTTATCTAAATTAAATGCCACTCACCATTCTTCGGTCAATTTACCTAAATATTCAAGATCTGCTATAATTTATAATAATCTTCTTCACTGTCTATAATAACACCTTATTATGTGTCAACTGAAAACTTGCCAAGTAGATTCTCACCTAAGGGAGAAATGTGGGAGAAAAAGAGATAAAAGGGTGTCAGATAAGCAAAGAAGAGAAGGAATGAAATGTAAAGCGTTGGAGAGATATGGGTGGAAACGGATAGGAGGGAAGGTTGATAAAAGAGCAATATGGAGAATATGGAACTCAGGGATTGGAGATGAGCATACGGAAGAGAGGAAAAGTTTAGGATGACTAGGGCAGTGAGAGATGGTGTGAGAAATGTGTGCAGACTGTGGTGGGGGCTGTATTACTGGAAATTAAAAATGTAAATTTTCATATTGTTGGGTTGTCAGCTACCCAAATAGAATATGAAGTGCTGTTTTTTCAGTTTGTATGTGGGCTTACTCTGGCAATGCAAGAGGTCAGGGAGAGAAAGGCTGGTATGAGAAAGAGATGTGGAGCTAAAGTGCTTAGCAAATGGGAGCTCCAGCAAGCCTTGGAGAAAGAGTGTTCAGCAAAACGGTTGCTTAATCCACGTTTGGTCTCGCCGATGTAATGGAGGCCACTTTGAGAGCTCCAAATGCAATACACTGAGTTGGCAGAGGAGCACGTGAATCTCTGCCAGTTGTGACAAGGAATTGCAGCCACAAAATGTCTGAAGAAGATTCCAAACCTGAAATACCATCTGTCCATTTCCCTTCACAAATGTTGCTGGATCCATTGAATTCCTCTAGCAGTTTGGTTTTTAAATCAGGATTCTAGGTTTCTTGTCTCTTCTGTCTCCAGATGCAAAATGTTGACTTTTTCTCTTTCCAAAGATATTACCTGACCGGCTGCTGAGGATTTCCAGCATCATATTTATGTTTCCATTTTCCAGTATCTACAGTTTTATTCAACTTCATTTTCTTATCAGCTCTGGATACTTTGCATAAAATCAATGTATTCAATTTAACTGGGGCTGCAATTGTGCAACATGGATTCACAATTGATATTCAAACAAATCAGGAACCGTAACATCTGTGATTCAATTTCTACAACATTGCTTTTTTATATTTAAAACAAGAAGTAGTCCTTTTGAGCACTGTGCATATTATATTTATAGATTCTGTTGATAAGGTCTTAAGTTGTTGGTGTCCAGTTGACAGGTAAGCCATCTGATGTTGACAAGAGATTTCCAGAAAACAATTGAATGCAGATAAGCACATTAGCCGTTTACAAAGAAACTTCATAGTAATAGGATCACGTATGGTTCAGGCTTATGGCAAACTAACCAATTTTTAGTGTGGCTGGTTCATGCATTGTTCATTCTGCAACCACATCAAAACCAAGTAAACATAAAACACTAGCTGCTTCCAGATAGTTCATTTTAGCATTAAAAAAGAAAATAAAACTCAGTTCATTGTTTCAAGAAAGAGCGGTCACTTAAAATGTCAATAACCTGTACACATAAAAAAGTTTCACTATAAACTAATGGTTCGATTAAAGGTGATGAACTCACAAAAGAACACAGATTCTTTTGTTCTCAATTTGTAAATTATTAATTTTTACTTAATTCTGTTTGCCTGGAGAGATCAAACACATAACAATAAAGCAGTGACTTGGAATGGATGGATAATTACAAACAAGAAAAATCTCTACAAAATCAAACAAAAACTGCAAAGACAAAATGTGTCCAAGCAGATGAAATGTCTTGCTTTGAATAACAGTGATCTGTTTTTGTTGTTGCAATGATAAAAAGTAAAATCTGTTGATCTACATCTTACTGAGAAAAATATGTTCCTTCAAACACAGGCAAAAAGTTATGTTTCATGTGATAAAATGTAATAGAGCAGGAATACAAATGTTACATTCAAGAGTCAAGAGTATTTTATTATCATATATCCCAAACAGAACAATGCAATCCTTTCCTGCAGCAGTACAACAGAATATGTAAACATGGCCCTCTGTAAACAAAGTTCAGTATATATACGCAAAAACAAACACAAAAATAGTGCAAAAAGTACAAAACCATGTCTTGTAGGTCAAAGCTTATTTGGAGATTGTAGTGCAATTGCAATTAAAACACAAAATAGTTGTGTTAGAACTCCAGGATAAGTGCCCAATTGAGAAAACCAAGCCCAAAGTTAGGAAAAGGGGACGTATAACGAGATCTGGGTGTCCTAGTGCATCAGTCACTGAAAGGAAGCATGCAGGTACAGCAGGCAGTGAAGAAAGCCAATGGAATGTTGGCCTTCATAACAAGGGGAGTTGAGTATAGGAGCAAAGAGGTCCTTCTGCAGTTGTACAGGGCCCTAGTGAGACTGCACCTGGAGTACTGTGTGCAGTTTTGGTCTCCAAATTTGAGGAAAGATATTCTTGCTATTGAGGGCGTGCAGCGTAGGTTTACTAGGTTAATTCCCAGAATGGCGGGACTGTCATATGTTGAAAGACTGGAGCGACTAGGCTTGTATACACTGGAATTTAGAAGGATGAGACGGGATCTTATCGAAACGTATAAGATTATTAAGGGGTTGGACACGTTAGAGGCGGGAAACATGTTCCCAATGTTGGGGGAGTCCAGAACAAGGGGCCACAGTTTAAGAATAAGGGGTAGGCCATTTAGAACTGAGATGAGGAAAATCTTTTTCAGTCAGAGAGTTATGAATCTGTGGAATTCTCTGCCTCAGAAGGCAGTGGAGGCCAATTCTCCGAATGCATTCAAGAGAGAGCTAGATAGAGCTCTTAAGGATAGCGGAGTCAGGGGGTATGGGGAGAAGGCAGGAACGGGGTACTGATTGAGAATGATCAGCCATGATCACATTGAATGGCGGTGCTGGCTCAAAGGGCCGAATGGCCTCCTCCTGCACCTATTGTCTATTGTTAAAGCCAAAGTATTATCTAACTATCTAAATAAATACACCAGCTTACAATAAATGACTGCGTATGCAAAATAACCCACATGTTAATTAGCTCTTTAAAAAAACTAATCCTGTAGATGCAGGTATATTATTGGGGTTTTCAAGTGGGCACCTCCCTTCATTGATGTTTCACTGAGTTAGGCCCAAGACACCTCCAGAAGGCTCAACCGTTGGTTCTGGCATCCCAGAACAATCCCCCTCAATAACTGCTCTCACCACCTATGCCACCAGTATCTACTAAATAAAAGAAGCTGCAGCCAATTAGCTCACTAACAAATTCTAAACACCTGCGTCCTATCTTCCACTAATCCTAGCCCATCATTAAGCTTGTAACATCACAAATATCACCCTTGCATAAGACCGGGATACACTTGCACAAACTACAATTAAATACACATACTGCATGATATACGCTTCCTTTCTGCCCCCAACAGGCACTATTTCTTCTCCACCAAATCCACCTGCTGCCTTGCTCTGCTGTCTCTGACATCTGCTGATGCAAAGTCTGTCTGCAAATTCCTAGCTCTCCAAATAGCGACGTGGTCGATCTCGCTATGAAACCTCTACAACCCACCTCTACCGGACATAATCTTGCTCTCCATCCTCGCTGCTCAACTTCTGTTGCGAAACTCTACATAACTAAGCTTTTTCCTTTCATAGGACTCATCCACTAAGTTCTCCCAAGGCACCATCACTATAAAATACACTGTCGGCTGAATAACTGACAATAACACTATATCAGGCCTCAACTAGTACTAATTATTTCCTGTAGAACAACAAGCTTTCCTCCTAAATCTACCTGCATCTCCCAGTCATTGGCTCCCTGTAACTGGCCTGACTCATACCTATCTGCAAACTTCCCTCCTCCACCTTGCTCTCCCTCACGGACAAAATGAATCGCTACACTCTCTGTCCTGATGCTTAAGGAATTCACTTGTGCTCTCCTCCTCTCAATTGCTGCAGCAAAACACTTCAATACCTTGTTATGCCGCCAAGTATACCGACCCTGAGAAAGACTAGTCCTACATCCTGATAAAATATACCTCAACGTTGTCACCTCTGAACACAAGGGACATGCCGGGTCCCCACCTACCCATTGTTTGATGTTCTGTGGTGATCGCAGCACATCATAGATTGCCCTTCTAAGGAAACTTGCATGACCCGCCTCCATGCACCACAGGTCCCTCCAGCTAAACCCCCTCTTTTCTACACTTTCCCATTTCATCCACTGTCCCTGCTTAACCTGAGCTACTGCCCTTACTCATCTCACTGCTTCCTCCTGACGACGTACCTGCTCTACAACCAATTTCCTCCTCTCTGTTGGACTTGCCTTACTCCACACTGGTTTCCCTGTGCTGAGCCCTAAGCCTCCTTTCCCTTGCTGCACCCTACTAACAATGTCTGTATGCCTCAGAGCTGCTTGTGCTACTTCTATTGCCTGCTCTGAGTTCCACTTCCTCCCTCTAGATACACTTGGCACCAGATTACTAACTAAGATATCCTTACTCCCTGATAATTGCAACCCTAGCCTCACCTTAGCACACTTAAACTCCTCTGTTAGGCTAGTCAATGGTAAAGAAAGAATACCTTTTCCATATAAAGCCACACTACTGAGACACCATGGAACTCCTATCCATTTCCTGATACATGAACTAACCCATCTCTCTAACCTTTCCAACTTAGAAATTGGCACCTCATATACTGTCAATGGCCACATCAACCTAGGGGATAACCCAAACTGCAAACACCACAACGTCAACTTGCCCGGAAGCCCTGACTTCTCTATCCTTTCTAACCCATCAGTACCATCCTTTCTAAGTTGCTGAACCTGTTCAGTGTCATCCAAATACCTCTTATAGCACATACCCAAACTTTTAACTGATTTCTCCATTATAGACAGGCTTTCTTCTTCATATACACAAAACCTTTTCAATACTACCTTTCCTCTTACCAAAGAAATACTCTGTGACTTACGAGGCTTAATCTTCAATCAAGCCCATTTAAGATTATCATTTATCTTGTCCAACAACCTTCTTGTACAAGCTGGTCACCAAGGTCATACCATTCATATAGGCCCTGATTGGAGGGAGGCGCAGTCCATCTTGCCGTCTCTCCCCGCTGATGACCCACCGTGATACTCTAATCACTAGCTCCATCACCATTGTAAACGCTAACGGGGAAATAGTACACCCTGCCATAATGCCCATCTCTAGTCTCTGCCATGCTGTTGTAAAGTCTGCTGTCCTAAAACACATTCGGACATCCTGGAAATATGTTTTCACTAAATTTACAATAAATCCTGGAACTCTAAAGAAACCAAATAAGACTATGTGGCACAGACCCAAACTCATTTGCCAGGTCCCAAAACACTACATGCAAATCTCTTCTCTCGCGCTTGGCTGTCTGAATCTGGTGCCATATTACACTAATGTGTTCGAAGCAACCTGCGAAACTTGGGATTCCTGCTTTCTGCATTGCGGTATCTATTAACCTGCTCCTTTCTAAATAACGTGCGAGCCTCTGTGCCACTATGCTAAAGAAAATCTTGCCTTCTACATTTAGGAGACAAATAGGCCTAAAATGACTTAAATCTGAAGACTTTTTCTCCTTGGGAATGAAATTTCCTCCTGCTCTATGCCAAACCGTTAGTATGCCCTGCTTCTCCCAAACTATTCGCAAGAGCCTCCACAAGAATCTAAGCACATCAGGTGCACTTTTATATACCCTGTAAGGGACTCCATTCAGCCCAGAGGCCGGAGAAGTCTTTGCATGTCTTATTACAGCATCCACTTTGGTGGCAAAATATACAACTTCTACTCTATCTCTTGTAAGGGTGGTATATCTGGAGGGAACCCGATTCCCCTTTTACTTTCTCAATCCGAGTATGTCCTTTTTAAATATTCCTCCAACTCTTCCTTTGAAGCTTAGAGCTTTCCACTTTTTTCCTGACTAAACATTCTTTTAACAAATTTAAATGGATCCCTCTGAAATGCTGACCTGACTCACTCCTTCTTTCTCTTCCTCCTAAGGTGTTCTGCCCTCCTTAATATTGCTAACCCATTTCTTAACTCTTCATGCAAAACATTAATTCCCTCTCTCATCAACTGTAGCCTTTCTCCACTGCCTTCTCAACTGTCTCCTCTCCTTCACTAATCTCTTGATTTCTCACTCTCATCTAGATCTAACCACCTGTAGAGTCTGCACCTTCTTTTTCTCAATAGCACCAAACCTATCCACGCCAGATTGATAAATAAACTCTCCCATCTTATCTAACTTGTCCCTTTCAGACACAGTCCCTTTCTAACGCCTTTACCAAATCTACATCAGCTGTGAGTAGGTTGTAAACACATCACCCACCCTTTCTAATCTCTGGGGACTTTAATCATGCATCCCCATCATCCACTCTGCCCACTTTCACCCAGTACGTTACCTGCCACACCAGAGACAATAAAATACTGGATTTATTTTATGCCAACACCAAGGAGACATATAACTCAGCACCCCTCCCTCCCCTGGGGAGATCTGACCACAACTTGGTTTATCTCCTGCCTGTGTACATACCTCTCGTGCACAGGCAACCAGCTGTGACCTACACAGTGGAAAGATGGTCTGAGGAGACTGAAGAGGCTCTGAGGGACTGTTTTGAAACAACTGTGTGGGAGGAACTCTGTGATCCTCATGGGGAGGACATTGACAGTCTTACTCATTGCATCACAGACTATATAAACTTCTGTGTGGAGAACACTGTACCCACCAGGACTGTATGGTGTTTCTCCAATAACAGACCCTGGATTAACCCTGACATAAGGGCTCTCCTTCAGGAGAAAAAGAGGGCCTTGAAGTCTGGAAATAAGGAGGAGTTGAAGTCTGTGCAAAAGGAGCTGAGGAGGAAGATCAGAGAGGGGAATAACAGCTACAGGAAGAAGATGGATGACCAGCTGCAGAGGAATAACATCCGTGGAGTCTGGAGAGGCCTTAAAACCATCTCTGGGCACAAGGTACCGGTCTCCTAGGCTGTGGGGGACCAGAAGTGGGTGAACGATCTGAACCATTTCTTCAACAGGTTTGAACAGTCACCTACCCCTCCCCCAGTCCAGTCACCCCTGCTGCCCCCATCCTCCCCCACACCCCCTCCTTTATTCACACCCTCAAGTACCCAGTCCTTGTGCTCCAATCTGTCCCTCTCTACAAACCAGGTGAGAAAGGAGCTCAGGAAGATCAAGGCGAGAAAGGCGGCGGGTCCCGACAGCATCAGCTCCAGGCTCCTTAAGTCCTGTGCAGACCAGTTGTGCGGGATAGTGAAGCATGTCTTCAACTTGAGCCTGAAACTGGGGAAAGTTCCACAGCTGTGGAAAACATCCTGCGTGGTACCGGTATCAAAGACACCACACCCGAAGGAACTCAACAAACCCCCCCATCCCCCCCTCCCATCCCCCCCTCCCCCCCATCCTCCCCCTCCCTCCCCTCATCCCCCCCATCCCTTGTAACATCACATATATCACCCTTGCATAAGACCGGGATACACTTGCACAGACTACAATTACACATATTGCATGTCATACGTTTCCTTTCTGCCTCCAACTGACACGATTTCCTCTCCACCAAATCCACCTACTGCCTTTTTTGCAGTTTCTTCACTCCTGGGCGTTCAAGTTGCCAAACCAGGCCGTGGTGCAACCAGTCAAAATGCTCTCTACTGTACACCTGTAGAAGTTCAAGAGAGTCCTCTCTGGCATACTGGATCGCCTCAATCTTCTCAAGAAGTAGAGGCGTCAATGGGGCAATGGAATTTGAGCTTTTAATTCTCTCCGCCATCGTCCCATCAATATAGACAAGATGTGCGTCCTCATCATTCCTTTTCCAAAGTCCACAATCAATTCCTTGGTCTTACTGACATTGAGAGCTAGGTTGTTGTGCTGGCACCATTTGGTCAGTCAATTGATTTTCCTTATATATTCTGACTCATCATCATCCGTGTCATCGGCGAACTTGAAGATGGAGTAAATAAGTTCACCAATACACAGGTAAAGATATTAAATGTTTTGCTCGTCTGGTTGAATTGACAGGCCTCTTTTTGTGCCACACAGATTCTGGACTCTGCTTGGATCACAAATTCAGGGGAATTGAATCAAAAGTAATTTGCTCATCTGGCATTTTGTCTAATATAAATGACATTTATTTGAAGTCATCAAGGTAACCTGTGCCATGCAAAATGTCCCTGAATGAATTAATTACAGCTGCAGCAATTATAGATGTTTTGGTTGAATGTTTTCATTGTGATTCCTGAATGCTCTTATCATCATCTTGAACAATTTCTCACATATTGTGTTTTTCTTTAATTTCTTAATATTTAAGTACAGAAATACTGATTGTTTGTTTTTTAGGATTTATCACCATTCACTTAACACAACAGATGCAGAACCATATGTTTTCTGAAATTGTTATTAAAAGATCATTGATATTTTCTTACCACATGTCAACCAATTTCTGAAATTACAAATTATTATCGAATGATTATTCTGAAAATTTGACTTTGGTGTGGGAGTATATTTTACTTTACTGCTTTTCATGTTGCCACAGTTAGTCATGTGGGGAATCTTTAATGGAATGGCAAAAATGTAATTTGGGCCATGAAAATATTAATAATTTACTTGCAGAAGAAGTGGCAACTCTGAATGGTTTGCTTCTGCTGTTATGCCACAAAAACAATTGATGGCATATTTCATAATTGGCAAATCCAGGTAGAGCTGGGAACAGTTTTTCTCTTTTCTATTTATAATATTGTATTTTTGCAAGAAATTATAATAAATTGGCACTCCCAAAAGGGATCTGCTACCCTGCACGAGGATTGAAAATGCCACAACAGTTCAAAGTATCGCAGCATTAATTTCCTGCATTGTCAAAACAGAAAATGATGTGGAGTGAGTGTACAGTTCAATCAAAAGGTATGTCAGATACAAAAATATTGACTGCATTCCTAGTTCATTGTGGGTTGTGCACGCGGTGAAAGATCATAACTATCTCGACCCGAAACGTCACCCATTCCTTCTCTCCTGAGATGCTGCCTGACCTGCTGAGTTACTCCAGCATTTTGTG
Source organism: Rhinoraja longicauda (assembly GCF_053455715.1). Classification (NCBI taxonomy): domain Eukaryota; kingdom Metazoa; phylum Chordata; class Chondrichthyes; order Rajiformes; family Arhynchobatidae; genus Rhinoraja; species Rhinoraja longicauda. The sequence continues at coordinate 22,434,716 of NC_135967.1, forward strand.
AATAAATACCTTCGATTTGTACCAACATCTGCAGTTATTTTCTTATACTATATATTGTATAACTAATAAATATATAATGCTGTGCTTTAACAGCAGAGTCAAAATCTTAATTAATAATTTTAAATACACATGGCCGATACAGGCATGGTTATCTTAATCTTTGTCAAAAAGGAAGACAAAATTAGATTCAACATTTCATTTCAAAATTACAATTCTACAGATTTAAATCAATGCTGTACTAGCAACATAAACGACTATGGATGCTGGAATCTGGAGCAAAATATAATCTGCTTGAAGAATTCACCGGGTTGAGCAATATCAGTGGAGGCAAATGGCTGGTTGGCTTTTCACCTGGAGACCTTGCATCAAGACTGAGAGTGGAGAGATAACCAGTGTAAAGTATTGAGAGAGACGGCTGAGACTAAAGCAAATGTGCAATAGTTGGAACCAGATGGTGGGATGTAGTCTGGACCTGAGTGAACTTGGCAAAACCCAAAATAGGCATCAGTGGAGGTTATTATTGAGTAAGTGTTGCTGATTGGACTGATGATGACTGCTTCCACAGCTTTGTGCTGATTGAGAATAGATTGATTGGACAGTAACTAGCCAGATTGGAGCTGTCCTCCTTTTTGTGACCAGAACATATCTGGGCATCTACCAGATTGTTTAGTTTAGTTTAGTTTAGAGATACAGCGCCGAAACAGGCTCTTCGGACCACCGAGTCCAAGCTGACCAGCGATCCTCACACATTAACACTATCCTACACACACCAGGGACAATTTTTTACATTTACACCAAGCCAATCTACAACCCAATCCTCAACCAAGCCAATCTACAAACCTGTATCTCTTTGGAATCACTCAATTACTTTATGACTCTATGAGTGTGGGAGGTAAACGAAGATCTCGGAGAAAACCCTCGCGGTCACGGGGAGTACGCACAAGCTCCATACAGGCAGCACCCATAGTCAGGATCGAGCCCGGGTCACTGGCGCTGCAGGTGTTTTAAGGAAGCAACTCTATCACTGCATCAACATGCCGCCATGATTGTGTTATAACTATATTTAAATTATTTGGTGAGAGATGTAGGTTGTTCTGGTGCATAGGTCTTAATAGGTCTTAATAACTGCTAGTCTTTTGACACCATCATTTTTGCTGTACCCAATGGTCTTTGCCCATTTCACAATATTGTGAGGAATTAATCAAAATTGGCCTCACACTGGCTTCTGCCATGGTGGAACACAAAAATAAATCATGTTGGATCCTGTTTCCACTGAACTGCTGAACAGCTAACTTCTGTTTATGACTGGTGTTGGGTCTCATCATTAATAGCTCTTGTTCCTTGTGTACTCTCTTCCTCACCTTCAAATCTGTCATAATTCACCCCTTTAAAAAATCAAATGCATACGAGTCATAAGATTGCAAGATTTTCTCTGCAAAATGCTCATCAACAGACCATCACATCCAGAATTCATCCCTATTTCCACTGGACCTTTTCATTTGCCACAGATTTGCATGCCTGCCACAGAACGATATCAGCTTTCAGCAAAGCCATAAATTACATTCTAAATGACTGCAATAAAGTAATTTATCCACCCTCATCTTTCTCAATGTGTCTGCAGCTTGGTACAGTTCTTCATCAAGTCTAACTTCACTTTCCACTGCCATCCAGCTGTATAAGCTCAAAGTCGCCCAGTCCCATTGTTTTCACATGGACATGGGCAAAGTATCGGCAATAATAGTATCTCCTCACTGCTGTTGACCAAAGATCTAACCCTAACAATTATCATTGAAAAATCACAGAATCAGTTTCTAAATACATACCTGCTTAACCTCGCCACCACATCTCTTGATTATAATCATAACCATACTTTAATAGCCAAGTGTGTTTTGCAACATATGAGGAATTTGATTTGCCATACAGTCATACCAATAAAAAGCAACAAAACACACAAAATACATTTTAACATAAACATCCACCACAATGACTCCTCCACATTCCTCACTGTCATGGAAGGCGAAAAAATGTTCAACCCTTCATTATCCTCCCACGATCGGGGGTTCTCAAGCCTTCCATTGACGGGTTTGATCTTGGCTCCCGTAGCCGCGTCGGAGCGATCAAGCTCCCGCATTGGGGGGATCTTAGATCCCCGCTCCTCGATATTGAAATCCGCAGGCTGCAGTTGGAGCGTCAATCCCAGGCAAGGGATCGCATGCTCCGATGGTAAGATCACTGCCCTGCGGTGGGGCTCAAAGTCAGTCTCGAGCAAGGCCGCCAGCTCCATGATGTTAGGCCGCAGAGCGACCGGAGATACGGTACGGCAAACAATCTCATCTCCGGCAAGGTAAGAGATTGAAAAAAAGTTTCCCCTGACCCCCTCCCCCACCCCCCACACAAAACAAACCAGAGAACATTAACACATACTTTCAAAACACACTAAAAATAACAAAAAAGATGGAAAGACAAACAGACCGTTGGCGAGGCTGCCATCCCTGACGGCGCCTCCCAATTTTAACGAATTCACGACTACTTGTCTGACATTGTATCCAGATTGGAAGAAGCTCATTCCAATTTTGTCATCAGACTCTGCACAAAACTCCATTTCCTAATTACTAGTTTCAACTTGCAACCATCCAAAAATGACGAAGGGTTGTTCACCACAAATATTCTGTCTGGACGAGATATAAATGGAAGATGAGGAATAAAGGAAGCAGACAGTAAAAAAAACTGCTGAAATGCTAAGACTATTGTCAACTTTTTTTTAGATTAGATTAGAGATACAGCACGGAAACAGGCCCTTCGCCCCACTGGGTCCACGCCGACCAGAGATCCCCGCATATCTTAGACAATAGACAATAGACAATAGGTGCAGGAGTAGGCCATTCAGCCCTTCGAGCCAGCACCGCCATTCAATGCGATCATGGCTGATCACTCTCAATCAGTACACCGTTCCTGCCTTCTCCCCATACCCCCTCACTCCGCTATCCTTAAGAGCTCTATCCAGTTCTCTCTTGAAAGCATCCAACGAACTGGCCTCCACTGCCTTCTGAGGCAGAGAATTCCACACCTTCACCACTCTCTGACTGAAAAAGTTCTTCCTCATCTCCGTTCTAAATGGCCTACCCCTTATCCTTAAACTGTGGCCCCTTGTTCTGGACTCCCCCAACATTGGGAACATGTTTCCTGCCTCTAATGTGTCCAATCCCCTAATTATCTTATATGTTTCAATAAGATCCCCCCTCATCCTTCTAAATTCCAGTGTATACAAGGATGTCAAGTTTTATTCAAAATTAAGTGTTGGGGCACATTCAATGCCATCGCTATGGCTGCCATATTCCACCTCTGCCAAGACCTCTAATTCCATCCTCAGGACCTATCTCTTTCAGTAAAATCCTGACCAACCTCCCTCCATTTAGTCTGCATAAACTTGGCCATCCAAAATTTTACCCCATTTGTCCAAATTCACAAGTCAAATTTGCAGATCATCCAGATGCTTGCTCATCCAGACTGGTTCCCCAACAAGCAAATAAAAACAGTGCACAGAAATAATAAATATTAAAAAATAAAACAAAGACATTAAAGCTGAAGGGGGAAAGATTTAATTGGAACCTGAGGGGCAACTTTTTTTACACAAAAGACAATGAGTATTTGAAACGAGCTGTCAGAGGATGTAGTTGAGGCAGGGACTATTACAATGTTTTAAAGACATTTGGCTAGGTACATCGTTAGGATAGGTTTAGAAGGAAATGGGCCAAACACAGGCAGGTGGCACTAGTGTAGATGAGACATATTGGTCAACATGGGCACGTTGGGCTGAAAGGCCTGTTTCTACACAGTATGACTCCATGACTCTATGAAATGTATTTAAATCTTTAAAATTTACTGAAAGAATGAAATTAAATGAGCCACTTTACCGGCATTTATCTTTTACTGGGTGGTTGAAAGTTGTGATGAAAGATTTGGCCTACTGAGTATTTCCATCATTTCCACCATTTTCTGCTCTGCTCCGTATTGGAAACAGCGGAAAATGTAGGATGGGAAATAAATCAATGGAACTCCAGTGGTTTTACATCAGGGTGCTTGCTGTGAGGAAAGACTGCTACACCAAGGGAAATGCTGTTGGTAAAGCGAGATAAAGTGAGTCACACGTTATGAACTCAAGAAAAAGCTTTATGAAACAAAAATAAATCCAAAACAATGGCAGTGTTGCTGAGCCCAGAATAACTACGCGACGCTGCAGCCGGGCACTCCCTCGAACTCCTCCCTGCTGCCCCCATTCATGTGCCTCTTACCACATAATGAACAATGGTTCGATTAACCAGTGGCCTGACCACCAGATGGCGCCACATGACCCCCCCCCTCCAGATCCAGAGGAACAAAAACGAGCAGGCGGACGAATGCAACGGTCTGATCTCATAATCACAGGATCCGCATTCAGACACCCTGCAGACACGGGCGACAGGAGCTGAGACGGCGGACGCCCCCAACGGCGAGGCTGAGCCACTTGCACCGGCCGGTCAATGTCCACATGAGCCGGCTTAAGATGCATCGCCGATACAGTCTCAGGCTTTCCACCCACATCCAATACAAAAGTCGAATTGCCGTGCTGCAACACCCGGAAATGACCCTCATACGGGTATTGCAATGGCGTACGATGAGCATCCCGATGCAGAAACACATATGAACAGTCCTTGAGGGCAGACGGAACATAGGACAAGGCATGGGATGTTGGAACAGGAGAAAACATGCCCTCCTGCTCCCGAACGTGAAACAGCACAGAGGAGGGCGACTTCTGCTGCTCCTGCACAGCCGGAATGAAATCACCAGGAACCGTCAGCGGAGTACCGTACATTAATTAGGCAGAGGACATAGCCAGATCCTCTTTGGGGGCAGTGCGAATTCCCAACAACACCCACGGAAACTCTTCGACCCAATCCGGACCTGTGAGCTGTGCTTTTAAAGCATCCTTGAGACGGCGGTGGGCACGCTCAACCAACCCGTTGGATTGTGAATGGTAGGCCGCGGTCTGATGCAACTGATTCCCCAACAGCCGGGCCATGGCAGACCACAACTCAGAGGTGAACTGTGTGCCCCTGTCAGACGAGATGTCCACTGGCATACCAAAATGCGTGATCCAATGCGTGGCGAGGGCACGAGCGCACATAGCAGCAGAGGTATCAGCAATCGGAACAACCTCTGGCCATCGAGTGAAGCAATCAACGATAGTAAACAGATGAGCAACCCCACTAGACGGGGCTAATGGACCCACAATATCAACATGTATGTGGTCAAAACACCGTTGGGGCACAGCAAAACCCTGCACGGGAGCCCTGACATGACGCTGGATCTTAGACATCTGACAGGCGATACACGTTCTGACTGACCTGCATACGCAGACCATGCCACATAAACATGCCCGCCACCAACGCAAACGTCGCACGGATGGATGGATGAGACAAACCATGAACGAGATCAAATACCCGGCTACGCCAAGCTGCAGGAAGGATGGGTTTCGGCTGACCAGTCGACACATCACAGTGGACCATGGCACCAGCAGGACCAAACCGCACACCCACCAACACCAAACCAGAAATAGCGGTGCGGTAGGCGAGCACCTCGTCATCGTCACGCTGCGCAGCCACCAGGGCATTATAATCTATACCCGGAGCCACTGATGGACGGCATGGATGGCGGTGCGGGACAACGCATCCGCAACTAGATTGCTCTTCCCCGCAATGTGCCGGACGCACGTCGTGTATTCCGAAACGTAAGCCAAATGGCGCTGCTGCCGTGCTGACCAGGGATCTGAGATCTTTGCGAAAGCGAAAGTAAAAGGCTTGTGATCCGTGAAAGCAGTGAAGTCCCTGCCCTCAATAAAATAGCGGAAATGGCGAACAGCCAGGTAAAGTGCAAGGAGCTCCCGATCAAACGCACTGTACCTCTGCTCAGCCAAGCTCAGGTGCCGACTGGAAAAGGTGAGAGGCTGCCAGCGTCCATCAATCAGTTGCTTGAGTACGCCCCCAACAGCAGTGTCAAAAGCGTCAACCGTCAGGGCAATTGGAACATCAGCTCGCAGATGGACCAACATCGTTGCCTTTGCCAGCGCCTCCTTCGTGCCCTCAAACTCAGCCATGGCCTCCTCATTCCATACCTGGTCACGCCGCTTGCTGGACAGGAACTTAAACAATAATCCGAGCATATATGCCATATATGAAGATTACAATGGATAGACTGCAGGGGGTGGATTTTGTATTTGTATGTTCTTGTATTTCAATGATGGAATGTGTGGCAGAGTGATAGCAGCTGCTATTGAGAGGAAGAGAAGGCAAAGAGCTGAATTCATCCATGTTATAGTTCATTAAGCCTGCTACTACATTAAATCTAGTTGAATACAGGAGGACATCACTTCTGAGTGTCACAGCTATCTATATTCAGATCTGTTCGATATTTGAATTATTTCCCTGTTACTGGTCACCTCTTCCATGGATTCCTGGAGGCATTCAATAACAGAGCTACCCTCCGGCATTTTTCTTAGATTCAGTTTATTGGTGAAATGTGAAGGTAGTTAAATGTGACCTCGTTTTCTGATGTGCCAGAAGTGGCATTGTGGTGCAGCAGTAGAGTTGCTGCCTAAAACAGTGCCAGAGACCTAGGTTTGATCCTGAGTATGGGTACTGTGTGTACAGAGTATGCACGTTCTGCCTGTGATTGCATGGATTTTCTCTGGGTGTCGGTTTCCTCCCACACTCCAAAGATTTAGAGATTTGTAGGTTAATTAGCTTTTGGAAAAATGGTAGATTGCCCCTAGTTTGTAGGATAGTGTTAGTGTATGAGATGATTGCTGGCCGCCATAGACCCAGTGGGCCGAAGGGCCTGTTTCCGCACAGTATCTCTAAAAACAAAATGAAATATGTGTTCTTTGGCTGGCTGGAAATCATGCCATTATAACAGGTATCAAAAAATGCTGGAGTAACTCAGCAGGTCAGGCATTATCTCAGGAGAGAAGGAATGGGTGACATTTCAGGTCGAGACCCTTCTTCAGATGCCATTATAACATGTAGTCTGGCCTCTTCTATGCACTCTCAGATGGACAGTTCACCAATTAGATTCAAATGTAACTGAGGAATTCATCAGGCAACATTCATGATATCTGTAGATTGCCTTTCTCAGGTCCCATCCATCTCACATTCTGATCAAAGTAGGGCATTTTTATACGGTCAGTAATTATTTTTTTATAATAGGTCCAATGGCTGCACCATTTTGGAAATAAAGGACTCCCTGGGAGAAATCATTATCATTCTTGCAACATGGGAGAGTATCATTATCATTACAGCTACATGATCAAGTGCAATGAAATATATTTGTGTTAAATTAGTGCTTTGTGGTGCATTTTTCATCCAAGAAAATAAAAGCCAACAACTTCTGGTGCCAATTTGATTCAGAGTCAAACTGACAAACTGCGTGGTTGTTGCAGCATAAAAACTGATTTAAAAAAGTGTCATTTGGTTCATGAAGGTGAGATACTCTCAACCCCTGAGGCATCTCACTTTCACCTCGGAGGAGACAGCATTATTGGTATTGAAACATTTCAAAGACAGTGTTATTGAACGGTTATGAAAAGTGATTAAGAAGGGTGAGAAAGCCATGATGAAACTGTGAGCTTTATCATCAACTCGCATTGAAAGCTGTCCATGTTTTCTTTTGAAATATTTGTGGTAAACAAGATATTGTTTAAATATATTTTTCAACGAGCAATAATCCATAAAGTCTTCTCAATTGACTATATTCAATTTAAATTTCTGCATTACTCAAAACATTGACAACAGTTGGAGTGTGCATTTTAAAAAAACTATCAAAGGAATAATTTGAACTTTCCCGTCCATTCATTTTTTAAGGCAGAGATAGAGATTCTGGATTAGTACGGGTATCAGGGGTTATGGGGAGAAGGCAGGAGAATGGGGTTAGGAGGGAGAGATAAATTAGCCATGATTGAATGGCGGAGTAGACTTGATGGGCCGAATGGCTTAATTCTTATCCATCACTTATGACCTTATGACCTTATGTACTAAGTTCAGTTATTCGTTATTTTCCAAAAGTAGACAACACACTTTTTGTATCCTTAAACACTTCTAATTTTTTTTCTTCAAAAAGGTGCTCTAAAAGCTTCAAATGACCAGAACATTAGAAAAGTTTAAAATTATCTCACTGATTTCAAAACATTTGTAGTCTTGACATTAATAGACAATGACTTTGTCTGTGAACAAGAATAACAAATGGGCAATTTTTAAATTAAGAACACATCAATTATGAATCACTAATTTAAATATCTTGTTTAAGTAAGGAATATTTGAATAATGTACTATAAGTCACACAGTGTTTGTCATACTCTGTGACTCTGGTAATAATCATTGCATTTCTATATCTACCTCAAAGCTGTGCTTGTTCTCGAAATACATTTCAGCATTTTTAAGGGACTTCTTAAGCAGACTGTTTCCCTTGGAATTTTAATGTGAAATCTCATGCCTTAAAAGGGTCTAAATTATTCATTCATAGATAACAAAAGTTCTTCCCTTTTCAAAGAAAAAATGCACTCTCATCTCCTGCGTCTATCAGCCTGCAATCTGTCTGCTTTCCATTCTGAATCTGCAATGCTTCTAAAAACGGATTATAGAACCAGTGGAGAATATTTTAAGATAATAGGACCCCAGCAATTGTTGTAGACCACTCAATTCAGGAAAACAATGTGTGTGCCAGCCAATTATTGCAGTTTGATCTGTGCAGACAAAATACATTAAGCACAGCTTAAAAATAGTATCTTACAATAAAGACTAAAATCATCATCTCCCAATTTTCTACAGTTTTATTACCTATGAATCCAAGGTTTGGCATTTCTTTAATAAATCTCTCTCTCTCTCTCTCTCCCTCCCTCTCTATATACACACGTATTTCAGTTAACTGGACCCAGTCACATATTGTAGTATCTCTTTATGGGCTTTGGTGCTGAATTGAGCTTCTTGTAAAGTACATTAAAAATCTTTTACTATCTGAGAGGGCTACATAAAAACAAGTTGTTGTGGTGGATAGACTTACAATAATGATTCGATTGTCAAATAAAACATTGGGATTGGATATTTTTGTAGGATTACTTCCTTTGGACATAGATGTAGATGAGTTGGTTAGTATATTTGCAGACAGCACCAAAACTGTAGTTGCGGACAGTGAGGGCTATTAAAAGATATGGTGTATATAGTTCAATTACAGAAATGGCCAGAGAAATAGCTGATGGTGTTTAATTTGAGCAAGTTTGAGGTGACATTAAAATTAAGGAGAAAGTATAAGGTTAATTGTAAGACTCTTAAGAGTATTGATTTACAGAGGGATTTGGGTCCTAATCCATATCTCCCTAAAAGTGGCAATACAAGTAGCTAGAGAGGTACAGAGCCATAGTACATTTATTGCTGAAAACCTCATTCATGCCTTTGTTGTCTCCAGGCTTAAACATTGTTATTGTTTTCTGGACGGTGTTCCTTGTACCTTCTATAACAATAAGTTCATCCCAAATTTGCAAGCTGTCACCTACCTTACACCGTTCCATTAATTTATAATTCCTAATTAATAATTGATTCTCAATTTGGCAATGCCTCTGTTTTAATGTTCCCCACCTAGTCTTCATATCATTCACAACTGACTTTGTATTTGCAATCTCATTTATCCTGAAAACTCTCAGAGACGTGTGATAGATCTATAGAACATCTTGGAGGGGCATAGATGAGGTGAATAGCCACAGTCTCTTCCTGAGAGTGGGGGAGTCTAAAAATAGAAGGCATAAGTTTAAGCTGAAGTTAGAGATTTAAAACGGACCTATGGGGCATTTATTTTCATACAGAGCGTGACAAATGCATGGAACAAATTGGCAGAGTAAGTGGTAGAGGTTGGTACCATTACAACATTTATAAGACACTTGAATAAGTACATAGATCGGAAAGGTTTGGATGGATGTAGGTCAGGCACAGTGTTGGTACCAGCTTAGTTAGGCAACTTGGTCGGCGTGGGTAATCTATTTCAGTACAGTATTGCTCTTGGATTCTATATCTCTATCTGCACTTCTACGCTTCTGACTAGTGCATGGCTCTTTTTGTTCCTATTAACATTGAAGGCAAAGGGTTTACCCATCAAGACTCAAGATCTTGAAGAGCATCTTAGGGAATTTCTTCCCTAAATCTCTTTTCCTTCAATATGTCTGACTGTTTTGCTATTTGTCATCATAATTTGATTTTTGTTGTTAAATATATAAATTATGATTATTCTCCTTTTCCAGGTTTAAACACAAAGTTCGCCATCCACTCAATTCAGTTTTTCAAAGTCTACAACTGTCTGACCAGTGCTAATCTAAGTGGTATAACATTCCGTATTCTGGTATTGATCAACGTACAACTATTCTATTTACCAACTTTTACTGTTATTCTGTTGATCCTGTGGGGCATGTGTCTTTGAGCCATCAATTTATTTTTTGCTGTAGCAAATAATGCTTTACGCTTCACTGTATTTATATTTACTGAAATGCCCGTGATGCATTTCATCCAAACTTTGATACATACATTTTCACTTACAGTATTTTCCAGACATGCATCCCATTCGCAAACCAAGGAATTCCAGTACTTCTGTTTCTGCTTCAGATTGCTCCAGCATACGATTGCTTTCTTTCAGTTTGTCTCATTACAAAATCACTTAGGCTTGAAGATAGACAAATTTCCCAAAGTCTCATCTGATAAATTGCAGCAAAATGTCTCAAACTCACGACTCGAGAGAGATGATTTTCAGTGGACCTCTGTTTGACATCTTGAAGTAGCTCTTACAGGTGAACAATCAATTTGTATCACGCAAATCTTTTCCCACCCTTTCCAAAAATATGAAAACCTACTTTTATCGTACAAACTTTGTTAAATTAGGATAATTCTATCAAAGAGAAAAGATAAAACATTTAACATATCAAGGGGCAGCACCGTGTCGCAGTGGTATATTTGCAGCCTTATAGCACCGGAGACCCTGGTTCAATCCTGACTACGGGTGTTGTCTGCACAAAATTTCTACATTCACCCCGTGACCGCATGGGTTTTCCCGGGGTACTCCGGTTTCCTCGAACACTTGGAAGGTTTGTAGTTTTACTGGCTCGGTAAACAAAATTGTAAATTGTCCCTGGTGTGTAGGATAGATAGGGCTAGTGTGCGGGGATCACTGGCCAGTGGGACTCAGTGGACCGAAGGGCTTGTTTCCAAACTGTATCTTAAACTAAACTAAACTAAATTTCCTTTGTATCCATGAGGAAAGACAAACTCTTCATTATTGATGCTCCATGCAGATTTGATGATTGTTTGGAATTGCTTGAAATTATGCTTGACACGAAAGGATGACTTTTCTAAAGAGGATATTGATGTATAATGGAAATTATCTGCCTAATGCAATAATAAAGGGTACTGCAATACTTTCTAGTGTATGATCACCAGGAAAACGTTTTTATATTTTTCAACCACATTTTCTTTTATGGTTTTTGCATTGATTTGTTATAAGCAAGAGACATTTCTGTACCAGGCCACTAAAAATAATGAATATTGCTGTAACATTGTAATACAATATAATAATGGCATATTGATTTTAAAACTACTTTGAAAAAAATGTGCTTTCTAATCACTTCCAAGAAAATCTTGCATTCTACAAAATTATAATTAGAAGGATCTTTCTTTGACCAGGAACAATTTGTTTGCTTTACTTTGTTTGGCACAATACAACAAACCTTATAGAATTCTTTATGACTAAACCAAATCTGTTAATGTGGTATTTAAGAAGGAGACACAGGCAAAGCTTATTGATTTTTTTTTTTTGCATTAATACTGGAAGGGCTCCATGGCCCTTGTGACAAAGTACATGCTCCTTGCGGGCGGGCATGTTCTACACCAGTCAATCCAGATCCCTTTGACCCTCTAGAAGAATTCTTCCCCACTGACCACCCCCCCCCCCCTCCAACCACACACACACATACTACCTCACCCACTATCATTATTGAAACATTATTTAAATTTAGAAGAATGAGAGGGGATCTTATCGAAACGTATAAGATTATTAAGGGGTTGGACATGTTCCCAATGTTGGTGGAGTCCAGAACCAGGGGCCACAGTTTAAGAATAAGGGGTAGGCCATTTAGAACGGAGATGAGGAAAAACGTTTTCAGTCAGAGAGTTGTGAATCTGTGGAATTCTCAGCCTCAGAAGGCAGTGGAGGCCAATTCTCTGAATGCATTCAAGAGAGAGCTAGATAGAGCTCTTAAGGATAGCAGAGTCAGGGGATATGGCGAGAAGGCTGGAACGGGGACTGATTGAGAATGATCAGCCATGATCGCATTGAATGGCGGTGCTGGCTCGAAGGGCCGAATGGCCTACTCCTGCACCTATTGTATATTGTCGATTGTCTATTGTCTATTAATAGAAACACTTGTTAGCAATATCTATGAAATGGGATGCTAAAAATATAAAACCGTTTTTGTATTTATTATGATCCTGAATGTTCAGCTAATTTGAAATGAAAACTGCAACTATTTCAGGAGTTCTGCTGTGATCCACTCATCATCATGTTGCATTTAAATATTATTGAAAGATGCACTTAGAACACTTTCAGCAGTCATCCTTTCAGAGGATTATGTTCTGTCTTGGGTTCTTGAAGACAAACCAGGGAAACTGTCTGAAGCTTCTGTAGGTAACTTTAATATAAACGTGCAGGATAGAATGAATCCAGATGTAGCAGATTAACAATCTCATATATGGAGTGTACTTCCTGTCATTTTACATCCTCTAGCACTCTCCCTATCACATAATTCAAAAGAGAATGATTTAGTATCGATGCACCTTTTCTCCATTTACCCATAATATTATACAAGAGAAACATTGAAGCAGCCAATATTATAATTCATTAGAGATGTGCATATGAAAAAGATCCTGCTACAGCTTTAACTAATATTTAAACAAAGCTTATTTTCAAATATTGAATTTGTCTTCGATTCCTCCTGCTTTCTGATTTTGATGCTTCAAGCTGTGTATTGCAAACACATTCTGAATTCACAACTCTCATCATATTCAAAATGTATTACCATGCTCATCTTCCAAACAACTTTTAGAAGAGTCCATATGCCTTGTGTCTTTGACAATTTTTTAACCCATGGCTTCGGCTCAGATGTAGCTCAGATTGTATTAGGGTCACCTAGATGAAGTATCCAAAAAAAAAAAAAATGAATGCACTGTTTTGATCTAATCCATTACGTGTAAATGCATCAGGGTGTTCTCAGCAGCTTAGTGAGTTATTGAGGTCAGTGCAATCCAGAGTAACTCAAATCTGTTTGTAGGTACTGCAGGGATGCTTGACATCATGGGTCATTTCCTAGCAGGAGAAAAGAAAGCTCAGATTCCCAATGTCAGAGCACGCTTGAATATAGATCATGTGGCCAAAGCAATCTGACTTCCATTTAAAGAGCTTTTACAGACCTTGACAGCTTCTCACTGAAAAGTTGAGTCAATAACAGAGCTGGGAATTTTGATGTGTAGCAGTTCAAGGTTAAAGATATATTTCCCTGTGAAAGAATTGAACAACTAATTTCAGTTTGAAATAAATTGCAAAAATAGTAATAAAATATGCTAGTTTGAACGCTATTTTTAAAGTTGAACTTGTTTCCATAGCAATACAATAATGTGTGTACATTGATGGAGAATAAAATGTCTCTATATTTCTATCTTCATTAATAATAATGTACATATTTATTCCTGGATGAATCAATAATAAAGTAATTCCATACAACTGAATGAATAAAATGTCATATATTCCAGCTGAAATTCAAAGGATCACATCATATTCCGACCACTTCTAAAATATATTAGCAATGATCAAATTGTTGAGCAAATCCTATCAGCCTAATTGATTGAGAAATAATTCTTAATTTCTGATGATTATTGAATGTTTCTAAGTACAAGTTAACCAAAATCAATAAAATGGAGTATAAATAGTAACATAGATTATCAAACAATCTTTCTTGACACAAGGCATTATTAACATGACCAGCATATTGTGTGCTTTCTAGTCATGTCTTGTCATAAGTGATAGGAGTAGAGTTAGGCCATTTGACCCATCAAGTCTACTATGCCATTTAATCATGGCTGATCTGATCTCCCTCCTAACCTCATTCTCCTACCTTCTCCCCACAACCCCTGACATCCGTACTAATCAAGAATCTATCTATCTCTGCCTTAAAAATATCTTTTGATAGTCCTCCTTGAGAAGATAGGGAGCTGCCTTATTCTTGAATTGTACCATTCTGTATGGTGTTGCTCTCCTACGATGAAGCTACGCAAGTGCTCCAAGGTTTGAGCATGCACTGACAAAGAAACAGCAAAAGTGGGTGATGAACTTAATTTTTATTTTTCGAGACAATAAAATTGATTGTTATCAAAGATTTCCAGGGAAGACTTTTCTGAATCCTTCATTGATCTGCTCGGTGGGCTAATACCTTTGTTCAAAAACAAAAGCCTCAGATAAGACAGAGTTACAATTATTAAGCACCTTTTGCATCCAAAAATATGTCCTGGTCAATAAGGTTTGAATCAATGTTATTGTTGGAATGTAGGAAAAGCAGCAATAGATTTGTTGAAAATACATTTCCACAAACTGCAGTGATAGAAATGACTAAAATATTTGTTTTTGTTACACACTTCAAGGGATAACTATTGGCCAGGACATTTCCCCTGGTCAACTTTGAAATGGTTCCTTTGTTTTCACCTTAGAGGGTTTAAAATGCCCGGTACATTTTATGTAGACAAAAACGAGTCAGTAAAACAAAGCTACATTTATCAGCAATCATTTTTTCATCAAAATATCACTTTGGACAAACTTAAGAAGTTTTCTAGAACAGATTATCGGAATACAACTTCCATACAACCCAAGATTTTTGTTATTGGGTGATGTTGAAGGAATAAGACCACAACTTAAAATGAATAAATATCAGAAATAATTTATAAAAATTGCATTAGCAGTAGCCAAAAAAACTATCGCAGTTACTTGGAAATCTGATTCCTATTTAAGTATGGACCTTTGGAATAATGAAATTTCTAACTGTATCCCACTTGAAAAAATTACTTATAATTTAAGGAACAAATATGATACTTTTTTAAATATCTGGCGTCCTTATCTACAAAAGAGGGGCCTATATATATAGAAGAATTGTTCATATTCTCAATGGTTCTTTTGGGAGAGATGTATATATATATACAGTTTATTCTGTTTGGAATTCCATGGAGCGTATGCAGGACCCCCAACACCCAGGCAGTCTTTAATCTTTTTTTCTTTTCTTCTTTTTTCTTATTTGGGGTTAGTATAAGGGGGTGGGGGGAAGGGTGGGAGGGTTTGTTTTCTAAAAAGTTCTGTAAAAAATAAAAATAAAATAAAAATAAAAAAATAAAAATAAAAATATCACTCTCTTTTTTGCTTTTGTGACCAATCAACTAATTTAATAAACTATATAAAAGCATAAAATCAACAAAAAAATTGAAAAAAATGGAAGACCTCGTTTTTATTTTTTTCAAGGTGCCAGTACACTGTGCCATCACAGAAATGCACTGATAATGTCTGATTTGGAAGATAGTTTCTCTTTTACCCTCAGAACTGTATCAATTTTGGTTTCAGTTTAGTTTATTGTCACGTGTACCGAGGTGCAGTGAAAAGCTTTTGTTGCTTGCTATCCAGTCACCACAAAGACTATACATGATTACAATTGAGTCATTACAGTGTATGGATAGATAATAAGACATTTAGTGCAAGGTTAAGCCAGCAAAGTGCAATCAAGAATAGTGCGAGGGCCACCAATGAGGTAGATAGTAGTTCAGCACTGCTCTCTAGTTGTGGTAAGATGATTCAGTTGCCTGAGAACAGCTGGGAAGAATCTGTCCCTGAATCTGGAGGTGTGTGTTTTCACACTTCTATACCTTTTGCCTGATGGGAGAGGGGAGAACAGGGAGTGGCCAAGGTGCAACACACTCTTGATTATGCTGCTGTAATGGAATATTATCCTAGATTCTTATACCCAAACCGCAAGAGTGGAATTTGAAGTCAAAATCATAGACGTGAAACTGAACCACAGTTAACATTTTTGATTGCCTCACTTGCTAATATCCCTTCAATTCCTCTTATCCATGTATCCCTCTGCCTACACAATGGCTTGCAGCAACACACCATTCAAAGACTTCAATATTAATTGGAGGAATGACATTCTCAAATGGTACTTGTTAATTCACATGCAAACCTTTACATCTGTAAACCCATTAGTCTCTTGAACCTTTAAAGCCTTTCAGCGACACATGTACAGACAATACAGTTGACATTCATCTTCTTTAGCAGTGCTCAGTCAGTGAGGATAGTAATTTGCCTATACAACAGCAAAAATACGCTGTTGCAAAGTTGAAAATCGCAATTGCTACCATCTTATACTTTTTTTTTTGCCAAAGACATTTGCCACCATTTCAGGCATCTCCAACGTGCTTGAATTCATGGAATTCACCCATGTCATTACAATTAAGTAACCTTTGGTAATCTCCTGCCACAATAACCTGGCTATAATCCTGGAGGATCTTTGTGGCCTTCTTGAACAGAGAATGCCTTTCCACTGGCTGACATAATTCACCAGTCTCAGGAGATGCTGCTCATTAAACCTGGGAACATGCTCACTGTCATTTCAGCATGTTCCAGCAATGGAGGGGTGCTGGTGATCTGCCTTTAAAGACTGTGGCTATGTGTTGCCAGCTGTGTGAATCTTAACTTTTCATTAACATCCATTATTTCTGAAAGACATAATTTCTGAAAGATTAACGAACAACACCTATTTTTAATGGTGCCATAGAAGGTTGTGGGCTCTTTAGATCTGCTTCACATATGAAATAATAGTGTAGATAGATTTTTAGGCCATAGTGTTATTTTGGCTGCCTAACATGAGCTTTGTTAGTTAGTTACATATATTGAATTATGAGTAACTGTATCACGCAGGTAGGCCGATGGAATATCTTTTATCTTCAACCAGCAGCTGAGACAAATTTTTACCTGTGGTGATTTATCTAAATGATTAATCAATTTGCCTGTCAACTATAGATGACTTTTTCAAAGCAAGATACCAAGATACATCTTCAATTATGAGTGATATTGAATCAACGGATCTTAATAATGAAATATGCAGGACTTTGAATGACTCATAGCTTTAATACGGCTGAGAACCATTTCATAAAATATAGTCTGACAATAAATTAATACGTATATTATTCTGGTGACCCACAAATAATATTCTATGAGCTCAATCTTGAAAAACACAATGGCTGTCAACATTGATAGATAGATGAGATGGTTAGCTCACTTCTATTTTATCTTGATGAGTGTAATAAATGCTTTAACATATCCTGCATTTAATTAAAAAATATTTATAAAGAACCAGTTTCAAGATACTGGTAATTAGAATGTTAATGCACTTCCTTCACAACTACAGCTGTGCATTTTCTGAACAAATCACTGGCGTGTATTGAAAATCAGGTTCTTCATATATTTTATCGTAGTCAGTTTTTCACATTAAACCTCTTGCAGTTTAACTGTTACGAGTTCATTGCTTCGGCTTACTAGCTCCATGTCAATTTGGAGCTTGCAGAATTAATTAGTTGTTGTTTGAATTTAGAATTGGTAAGTAACTAGATTATTATTAATGTGGCATAAATGCTGAATGGGTTAAACAGTGCAGGCTTGCTATATTTTATCTCCTTGGTTAATGTTGTTCATTCCCAGTGGGAAATCTAGTTGCTGCTTCTGTTCAATACATGATCCAAATCTATGTATAATATCAGTGGCTTGGCACAGTGCGTGAATATCAGATGTCACCTGACTAGAAACCTTACAGGTGCCATATTTCTGAGTCTGAGCAAAAGGTGTTATGATTTTGGTTTCAACACATGTTTTGCAATTGCAACCTTATATGTTGTAAAATATAATAACTACAACTGTGCAATCCAAACCTGAGGTAAATTCACTCAGTAACCAATTTCTATATCCAGGTTCCAGATTCAATCTCAGCCAATACTGGAAAAACAAATGACCCCTGCACAGTTAAGTTGCAGCTCCCTGTTCCTCCCTCATTCTCTTCCATATTCATCCATACATACATTACAATGAATATAGAACCATGTCATAGAAGATATAATAATCCAACGGAGATGAGAATTCTGTCTCCTCTTTCAAAACTAAGTTAACCAGCATTATTTTTTCTGAAGTAAAAGTTATCTCATTCAATTTCTTAACCCTGCAAATCCATATTCTGTTACAAACCCGGGCCTGGAAATTCACCTAAAGCTGCCTCAGAAATCAAGATGTGAAATTCATGAGTGCCAGCCCCAAAACACTACAAGCAGCATTGCTCATTTAACTTAACCCTGTTTTGGGGAATAAGGGGTATTGTGTTTAAATTTTACACATCAGTTCCATCTTTATCACGTCTCTGACCTTGTTACACTGCAGCCACAATTTTCAACAACAGGAGAGCATTAGCAAGAAATTAGTACATTGTGTAGTAAAGAGAGGGAGTGGCAAAACGTCCTTGGGTGAAGGATAAGGAGGAGGCAGAAGAACCTTCACAGGCTTCTGAAGAATAATGTGTGCAAGAGGCAAACTTCTTGTGCAAAGGACACTCCTCAAAGGGGTTTTGCCTTGGAGGTGTCTGCAAGGAGAAGAGAATCCTCGATGAATGCCTGGACTGGGTCCCCTGCATTAAACCAAAACACTCTTCCAATTGTCAAAGCAAAAGTCACACTTACCAAATGCAAGTTCCTCACTCTGTCAGCAGAGCTATTCTTGTCTTCTGCAATATATCAATGTCATGTATGGAATATCTTCACAGTAGAAACCTGAAAGAATCCCGAGGCAAGGTTTCTGAAACCGAAGGTGAAGTCTGGCTTTGACTTTGAGAGCAGTGCTGACACTCGTGTTTGTTTGCTGCCAGAAAGAGTTTTACCTCGACAACAGTCAATGTTACCACAGAGTAAGGTGGCTTCAGTGGGAGAATTCTGAGTTGAAAAATTGTTCCTGCATGAGGTTTACTGCTTTATTAAAAGGGTGATGTGCATGTGGATTTCCCTAAGGGGAATGTTTCCTTAAAAGTTTTGTCTAGGTTAAAGAGTGGAGTTGAGCAAATTATGGAAAAGTGATATCACATATAATGGCGTTGGCTATCACAAGAAGAAATTAGTAAGCGATGTGAAGAAGAATATTGCTAAAATTAGGGTTAAAGAAAAAATAGATCTTCTGGATGATGCAGTTGGATTTTCAAATGTGTCCCTGATAAACTTGTTGAAGTTGCTCAGCAGTGAGAAACTAAAGAAAACTCAAGATAAAACTGGTGAACAGAGCCTGTATGTTTGTTCTGTACTTAAGTGAAAGAAAAGGGACTTGCAGATATGGGAGGGAAGGAATTACAGATAAAATGTGTAGATCAGCAAGACCATGAAACCAAGTTATACAACCCATTATGTTATGAATAAACAGCTCATGAGGGACTAAGATTGCATTGCAGTACTGAACAACCAAGGAAAGATATTTGTGCCAATTACTGAGATACAAATAAGGATTTCATGTCTATATCTCAATACACAGAGGAATGACAATGTCAATACAGCTTTTCCTTCGGTAGACTTTCCCCTCTGCTTATCAAAATACTCCAGTAACTTGACAAATTGTTGGTCAACAGCAAACAATCATAACTGTTATCCCAATATTGGGAAATGGAAACCCAGTGGTTTTTTTCTATTGACTCCACCTGTGCGGTGTGGAACTGGTTTAATAACTAAGCTGCTTCCATTACACCAGGAATCTTGGAACAAATACTATCGAAAGTAAATGTCATAAACTAGCATGAACATTCAATTGTGTAAATCTAAGGAAGGGACCAGGGATCTGATATACACACTGTAATTGTGGGGTGCAACAAAGGCAAGTGGGAGGAATGGGGAAGGACTTTGGGGAATCTGTTCAAACAGTTTATGTATATTGTCCATCATGCAATAATTAAAAAAATGAAGAGAAGTCACTCAAGTAAGATGTCAGGAAATAGAATGCCATGGCTATATAGTTATTGGCAATTTGGGACCTTTGACATAAGAATCATCTATGGGTTACTTCCATTGAATGTATTTGTACTTGCAAGCAATGATTGAAGATAGAAACAAAATGCCGGAGTAACTCAGCGGACAGGCAGCATCTCGGGAGAGAAGGAATGGGTGACCCTTTCGGGTCGAGACCCTTCTTCAGACTGATGACAGAGGAGGGGGCGGGACAAAGATAGGATGTAGTAGGAGACAGGAAGACTAGTGGGAGAACTGGGAAGGGGGAGGGGAAAAAGAGGGACAGAGGAACTATTTGAAGTTAGAGAAGTCAATGTTCATACCGCTGGGGTGCAAACTGCCCAAGTGAAATATGAGGTGCTGTTCCTCCAATTTGCACTGGGCCTCACTATGACAATGGAGGAGGCGCAGGACAGAAAGGACAGATTGGGAATGGGAGGGGGAGTTGAAGTGCTGAGCCACCGGGAGATCAGGTTGGTTAAGGCGGACTGAGTGAAGGTGTTGAGCGAAACGATCGCCGAGCGATTTTTCCTGCAAGCAATGATTAGTTTTTAAATTATAAGGTGCAACTGCATGAATGAAAGTGTTCATTTCTAGGCGCCATGTTACAGGAAATATGTTGTTAAGTTGGAAAGGGTGCAGAGAAGATTTACAAGGAAGTTGCCAGGACTCAAGGGTCTGAGCTATAGGGAGAGGTTGAGCAGGCTAGGTCTCTGGTGTGCAGGAGGATGAGGGGTGATCTTTTAGAGGTGTATAAAATTATGAGAGGAATAGTTTGGGTAGACCCCGAGAGTCTCTTGCCCATAGCCGGGGAATCAAGAACCAGAGGACATAAGTTTAAAGTGAAAGGGGAACAATTTTATTGGAATCCGAGGGTAACTTTTCACACAAAGGATGATAGGTGTATGGGACGAGCTGGCGGAGGAGGTAGTTGAGGCAGGGACTATCGCAACATTTAAGAAGCAATTAGACAGATACATGGATGGGCCAAATGTAGGCAGGTGGGACATGTGTAGATGGGACATGTTGGTCGGTGTGGTCAAGTTGGGCCGAAGGGCCTGTTTCCACACGGTATGGTTCTATGACTCTAAAACTACTTACTTTCTTGGAACTGCAGCTGAGTTATAACACAGCAGGGAGACACTTGACATAAGTGGTCTGTATAAATATGCTTGATCAGCATACTCATACAGGCAATCGTTGATTGCTGAATGTGCACATGTTAAAGTACAATTACGCAGCAGATAGCACTGCTTCCTCACAGTCCCTGCAACCCAGGCTCCATCCTGAGCTGTGATTCTATGTTAGGATTGTACATTTTCCCTGTGATCATATAGTTTATGCCAGTCAATCCAGTTTTTTCCCACAACGCAAACCCGTGCTAGTTGGTAGATCAATTGGCTATTGAAAATCACCCTTAGAGTAGCGAGTGGCAAAAGGATAAGAGGGGAGTTGATAGGCATGTGAAGGAGGAATAGGATTTGGTGAAATATATCGGAGCATGGGGTTGTTCCAAGAGCTGTCCTGGACTGAACTGTCCGAACATCCTCCTTCTATCTGATATTGCAATATCACAAATAAGGATATATTTGCTAAATATTGGGGCAAAGCATTGTGATGTAAATATAGGCATGCTGGGTGGAATGGTCAAATGCACAAGGAATATAATGGGCTTCATCAAGATAGATGAGACAAAAAGTTGTAACAATTGGATTTCAATTAAATCCTTGAGAGACATATTGAAGTTTCAAGCCAGGACAGATTAATGAGATCAAGACAAGGGAGATCAATGTAATATTGAGAGGTGTTAAGTGTACCAGGAGGCTGAGAACAGCCATCGGAATAGGGCAGTGATGGATGAAAGGTCCAGGCATCCATCTATTGCTCAGTTTTAGAGTCATCTCCCTCCCTGAAGATGGGTGGTTAGTCATCTTATTAAGGGGGAGATAAAGTGATGCTCAACACTTGTTGGACAGCAGAAATTTCAGGGGAGTGTCTGGTTCTTTCTCTCGGCCAGCAGGTGTTGTCGTAGGAGAAGGAGAGAGAGAGAGGAAGGAAGGGGGCAGGAACGTGAAAGTGAAGAGTAACGGGGTTGTCATTCTTTTGTGGGCTGTGAGGCTGGCTTGACCTTTATAAAGAAACATTGTTATGGGTAACTGTGAAACATCCTTAAATTTCTAACTGAAAATCAAGAAATTTTCTTTATCCCTTTTGATCGAATGCTACACTCCAGAGACAAATTTATTAAAGCAGTAAATCTTTGAACGGTTTCAGTTCTTTCATGACTTCTGCCATCTTTCCAATCGTCCAGATGGGAATTTTAACCTCTTCAGCATCTTCGACTGATTGGTCAGGCTCACTTCATATTAATTCTTCTCAATCTTCCTTTGTTAATTCTTCTTTCCTGTCAAGTAATTCTGCAAACTTTGCTTCCACTATGTCGCAACAGTCTTCTTCTCCAACTACAAGAGTACGATATTGAATAGGAGAGATTACTTGACATCATTCATGGTATACAGCCATACCTTCCACAACATGGCTGATTCTTTCATGCTAATTATACAGTTGGCAATGTTACAATTTTTCCAGTATTTTCATTCATCAATGGCAGCATCAGCACACAGGGCTTGATGAATGCATTCACAAGTACATCTTGTAGAATCCACCTTAAGATGCTGAGATCACGCCCTGGTCTGGAGACTGGATGAGAGCAGTGGTGTTGGGAGGTACGAAAACCGCATGGACATCGGAGTGTTATCCAAAATTAGCATCACTTTGAACTCCATTGCTTTATCTTACAAACTCTATCATGAAGCAGTTCAGAAACCAGTCCAAAAATATAACTACTCAGGCTCCTCTTTGTTACTTGAAAAGAACAAGCAACAGGCTCATGCTTTTTCCCTTAATGCACGAGGGTTCTCAAAACATCCATGTGACTGGTGACATTGCTCCAAGTCAGGAGAATCAGGAAATCTTTAGCACCCTTGAGGTCTGAGGTCTTTTCTCTTCTAAGTAAATGCCCTGTCCCAGTTCGGCAAATTTTTAGGCGACTACAGGCGACTAGGCTGTCGCCACACGGTCACCGCACGGTCGCCGGGGTGTCGCGGGTATGGTCGTGAGTAGTCTCCAAAGAGTCGTAGCATTTATTTGGTCATCGCTGGATTTTGTGAAGGCATGAAATTTTTCGGTGACTGTTGGTTTGACGCCAATGAGTGTAGCTTGACGTCTCCTGACGTGGGAGCTGTCGTAGGTTGTTGCCAGGTTGTCGCCTGGTGAAGTAGGTTGTCGCTAGGTTGTCGCCGGGTGATTAAGGTTGTCGCCGGTGCTGACTTCCGCGAATTCCAAATGTGGACCTTGATCTGATCATCCATCAGTGTAATGTGTCCATAAATGACGTTAGGTTTTGTATGTTTTTGCACTTGTATTCTGTTTAAAGTTTGAATTTTAAAGTTTGAATTTTGAAGTTTATTGAAATTTATTGAAGTTTATTACAATATTTTTGTATGCACTGTTGTATGTTCTTATCAACCTTTAAAAAAAATTGTTTGTATATCAACAAAGGAAATTCTTGACATTTTGACGGAAAATTGATGTATGAAGTTATTGTATTTCAGAATAGTTTCTCATGGCATCACTTTCAAATAATCATGATGCAGAATGATTGGAAACCCTACCGTACACCCCCTTTTATAGGGAAACTGGGTGAAACATGAATTGTCTTCAGTTGTCTTCAGTCTTCAGGGTCATAGCATGTCGTAGCTTGTCGCGGGTGGATGTAGGTTGACTTCGGTTGTCATAGGTTGTCGCCTCTGTGATGGTAGGTTGTCGTAGGTGTGGTCATAGGTTGTCGTTCTACTTGCGATGATTGGGTCGCCGGTTTTCAGTAGCTTGCCGTAGCTTGACGTCGACTAGGTGGTGGGTTGTTGTAACTTGTCGTAGACATTGTCGTAGGGGGGGTCCAGTCACCGTTTTTTCGGCGACCTACTACGACTATGACAGTCGCCTACAGTCGCCTTAAAAAACGCCTAACTGGGACAGGGCCTTAAGTTTCCAATGCACTTTTTGGTGGTCCTTGTCAGCTTCATGGTCTGCTGATGTTGGCTCTTCTCTGAAGCTCGCATTATGCAACAAAACCACACATCCTGTGCTGGCATTAAATGTCCCTTTGCTTATGGCTGTCCACACATCACCCATCTGTTCATTGAACACATTGAACAGTTCCAGGACCTTGATGCAAGATCAACAAGAGATTTTTTTCTTGATTTATATCCTGCATCCACAAGTTTCCATTACCACCAGAGCTTTGTCTTTTCTCACATGCACAACCTTGCACTTTATCGATCACAGATGTCTACCAGCATGAATTTTGTTTGCTATAGACCTCGTTTGAATGAAAAGTTACTCATTCACAACCTTCGATTGCAGGACCACAAGCCATTGAATTAAGAAATCCACTTTTTGGATTTTTGGCATCACACTTTTTGACTTTTCAGTACTACAGGGCTTTGTGGAAACGGGTTTCTTAATGTTTTGACATTTTTTATGGCAAATCAGCTCTTTAGAATATTAAACCTGATGTTAAGGACCACACATAGGCATATACTCATGCACAGAATAGACCTGTACACATTCCCACTCTCTAGAGGTATTTAAAATCTTTTATGAGCTACTCAAGGCCATTGAAACAATTTAATTTGGCCCTGAGGCCGACCACTTGAATTTGTGGCTTTGTGGATAACCAATGGATAATGAGGTTATTACTCTCTCTTAGGGATGTTTAAAGTGATAGACTCATAGAATCAAACATCATGTAAACTGGCCCTTCAGCCCAACTTGCCCATGCTGACCAAGATCCCCCATCTGCACTTGTCCCACCTGCTCACGTTTGGCCAATATCCCCCTAAACCTTTCCTATCCATGTACCTGTCCAAATGTATTTTAAATGTTCTTATAGTACGTGCCTCAACTACATTCTCTGGCACTTCATTCCATATACCCACCACCATTTGTGTATAAAAGTTGCCCCACAGGTTCCTGTTAAATCTGTCCCATCTCAGCTTAAACCTATGACCACTGCTTCTTGATTCCACTATGCTGGGTAAAGGACTCTGTGCATTTAACTCGAAGGTAATTATTCACAAAATGCTGGAGTAACTCAGCAGGTCAGGCAGCATCTCAGGAGAGAAGGAATGGGTGATGTTTCGGGTCGAGACCCTTCGTCAGACTGAGTTACTCCAGCATTTTGTGAATAAATACCATCGATTTGTACCAGCATCTGCAGTTATTTTCTTACACTACCTGTGCATTTAACTGATCTTTACACCCTGTACGATCTTATACACCTCTTTAACATCACCCCTCATCCTCCTAAGCTCCGAGGAAAAAGGTCCCAGCCTGACCAACCTCTCTGTATAGGACCCTACCTGAGATGCCATTGAAGGACATCTGAAAAGCCAAAGGATAATGCATTTAGCATTAATCTGAAATACCACTGTGTGCTGTGTTTGATCGTGAGTGAGACAACAAACATAAAGAATTATAAATGTGACAAGTCCATAATTCAGACATGCATGTGACAAACCATGAAATGGTCAATGTGTCTCAAGTGAGACATGGCTAATAAAGTCATAAACACAAGGACACACTCCATAGAGACAGACTTTTAAATGTTCTTGATAGAATGACATCTGAGCAAAATAGTACATTAAGGACAGATGAAAGGAAAGGAGATGCTATACTCCATGGATTGGGGTAGGTATAATTAAAAAGGAGCGCTGATCAGATATTTGTGCCCACATTTGCAATGAAGTTGTGCGATTTTCTTTGTCTGGATTTGTTATTTGCTGCATTTAATTAAGAATTTAAGTACTCAATGGAGAAAATTGCAGATAACCAAATTGAACAAGGCATAGTTGTGAGAATTCGTTCAGGATATTGTGATTTTTAAGATGGGTAAGTAGACAAGGTTTTAGTTGCTACTAGACCAGGTGGACCCGTTAGTCCCAAACCACTCCTGCATTGGTGCAGCACCCTCTTCTCCCCCACTCTCTCTCCCTCCCCCTCCCTCCCCCTCCCTCCCCCCATATCCCTCTCCCTACACCAAAGATAGACACAAAATGCTGTAGTAACTCAGCATGACAGGCAGCATCTCTGGATAGAAGGAATGGGTGACGTTTCAGGTCGAGACCCTTCTTCCTGAAGAAGAACCTGAAGAATGGTCTCGACCTGAAATGTCACCCATTCCTTCAAACCAGAGATGCTGCCTGTCACGCTGAGTTACTCCAGCAGTTTGTGTCTATCTTTGGTGTAAACCAGCATCTGCAGTTCCTTCCTACACAGTGTGAAGATGGGTCCTGGTTTGAAATGTCACCTGTCCATTCGCTCCACAAATGCTGCTTGGCCCGTTGAGTTCCTATTAGGTGATTGCACGTAAAGTCGTGAGGTCAAAGTGCGTGACGCACGGAGTTGCTCAGGCCATCTGGAGGACAAGGCCGCCTCCAGCATACACTGCCAACACATCCAACATGGACATTCTTATCTTTAAAAAGCCGCCAAAAGGCCAATTTTTGTGTTGTAAAAAATGAGGAAGAATCTGGAGGATCCGGCGGAGGAAGAAGAACTAGGAGAAAGGCTAGAAGCAACTGGGAAGATGTCTGGCCAGCCGGCGGGAGAAGGGGAAATGCGGCCAGGAAGGGAGGCAGGAGAGCATGGCCGAAAAACAGAGAGCCACCGACCAGGGGAGAAAGAAGAGGAGGAGGAGGAAAGGACGGGGTTGAGCGAGCTGGGAGAGAAGCAGCGGGAAGAACCCGAGTCAAGGGGCCTGGAGGGTCTGCAGAGGTAGAAGCAGCGAGCGCTGGAGGTTGGCGACCCGCCGGGGCCTGAGGGCGAAGGGTCCAGGGAGCCGTGCTGGACAGCCTTGGAGGAGGAGGCAGTGGAAGGCGAGGAGCGGAGTGTCGAGCCCGAAGAGGAGGAGGAAGAGGACCGGGGAGAGGCTGATCGGCGACAGTGGCCGAGCAGCAGTGAGAGCTGTGCCGGGTGCTGGGAGCTGAGGTGGAGGACCAGGGCACGGCTTTTCTCGGCGGCCCCAGCCTCGAGGTTTTGAGCGCCGGCCAAGTGGAAGCAGACCCCGGCTGACGGAAATGGCGTGCGGGGAGAAGGGCTGGAGGGCCAGCAGGAGTGGCAAGGGGCCGAAGAGCCGCAGGAAGCGAGGCGCTGAGCCTAGTGGAGCAAGGAGCGCAGGAATGGGGACAGGTGTTGGGACGCTCGGAGCGTTGGGAGGGGGCTGGAGACGCATTGATGGGCAAAGACCATCCGGGCCCGCTGCACTGAAAGCACTATTGTTATTTGAACTTTAAAATAATAATGTTAAAAATAGTATTTTTAAATTTCCCCTTTGTCGGTTGCTTTATAATGGTAGAAGTGTAAACACAAATTACTGTACAAAACAGGTAAACTTACTTTTGAAAAGTTGCCAGGGGTAAACGGGACAAAGAAGGTTGGGAACCCCTGCCCTAGTGAGTGCTTGTCTGCAGCACATGGTGTGTCCTCCAGACGGTGTTGCGTGGCAACAGCGCGGGTCATAGGCCGTGACCTCACCTGCCGTACAACCACTCAATTGCACTTTTTTTTGCTCAAGATTCCAACATCTGCAGTTTCTAGTGTGTCCATCATGAGCCATCTTGTTCCATCTGTTATGGGCCAGATGCTCTTTTATATAACTATATTCTGATACTTACAGCAACTGTTATATCTTTGTGAACAAACAAATCACTCCATTTCATAAACCTTTTGGTCAACTGTGATCCTTGGAGAAGGTAAACCCTATCGTGCAGTACCACAGCAGGACAATTCCACAGCCGTCTGTCCTCCTTCCATCTGAGGTGTACAGATTCCATTGTCATTACTGGTTGTGACTTTCTACTGGGATTTGCACTCCTACACAATGTGCCTACCTTGTGCTATGTGGAATATTGGGCTAACTTGAATGGGAGTTATGAGGCCAAATGGCTTCACTTACCATTCATAACATGGTCACCTACCTTTTGCATGCGCATGACCTATCGATTTCCAACTGAATCCACTAATAGAATGTTAAAATGGTGGCAGATAGTTCCAACATTTTACGTGTTGCTCTTCTGAAAGTCTCCTATGATCTTTTTTACCTATTATCTATCTACTGCAGCGTGTGGAAATTCATTAGTTCCAGCGCTGAAAATCTCCTGTCAATCACCACTATTTCAAAGGAACTTTCAGAGCTACCGATCTTTATTCGATCCGCACTAAAAGCACAACTCTGAGTAATTACAAACCACAGAAGTGTGGCAGTGTGGGGAAGGCAAGGGGAGGGGAGGGGAGAAAGGTGGGGGGGGAGGGGTGCTCCAGGTGCGACTAAAATCACGTGCATTGCGACCTTCCCTCTTCCCCGGGATAATGTTTAATCGTTTGCGATCAGGCGGGAAGTGATGAGCACATGGCTGCCATTACAAAGGGAGGCCAGGGACAACTGTCTTCTTTGTTATACTGAAACATGGCTCACCCCTGACTCTCCGCACCCTGCCATACAACCAATTGCATTATCCATTTAGCACGTGGACTGTACAGAATCCTTTGGCAAGGGGAAAGACGGAAATATTTGCTTTTTGGTCAATACTTCATGGTGCACTGATGTAATGGCTTTAGCTCTATTCTGCTCCCAGGCCTGGAATATCTGTCTATTATGTGCTCTCCTTTTCATCGATATTCCAAGCATATACACCTCTGCCATCTTGTCAGTGGTCTAAATGCCATTCCATTGGACTCAGTCATCAACTCTTATGAAAGAGCAAATCCTGTTGCTCTGTTTATCATCGCCGGTGACTTCACTCACACTAACTTCAGGAATGTACTCTCAAATACCATCAGCATATATTCTGGCCCAGGTGGGGTGGTAACACTCTTAACCACTGCCATACCACCACCCAATGGCTCCATCCTTCACCCTAATTTCAGCCAGCCCGATCGTCAATTGGTGTTGTTCCTGTGACCTGCAGATCGAGTTTGAAGCACGAGACCAACAAAAAGAGCAATACAGCAGTGGCTGAGGAAGCTGAGGGTCCATTTCACAACTGCCTTGAGTCAGTGGATTGAAACATATCAATACTACTTTCAAGACCGATAGAAAGGTGTCCACACCTGGAACAGCGGATACAGTGGATGAGTTCGGAGGAGATGCAAGTGAACTTCTGCCTCGCTTGAAAAGACTGTTGGGGTGCTTGGACGGAGTCAAGTGGGGAGGTATAGGGACAGGTGTTGTACCTCCTGCAGTTGCAGTGAAACTGGGGAAGGTGTGGTTTGAGTGGGAAAGGATGAGTTAACCAAGGAGTTGTGGAGGGAATGGTCTCTGCAGAAAGCGGAAAGGGGTGGAGATGGGAAGATGTGGCTCGTGGTGGGATCCCTTTGGAGGTGACAAAAATGTCATAGGATTATGTACTGCATGTGACGGCTGATGGGGTGAAAGGTGAGGACTATGGGGACTCTGTCCCTGTTGTGACTGGGGAGAGGGGGAGCAAGAGTGGAGCTGCAGGATATCAAGGCGACCCGTGTGAGGGCCTCAACCATGATGACGAGGGGATTCCTCAATCCCTAAAGAATGAGGACTTCTCGGATGTCCTGGTTTAGAACACCTCATCTTAGGCACAGATGCGGAATAGATGTAGGAGTTGGGAGTAGGGGATAGAGTCTTTGCAGGAAGCAGGGTCGGAAGAAGTGTCGTCTGGATAGTTGTGGAAGTCAGTAGCTTTGTAATACATATCAGTCGGTGGTCTATCTCCTGTAATCGAGACAGTGAGATCAAGAAAAGGAGGGGAGATGTTGGTCCAAGTGAATTTGAGTGCAGGATGGAAATTAGGGGTGAAGTTAATGAAGTCCGTGAGTTCTGTATGGGTGCAGGATGCAGCACCGATGCAGTCGTCAATGTAGCGGAGATAAAGTTCAGGGATAGGGCCAGTGTACACCTGGAACAGGGATTGTTCAATGTACCCTATAAAGAGGCAGGCATAGCTGGGGCCCATGCAAGTGCCTTGGATTTGGAGGAACTGGGAGGAGACATAGAAGTCGAACAACTGGGCGGCACGGTGGCGCAGCGGTAGAGTTGCTGCCTTACAGCGAATGCAGCTCCGGAGACTCAGGTTCGATCCTGACTACGGGCGCCGTCTGTATGGAGTTTGTACGTTCTCCCCGTGACCTGCGTGGGTTTTCTCCGAGATCTTCGGTTTCCTCCCACACTCCAAAGACGTGCAGGTTTGTAGGTTAATTGACTGGGTAAATGTAAAAATTGTCTCTGGTGTGTGTAGGATAGTGTTAATGTGCGGGGATCACTGGGCGGCGCAGACTTGGTGGGCCGAAAGGGCCTGTTTCCGCGCTGTAGAATCTAAATCTAAATCTAAATCTAAATCCAAATCTAACTTCTCCTTCGATTCCTCCCATTGCCTCCAAATCCAATGCATAGCCTTGGGCATTCGTATGGGCCCCAGCTATTCCTCCATTTCATCTCACATTGCAAAGATGTACAGGTTTGTACGTTAATTGGCTTTCGGAAGTTGTGTTGGATAGAACTAGTGTATGGGTAATTATTGGCACAGGGTGGGCCCAAGGGCCTGTTTCCATGCTGTATCTCTAAACAAAACTGAAAGCTCTCTATTAGTACTGAATGCCCAACTTCCCTAAATTTCCAATGTAGCTACAATATTCTTCTGGAATGAAATGGGCACAACCTTGTCAATAGAAATATTGAAGGGCACAGCTTCCTGAGCAATGTATTTGCTGAATCTATTTCTCTTTCAAGTGGAAAAGTAATATCCAGGTGCAGAGTGATCTTTTAATTGCAATGATACAGAAACAAGTATGTAATTTTGTGCAATATGCATCAGTCTGTACTTGGAAACAACTGAAAGGAAAGGTTAACAAACATATTTTCATGATGAAAATAGTGTTAATAAATTTTCTGCTGACAAGGTCTCCGGAAGGCACTTACTATTCAGTTCCCGCTTACTGGGGTGAAATATGTCTTCAAATGGTTTACTATTGAGCATAGTCTGTGTAATGAATTCTATTTATTCTATTAATAATGTCTTTCAAAACACTACCACGTTGCAATGATCCATTAATGTTGTGACCTCATTAAAATATTTTATGCAGTGCAGTGTAAAAATTAACAGTGGTGTATATCATCAAAAGTATTCTTAAATGTATCACAGACATTTGAAAGGGAATTATGAAAATATATTTTTTAATGATGATAGCACATAGATTACCAGCAATTCTTGAGGAAATAAGTTTTAATATCTATTGGAAGGAAAGGAAAATTTCACAACTGTGACGATTAATGTGTCCTGAACTAATATTCTATGTAAAGAGTCAGTTAATCTTAGCCTTTTGGAGATAGCTGGAATACACACTCTGATTGTTACGGCCAGCTTTTCGTCTTGCTTATAAAACTCCAAGCTGCCATTGACGTAGGATAGGTGGAACGATATTTTCTCATATGCAAACAATTAACAACAGAGATCTCCACCACTTTTCATTTGAAGTTAGTCGTTTATTTGAAGTTGCAATATAACATATTGGCCTATCTCTTGTCATCGACGTGTTATTGATTAGACTGATAAGGATCTAATATCCCACCGTGGTTCTTCGTGTCTTATATGAAACTGCCAGGTCTTATCTCCGGCAGAGATTTCTTACTGATCTTCTATCAGTAGGCTCTTCAGCCGATTTATATTAGCAGCTTATTTTGGCTGAACTTCCATCAGCCGCTTCTTTCTGTCTACTCAAGCATTGCATCAGGGTTGGCAGCTCCTCATGTCTCATCTGGCCCTGCACAGTCCATATGTAAGCATAGTATTGACCTCTTAGTGTCCAAAAATACAGCAGGATACAAAGTAATATAATAATATACTGAAATAACTAATAAACGCAAAATGGCTCCTACGCACTGACCCCTAATTGTTATGTGTATAACGTAACAATTACTAATAAACATTAAAAGGAGCCATAAAAACTTCATACATAATCAAAAAGCATGCACTACATGTTGGCATCTAATCTATTACAGTGATTCTTCAATCTTCAAGATCACCAGTCCATGCTGTACTCAGGTATCAGCTTCAAGTAGCAGACATATCTTGGTTATCGGTCTTTCCAAGATGTTGCTCTTAGCCTGGAGCTGAACTGTACGCACATACCCTTGTGCGTCCTTTATAGTCTCCAATATTTTGCCCATCGGCCAGGAGCTACGTTGTGCAGTTGAATTATTGATATTTATGATATAATTTATCATTTATAGCATTTATGATATAAACTGTGTGGTAATAATGATTATGAAACCTGTATGGCTGTTATGAAAAGCAAATTGCTTTCTCCAGCCACTGAATCAAAAGAGTTAAAGAGATTATATACCTTCCCTTGTCTCACAAAATTATCTCAGAATTAATAAAGAGCTCATTTATCCCCCTGATTTAATTTTATACTGCAACAGACTAATCTTCAGAAAAATAATGGACCGTGTAAAGTTGCAAATAAATACTCCATCCCATAGTCAAAGATAGAGAAATCCATTTGTATTGTTATTATTTATTATACGTTTTGGAATCATTACAAAGTCAAATAAAAGTAACTTGTTTTTATTGAAATTAACAACTGAAAATTGTGGAAGGAACCAACCTGAAAGTTATCTCTGTTGCTCCTTTCACAGGTGCTGCCTGATGTGCAGGGTGTTTCCAGCATTTATTGTTTTTATTCTGTGTTTCCAGCTTCTGCAGATTTTTAATTTTCATTTATTGTTATGTTCTCCCAAATTCCATAATAGTGTTTAAATCTATGTACTAAACATACTCCATTTTCTTTTGATTCCCCAGCACCGCATAAAACACAGCAACTATTATTTTTATGAGCAGATATTCAAAAGCCAATTAATAAGCAGGCCCTACCTGAGATACATTGACAGTGGCCTCTTTAAGTAATGCTGCGCCATCATCCCTCATGTTTCACCAGACTTACGAAGAATTACACAGGATATTCATGGTAGAAACAGACCGTGCACTCAGATTGATCTTATCCCTTCTATTTTAGCCCTTCGCACCATTTCACTCAGTCCTATTCCCTGTGTACTTCTCCAGTTTTGTTTGAAAAATATCATTACAATCCTCCCTGCGGTTATAAACAATGTATTCTAATGTCACTCAGAACAAAATGAAATCTCTTTATGCGCTCAGAAAGCAAAACCTGCAAATGCTGGAGATTCATTTTCAAAGCAGCAAATGCTAAAATACTCCACTTGTTAGGCATCACATGGGGACCGAACCGTATATATTGTTTCAGCTTAATTACCTTTTCATCAGATCTTCCTGAAATGTTAAATATGTTGCCAACCCAAAGATGATGCCAAATCCATTTACTATTTTCTATATCTGCTGCTTTTCTCTCTGTTTACCCTGCTGGATATATTAATGTCAGCCTTACTTTTATGGTTCCTTACTCTCAATTCTCCCACCAGTCAAAATGTAGAGAGATGTCGTGGTGACTTTAAGTAAAGGCACATGAAGACTCAAACTATAGACACAAACTATAGAACAAGTAGTTACCCAGGGGAAACTTAGTGGAAGAATCCCTCTGCACATTGAGTTTTTATAGACTTTATTCCATTAATAGCAGCAGGCAATTAAATACAATTTCGATAGTTTCAATTGCATACTTTATTTCAATATTTTGGGTGCGGACAAAAGGTTTAATAGATTTCCACATTTACGATATGGCCACATCTGATAAGGCCAACTCTGAATACTCAAACACCATTGTTGTGATAAGGTAATTCGAATCAATAATCTACAAATTTCTGAGCACAAATCCCAAACACTCAAATTATCCTTCTTTTCCCACAGTATTATATTATAGGAAGATGGTTCGTTGGATATTTCAACACCTTTTCTGGATACACAAACACCCCAATTATTATTGATTAACAGGATAAACATGGTCACAAATATGTTTAATGTGCTCGGTAGCAAAATAGCCAACCTGGAGACTTTCTTGATCTTTGTCAAAATGATGCAAAATAATTTGGCCAATGCAAAGAAGAATTTTTCATGACCACGGCGGTTTTCAAAGCATATTTTTCAAGTGGCTTCCTACCGTAGTACATACCTTTGCCAGACATCAACTGTGCTTGTAGTTTCAAAACCAATTACTGCTTGTAGGTTACATTTGAAAACAGTTTGAAGGGTGACTTATTTGTGTCAATTGCTTGTATACCTTACATTTCTAAATTATCACTGCTGTTCCTCAACAAGATTTTCATGAAAATGTGAATGTGAGCACAAATTGGGAACTGTGCTAACTCTGGCAATAGCATTGCTTTAGTGCCTGGAATAGTCCCTATTTCATTTATACTTAGGATTCCTCCCTCAATTCCATTTGCTACGTTGATTACTATATTGGTGCTGCTTTCTTCATTCATGGAGGATTCAAAATATTCATAACCTTTGCTGCTGATATCCATCCTGCTGCCAAATTCATATAAACTATCTCTGATTCTTCCCTTCCCTTTCTGAATTTCACTATCTCCATCTCATGGGATACGTTAATCACCACCATCTATTGCAATCTCACGGCTAGCTCAACTTCCACCCATTCCACGTGGCGGCGCCTAACGGCTGCAGCTCGCTAGCAGTCTGTTCGTCTTTTTTCCTTTTTTTTTGTTGTGTGTCGGTGTTGGGATGGTTTTTTTTTTTTTTTGGTTGTGTATTTGTGGGGGGTGGTGGTGTGGGTGGGGGGGGTGTGTGGGGGGGGTGGGGGGTGGGGGGGTGGGGTGGGGGAAACCTTTCTCTTTTAGGTCTCTTCCTCACGGCGCCCGGTGCGACTCGGCCACTGGACTTAACATCGTCCGGTGCGGCTCGGCCGCTGGACTTAACATCGTCCGGTGCGGCTCGGCCGCTGGACTTAACAGTGCCCGGTACGGCTCGGCCGCGGGGCGCAACATCGCCCGGCGCGGCTCGACCGCGGGGCCTAACATCGCCCGGTGCGGCTCGGCCGCGGGACTTTACATCGCCCGGCGCGGCTCGGTCGCGGGACTTTTCATCGCTGGTGCGGCTCGGCCGCTGGACTTAACATCGTCCGGTGCGGCTTGGCCGCGGGGCCTTCCATCGCCCGGTGCGGCTCGGCCGCTGGACTTAACATCGCCCGGCGCGGCTCGGCCGCGGGGCCTAACATCGCTGGTGCAGCTCGGCCGCTGGACTTAACAGTGCCCGGTGCGGCTCGGCTGCGGGGCCTAACATCGCACGGCATGGCTCGGCCGCGGGACTTTTCATCGCTGGTGCGGCTCGGCCGCTGGACTTAGCTGCGCACGGCTCGGTCGCGGGGCCTTCCATCGCCCGGCTCGGTCACGGGACGTTTCAGCGCCCGGTGCGGCTCGGCCGCGGGGACTTCCATCCCCTTGCGGGGACTGTGCGGGTCGGTCGTGGACGAGCTGTCTGTCCGTGGGCGTGGGGAAGAGAGTGGAAGTTTTGTTGCCTCCATCACAGTGAGGGGGTGTTTGGAGTCACTGTGATGGACGTTTGTGTTGGGGTCATGTGTCTTGTGTTCATTTTTGTGTATGACTGCTATGTAATTTCGTTCGGTACCTTGGTACCGAATGACAAATAAAGCTCTGTTGAACTGTTGTTGAACTGTTTCCTGTACGCATTACATTCTATTCTTCCAGTTCCTTTACTTTCATCACATCTGCTCCAATAATTGGTTTTTCCACACGGTTGCCTCTGAGACATCTTCCATTCACCTTATTCATGGCTCCTCCTCTGTTGTAATTGACAGAATCATTCACCATGTCTCAACTCTCCTCTCATCCCTTTCTGCCCAGATCAAGCATAGGGAGCCCTTTGATGCTCACCTTTGCCAACTAGTTTCCACATTCAGCAGACCATCCTTCACAATTTTTACCACCTTTAATGAGATTCCATCTTTCCCTTCCTTCCCCTTGTAGCATACTGAGGCAAATGTTACTTTCATGACTACCTCGTATGCTCTTCAATCAACACCAACTATTCCCTTTTTCACAGCACTTCCCACGCAACTACAGGAAATGCAACACTTACTCTTTCACCACATCACTTCTCAGTATCCAAGGACTCAAACAGTCTTTCCAGTTGAAACACTTGCACTTTTTCAGTCTAGTGCATTTCTTTCAATGCACATAATGAGATCTCTCCAGTACTTGAGAAAATGAATCCACATTAAGTAACAGCTTTATGAAGCACCTGGACTCCTGTGGCCTCTCATTTTACTTTTCCATCCCACCTTCGGTCTGATCACTCTATTTGTGGCTTCATGCACTTGTTATAACAAGGCCCAACTTCCATGTGGGCACATTGCAGCCTTTATGTCTCATTATCACATGCAATAATTTCAGATGCCTCACAATTTCTATTTGTTTCAGAACTGGCCATCTCTGTTGTATGGTTATCCACACTTAATATTAACACATGTATTCTATTTCCATAGACATTGTCTTTTGGTTTCTAGTTCAGAAATATTTCTTCATTCATCTATTACCCAGGCAGCTTTGTAAACATTACAAAGATGCACCTAGGTAACCCTGTCCCTACACCACGAGATATTTACTTTGTCCCATTCATCCAACCTCACCTGCAACTGAGAACAATTTTTTTTTAACTTTAACAATTCTTATGAAGGCTCATTGATCTGAAATGTTACCTCTGTTTCTCTTTCCACCAATGCAACTTGGCCTGTTGAGTGTTTCCAGCATTTCCTGTTTTTTTTGTTGTTGGCAAAACCACACTAACTTGGAGGCTAAACAGTGATTACTTTAACAGAAAAGTACCTGGAGGTGGGAAAACTGTCACATTGGATGACACAAGAAATAGTTCATGACCAAAAGAGAGGAAGCACAGGTTTTCAAGTGTGGTTTTGGAGACCCTGGCAGAGGATATGCAATGCAGGACTTCATCTCAATACGATATACACATTGGAGTTCCTCAACCGGTCAGGCAGCATCTTTGGAAAACATGGTTAGTTGACATTTCGGGTTGGGATCTTCCTTCAGACTAATTGCAGTAGGGGGAAGAAAGCTGGAAAAGAGGCGGGGCAGGACAAAGCCTGGCAAGTGATAGGTGGGGGGTTTTGATAGGCAGAATAATCCAGTTTTAGGTAACAACCCAACCGCCCCCCCTCCCCCTTTTCCCCACTCTCTTCACTGTGCCTTACCTGGATGCACACCCATTTCTCCCACTCTCCAGCCCACTTTTTTCCCTTCCCCCATCACTTCCACCCACAGCCCCTTTCTCTGGATTCACTCCTCTTCTCGCCTTATCTTATAACCTTTGGCCTTCTTTTCACCTCTGGTCTTTGTCCACACATCTGCCTATCAAAAAATCGCTCACATGTATCCACCTATCACTTGCCAGTCTTTGTTACGCCCTTCTTTTCCAGCTTTCTGCTCCATACTACAAAGAGGCTGAAGAAAGGTCCTGAGCCGAAACATCACCTTCACGTGTCTTTCAGAGAAGCTACCTATCATGCTGTTACCGCAAGACTTTGTGTTTTGTTTTTGTAAATCAGCATCTGCAGTTCCTTGTGCCAAAGGAATTTATATATCTTATTGAGTCTCTTGTCCTTGCCCCTGAAATAAGAGATCTTAATGTGTCAAGGCATCTCTTGTTCCTCTAGCTGACTCCACAAGACACCCAGAAATATAAATTAGCACAGAACTAATTCTTTTGAAGGTATCACAAAATGCTGGAGTAACTCAGCAGGTCAGGCAGCATCTAGGAGAGAGGGAATGGGTGACGTTTCAGGTCAAGACACTTCTTCAGTCTGAAGAAGGGTCTCGACCCAAAACGTCACCCATTCCCTCTCTCCTAGATGCTGCCTGACCTGCTGAGTTACTCCAGCATTTTGTGAATAAATACCTTTGATTTGTACTAGCATCTGCAGTTATTTTCCTACACTAATTCTTTTGAAGTGGATTTCAGAATTTCTGGGGAAATGTTGGCATATCTAGTGGTCTCTGTAAAACTTCCCAAAATTCTCTTCATGTATGTCAAACGTACGCCTCAAATCACATCTAGCAGGAAGAGAACACTGAAGGCTGAGCAGATCATTGCTGTTCGGTAAGGTTGATAGTGTAAGCTGTATCCATCAAAGTGTGGTGCAGCCTCTCGACAACTAGTAAATTTAATATATATCTGAGTTTTAATGATCCTCTAGGTGACCATTTCAAACATGCACATCATTTCCTTTGCCAAGATGACAATGTACAAATGATGCACTAAACTGGCTTTGTAGTCCTTGCGTTCTCTTCAGCCCTATAGTACGAAAGGAAATTGCTCATCATCTGTTCAGCAGTGGAAAGTCAGACTTTTCTCGGTCATGCTCAGACAGCTGCCATTACAATCGTAGATTCCAGCGTTCAAAGCATCTTTGAAGCTGTCACAACAGTCCACCAAATTGTTCTCTGACAGAACTACACCACATTGCATGCCGGTGAGTTACCATTGCCCAACGCTTAGTCCTGTCTCAATGTGATAGCATTTGTTATCTCATCACTGCCATTCTGCCAGAGTGTTGACTTTTATCTGTCTTCGAGCAAACATCAGAGTTACTTCTCAAGGATATTCCTCAAAGTCATTTTCACTCTCCTCGGCTGAAAATCTTGAGCCCTTACAGCAGTTATTTTTGCAGCCATTGAATAAATATCAGGACGGGGAATATTTTGGAAAATAGAACTGAATGGAAAGTACTATGTTGGTTAATTGCCACATGATTTGATTCTGAAGTAAAGTTTGGAAGGCTGATTTTTGTGTTTTACTTTAACATTGTGGTCACCCAGGTCTAGGATAATCAGCAACAAGCGAAGGGTAGAATAGAAAATAGGAATAGGAAAATAGGAATGGGCCCTTTGGCCCATCAATCCTACTTCACCATTCAATAGGAACATATGAGATCATCCAGATTCATTGTTGTGTTCCTCCTTTCTTCCATTACCTCCAGATGCCTTTAGTGCTAAAATAGTAAGATAGACTATTGCTGGACAGGGGTTTTATTTATTGTCAGAACAATTTGAAGAGTTGTCAAGTTAGGCTGGTCGGGAAAGGACTGGAATTGTTGCCTCCTTCTCCTCCCCCTGCTTTTCTTCTGCCTTCACCAGCCCTACAGCTGCTCCCCCTTTGTTGAAAGGATCTGCATCATGTAGCCAGCTACAGTGAATCTTGAAAGCCCTGTTGTGGAATTTTGCAGGATTCTTTCAGGGCTGTGGGGAAAACAATAGAAAAATATGCCTGAGTACCTTGATTATCTACCAATATGTGGTCGGCAGAATGGAACTCGTCTGTATATTGCTCGTGTGAGTGTGGCTTGGATGTTTGAGTATTTAAGTATTTACTGGAGAGTCCTTGTCATCTCATGGTCACCTTCGAAATGGCTGCAGAACCTCAAATACATGTGGCACAATGGACTGTCATGGAATGTATCTGCTGCCAAGAAACTGGGCATTCATTTGCATGAAATGCTGAGTGTGTTGAAGGAAAAGCCATCTCTCTGGTTGCAGTACATTTCAAGGCTCAGTGCTCCCAGTGTAAAATGTAATCAAATTCTAGAACATGAGGAAGCCTGCTGTTTCGGAGATACTTTTGCACAATTGGCAAGAGAGAATAGGCATTCACATCTTTTTTGTAACATTTTGTGGCAGATTGTATCATGATGCTGATATTCCCAACTCCAACCTGAAACCAACCAACCATGACCTTAACAAGTCTTGGTGAAGCATTTCCCTCCATTCTGTAGCTATATTAATGGCCTTTCTCAGATACACTATGCATTGTTCCTACTGAGATGAACATAACACAGTAACATCCTGAACACTCAATGGATATGGCTTCCTCCTGAGAAATTTTCTCTCACCTACTGCCCACCCCTATACATTTCAGAGTTAATGTCTTTCTTCTATTGTGTTATCTGCCCTCAAATCGTTCTCCACATTGTACTGCATTTGAAGAGAAATGGATTGGAAAAACTTCCCTTAATGAGAGCAACTCATTGTTATGGAACCCGTGAGGTCAATATAAACTTTTTTTAAACTCTTTGACACCATTTCTTTAAGATAATAGCAACTCCAAAGCAACCCAGAAGCACAAAAAGCATTAGTTGAGTTCTAGCAGAAGTCAGTAGATATCAATCAACGGATAACCTGCATGAATTGATGAACAATTTTGATACTGTGTTGTATTTCCAAGCTCAAATCAATGATTCAAATTAATAATTTAGTCGTTTTAGCAATGATCCTTGTGGGATTCTACTTTCTAAGTTTCCCCAGTCTGAATAACTGCCTTTGCTTTATATTTTGTTTTTTCTTTGTTAGCCTATTTGCCATCCAATCAACTATTGATTTGTTGATTTTGCATGCCCTGGCCCAATGAGCCCTTTGCGTAAAATGAATAGGGGAGAGCTTTGCCTTCAAATACTACTGGTATCCATATCTTAACACTTTCCACATCCTATCATGTAGTCTTTGCCTCCCAATGGGCATTTGTTTCATTCACACTCATTCAGTGCAGATATTCTTATTCTTGTGTTGTCCAGCTTCTTTCAGTACTAAAGAAGAAAAACGTTCTCTTTCAGTCTTATGGGATTGCATTGCATTATAGCTGTGAACAATCAGCACCGTGAAATAGTCACAGAGGGGCAAATAATGCAAAAGTCTCACTTGTAACACAAAAGTCATTGGGTTCTGACCAAAGTCTTATGTTGTAACTTTGATGGCCTCACGGGTTAAGTACTAAGCCTTTGAATTGTTCTGCATGCTTCAATTGATTCATTAATGCCCTCTTTCAGGCAGGATGTCATTGTGAACATTAAGTAAGCTTAAATGTAGAATATTATTAAAACTGTAATGGCTTGTGAATAACTTGATGGATTTCTTTAACACTGCCATGAATGGATGAGATTTGATTCCCTCTTCAGGGATGATTACAAGATTGTATTAATTTGCATTCTATTAATTTTATGGAGCTTTTTGTTAGCCTTGTTTACTTATAATTTCATTGTTTATATACAATCCTCAGTGAACTGTTTATATATTTCTTTAATGAGTTTATAGCCAAGTAAGTAGCTCCCTAGAACATGTTTTTAACAATGCACTGCTTTCTTGCTTGACATTACCTAATGAATTTGGAAACAATTTATGTGATGGCTTTCAATGTGCACCAGAGCAATGAGACACTGTGTAAGTGCAATAAAAATGAAATGAGATCATTTTAGAGAGCCAATGATGCATTTTAGTTATCTCAAAAAATGATCAAAGAATCAAGGAATGTTAAAGGGAACAAATTTAAGGCAGCTAATTCAAGTATCAGAGCACAGACTGTTTTATTTGTGCAAAACCTTATTTATACCATTTCAGTGATTGTGGCACATGCCTTGATTCAATAAAACTGGATCAATTTAGACATTATGAACAAATGGACAACTTTAATTAGAGTTGGTGGAAGGATGGGCAGACAGTTGGTGAAGGTTGGAAAGCCCTGGACTGTTCTTGCCAAATGTCGATTGCCATCAGTTAGATCTGGGCAGTGAGCTACAAGCACCAAGCACCTGCTTCATGTGGTTTACTGGTTCTGGGAAAGGGTCGAAAATCAGGTAACTTTGCCGACCTTGAGGCATGAACATCAGGGTAATAGTGCTTGGGGCCTAGAGATTGGAAACATTAGTCTTGACTGTTGAGGAATGTGGATTCACAGGCTCTGTGTGAACATCGTTCTTTTAGGAAGGAAATGAGGAGACATTTCCTTCGTCAGAGGGTGGTGAATCTTTGGAATTCTTTGCCACAGAAAGCTGTGGAGATCAAGTCAGTGAATATTTTTAAAGCATAGATAGATAGATTCTTGATTAGTACAGGTGCCAGAGGTAATGGGGAGAAGGCAGGAGAATGGGGTCACGAGGGGGAAATAGATCGGCCTTGATTGAATGGCGGAGTAGACTTGACGGGCCGAATGGCCTAATTCTACTCCTATTCATTATAATCTTCCCTTTTCTCACCAACCACTTACTGCCTCTAACCTCCCACGAGATAGAGGTCATCAATTTATGAACAAATCCACATTGTGTTGTTGAAGAAGCCATCAAGCTGTGACAGTGAATGTCATTGATGATGATTATTCAGCTAAATTGCTGTGTCGGTATGTAGAGTATATGTGTAGTGTGGTGAATGAGGCAACAGTTACGGAGCTGCTTTGTGCTTGATGATGTTGAGTTCATTGAATGTTGTTGGAGCTGATTTAAATCAAGAAAGTGAATGGATTCCCATATCAGCAAGACAAAGAAGATTGTGCTTGACTTCTGGAAGTGAAGCAGTGCCCACAGGCCATCAGGACTGTCAACTTTTATAACCCCAGAGACTAAATTTTTGTCGATACTAATAGTAACTTATTAACTTTATTTATATGCTGTAACTGTAATTCTTTTTGTGCACAACCCGCAGGCATTGCCACTTTCATTTCACTGCACATCGTGTATGCGTATGTGACAAATAAATTTGACTTGACTTGATGTACATTGATGGCGCTGAAGTGGAGATGGTCATACATCTCAATTTCTTAAGGATAAATATCACCAGCAATTTGTCCTGGAACAGCCACTTTGAAGCAATGGCCACAAAGCATGTCAACACCAT
The DNA here is from genome assembly GCF_053455715.1 of Rhinoraja longicauda. NCBI lineage: Eukaryota > Metazoa > Chordata > Chondrichthyes > Rajiformes > Arhynchobatidae > Rhinoraja > Rhinoraja longicauda. The sequence continues at coordinate 22,477,604 of NC_135967.1, forward strand.
TACTTCCTTAGAAGGCTTAGGAAGTTCGGCATGTCCACAACAATTCTCACCAACTTTACAGATGCGCTGTAGGAAGCATTTTATCAGGATGCATCACAGTATGGTTTGGGAACAGCTCCATCAAGAACTTCCAGGGATTTGTGGACATAGCCCAGACCATCACACAAACCAACTTCCCATCCATAGATTCCATCTACACTTCACCCTGCCTTGTCAAGGCCACCAGCATAATGACCAGTCAAGGACCAGTCTCACCTCGGCCACTCCCTCATCTCCCCTCTTCCATCAGGTAAGAAGTACATAAGTTTGAAAAAGCATACTTCCAGATTCTGGACAGTTTCTTCTCAGCTGTTACCAGAAAACTAAATGGTCTTTTTACCAGCTAGAGTGTGGTCCTGACATCCCATCTACCCTGTAGACTTTTGAACTATTTTTAATCAGACTTCATTGGTTTTTATCATGCACTTATTGATATACCCTTTATCCTTTATCTGTACATTTTAGATTAAAATTACATAAAGCTTTTCATTGACTAGATGGCACACCACAAAAAAAAACATTTAACTGTACCTCGTACAGATGATAATAATAAACTAAGCTAAACTAAATTACAATTAGCGCTGCCAAATTGGCTTTAGAATACTAGTACAAATGACATCAAAGGAGAACAATAGACAATAGGTGCAAGAGTAGGCCATTCGGCCCTTCGAGCCAGCACCACCATTCAATATGATCGTGGCTGATCATTCTCAATCAGTACCCCGTTCCTGCCTTCTCCCCATACTCAGCTATCCTTAAGAGCTCTATCCAGCTCTCTCTTGAAAGCATGCAGAGAATTGGCCTCCACTGCCTTCTGAGGCAGAGAATTCCACAGATTTACAACTCTCTGACTGAAAAAGTTTTTCCTAATCTCCATTCTAAATGGCCTACCCCTTATTCTTAAACTGTGGCCCCTGGTTCTGGACTCCCCCAACATTGGGAACATGTTTCCTGCCTATAACGTGTCCAACACCTTAATAATCTTATATGTTTCAATAAGATCCCCTCATCCTTCTAAATTCCAGTGTATATAAGCCTAGTCGCTCCAGTCTTTCAACATACAACAGTCCCGCCATTCCAGGAATTAACCTAGTCAACCTATGCTGCATGCCCTCAATAGCAAGAATATCCTTCCTCAAATTTGGAGACCAAAACTGCACATAGTACTCCAGGTGCGGTCTCACTAGGGCCCTGTACAACTGCAGAAGGACCTCTTTGCTCCTATACTCAACTCCTCTTGTTATGAAGGCCATCATTCCATTGGCTTTCTTCACTGCCTTCTGTACCTGCATGCTTCCTTTCAATGACTGATGCACTAGGACACTCAGATCTCGTTGTACGTTCCCTTTTCCTAACTTGACACCATTCAGATAATATTCAGCCTTCCTATTCTTACCACCAAAGTGCATAACCTCACACTTATCCACATTAAACTGCATCTGCCATGCATCCGCCCACTCACACAACCTGTCCAAGTCACCCTGCAACCTCATAGCATCATCCTCACAGTTCACATTGCCACCCAGCTTTGTATCATCTACAAATTTGCTAATGGTACTTTTAATCCCTTTGAAAATATAGATTTTTATGTACTGTAAACCCTCGTTTACACGGACTTCTTTATAATGGATTTTGGTTATTGCGGACAGACCTGTCGAAGGTCACCCATGCCACACCCAGCCACATCCTTAGCAGCACCTGCCGCCACTGGTCCTTGCCCCCCACTCCTGCTGTCACCGGTCCCCGTCCGTGCCTGCCAATGTCAGCCCCTGACTGCCTCCTTAGCCAGCGCTCTACACGGCCACTTTTTGGCTGCTTGTTCTACCACCACCGCCACCGGCTGTATTGTTGTATTGAGACCTGGAGCTTTGTCCAACTCACCCTGTATCCTCATAGCATCCTCCTCACAGTTCACACTGCCACCCAGCTTTGTGTCATCTGCAAATTTGCTAATGTTACTTTTAATCCCTTCATCCAAGTCATTAATGTATATTGTAAATAGCTGCGGTCCCAGCACCAAGCTTTGCGGTACCCCATTAGTCACTGCCTGCCATTCTGAAAGGGACCCATTTATCCCCACTCTTTGCTTTCTGTCTGCCAACCAATTTTCTATCGATGTCAGTACCCTATCCCCAATACCATGTGCCCTAATTTTGCCCACTAATCTCCTATGTGGGACCTTGTCGAAGGCTTTCTGAAAGTCAAGGTACACTACATCCACCAACACTCCCCTGTCTATTTTCCTAGTTACATCCTCAGGACAAAGTCCTATCCAATTTTGTTGGTTTAAATATGGCAACCTTTTAGGAGTAAATCACACTGCATCAGTCGCCACCACTCACTCATCCTCCCACCATATACACGTACACACAAACACACACACACACACACACACACACACACACACACACACACACACACACACACACACACACACACACGCATACACACACACAGAAGTAGCTGGAAGTTTCACAGCTTTTATAAAATAAAGAAGGATCAAATAAAGAAAAATAATGAAGAATGTATAGGAAGGAAATGCAGATACTGGTTTAAACCAAAGATAGACACAAAAAGCTGGAGTAACTCAGCGGGACAGGCAGCATCTCTGGAGAGAAGGAATCGGTGATATTTTTCATCCCAAAATGTCACCCATTCTTTCTCTCCAGAGATGCTGCCTGCCTTGCTGAGTTATTCCATCTTTTTATGTCTATCTTAAAATAAAGAAGGACATTCTTTTTGGAAGGAGTTGAGGGGGAATTTCTTTAGTCAGAGGGTGGCGAATCTGTGGAACTCTGCCACAGAAGGCTGTAGAGGAAAAGTCAGTGGATATATTTAAAGCAGAGATAGATAGATTCTTGATTATTATGGGTGTCAGAGGTTATGGGGAGAAGGCAGGAGAATGGGGTTAGGAGGGAGAAATAGATCAGCTATGATTGAATGGAGGAGAAGAACGGATGAGAGCCTAATTCTATTCCTAGCACATGATCTAATGAAAACTTGATTGTTATGAAAAATATCTTCAATTGCAGTGGAAGAATCAGGCAGCATGTCTGTTCCAACTCCCTGGAACAAGAGGTTTATTCTATTTCCGTACAATTTTTTAGTGGTATATGGTATATGAAATAGATATTTTTGGGGTGGCCAAGAGAGTCTGTGTAATCTTAAAATTAAAACTGGACCATTTAGGAAGAAAGTAAAAATAAATTGTTACACAAACAAGAGTAGGAACATGGAACTGTGAATGCTCAAGAGATTGAAATTTGCAAGATGTAATTTGTGAAGAGAGGCTCTTGACATAGATTCGCAATGGAAGTGAGCATTGGCTAGAGTTGGCCCTGCAGCATTAAGAGCATTATCTCTGACCCACTCTCCTAGTTAATGAGCCTTGCAGAACTCAATGTATTCTTTTAAGTTTGCTCTTGATGATCTACCATGGGACAAAGCTGAATATCTAATTCTTCCAGTAACCCGCACATACCAAACTGTAAGAGCATTTTAACGAGACATATCAAGCCAGTTAAATTCCCCAAGAGTGCTCCCTTTCACCCTAATGAGCAGAAGTATGGCTATTAAGTTTTTGCACAACTTCACCCTACAACATTCCTCTAACGATATGCTCAATTTCTTTGTAATTAGGTGATGAACACCGCAATAACATTCCACCTTTCCACATTTACACACATAAAACCTACATGCTGAAGCATGTATTTTGATCCTCATACATCTGCAAATCAACCCTGGCATCAATTCTTTCAAATGTTATCGACTACTTTGAGGAAAATAAATGTCATTCTCCTCCGTCCAGTTGAAGTTGAAAGAACTAATAATTAAATATATTAATTAAGAAATATTATGAGTGTACATAAAATGGGTTATGTAAAAATTGACGTTTTATACAATTGATATAATGTTCCTGCTAAGTCACATGTAAAATGAAAATGAAAGACATCTTTCAGGCAGGTAAATTTCTTCCAAGTTGAGTGTGAAGAAAATAAAATTATGAATATAGTAATTGGGGTCTTGAAGCAATAGTTGTTTTGATTATTTAAGCTAAATATTACAAATTTTCATTTCTTAAGCTTGAATTCTGAGACCCTAGAATATTAATTGAATAGTGTTGGGGATAAGAAAAATGTGTGTGCATTAGGCTAAGTAGTTTATTCCAGAAACAACATTCTGCTACATAGATGTAAAAATACTCTGACAAATCAGTAGTTGCCACCTTGCTGGAGAAAAGTATAGAACTGTGGATTATCCTTCAAAACATGTATCTTCTTATTAATCCATGAATAAAATAGTTAATGTTATGTGAATATATTTCATGCAAATCCACCTAACCTGGGACGTTAATAAAATATCTGAATTCAAATCTAAGTACACTTGTCAAACACCCACTGCCGGTTTTAACAGATAGACCAATGTCAATAGACCGAGCCAATCTATTCTCAGGATTGTAGATTGCCCATTTTAATATTGAAAAGTAATGGGTCTGATATTCAACCACAATCTGAATTTTGATTACAGATGAATGAGTTTTCCAGGTCTCAGAAAACCCAACGGTTAAAGAAAGGCAAGGACACCTCCAGGTAAATACTTATCATATCATATCATATATATACAGCCGGAAACAGGCCTTTTCGGCCCTCCAAGTCCGTGCCGCCCAGTGATCCCCATACATTAACACTATCCTACACCCACTAGGGACAATTTTTACATTTACCCAGCCAATTAACCTACATACCTGTACGTCTTTGGAGTGTGGGAGGAAACCGAAGATCTCGGAGAAAACCCACGCAGGTCACGGGGAGAACGTACAAACTCCTTGCAGTGCAGCACCCGTAGTCAGGATCGAACCTGAGTCTCCGGCGCTGCATTCGCTGTAAAGCAGCAACTCTACCGCTGCGCTACCGTGTTTGATTAACTTTATCTATCCCACTTACTCCCAATAATTAAGGCAATTTTCTGCACCCTGACTCCTTTAGTCTTCTCTAGAGCTCTATGATCTCTGGCTCCCACAATGACTGATCATTCTGAAGTTTTTAAATTTCACACTGGTATTTCGGCTGTCCTTTGCAAGCTCCCCCCCTCCCATCCCCCAACCCCCACACCCACCCCCCACCCGATCCTTCCTTCCTTTCTCTTGATCCTCCAGTGAGGCTGATGGTGAAGACTTAGTCTTGACAATCACTTCTCAACCTGGTTGCTATACGATAGATAACAGAATTAGAAAAAAAGGCTAATCATGTCCAATTCTACATTCTACAGAGCCTGATGGAAATTAATTTTCTCAACTTCAAACCAGTGTTGTCTCCAACAACATCTTCATACAAACTACCCCCAATCTCCTGTTAAACATCAAAAAATTAATTTAATTAGTTGCCTGTTCACTGCATACAACTGCTGATTTTCTGTTTGTTTTTTTAATTCGTTTTCCTAACTTCTTAGCAACCATTCCCAAATGCACATTTAAGTTACGGTCTGATGGAGAGATAAATATCTATCTATTAGGGTTTCTCTTTCCATATTCTGACTCAATGGAATGTGATTTCAGTTTTTTCTAGCTTTTATTTTTCATTTTTTCCAATATTTGCATAGATACACTTGGATATGAAAATATGATGTATCAATTACTGTAGCGGGCATAATGACTCATTCTCATCCAAAAACATGTATGGCTCAAATTCATGGCAAAAAAATGATTCCGCCTTACTGACACCATGTCTACTGTCAATTGTTAAACAAAAAAGTAGGAAGAATTTGGTAGACCACGTGATCTGTGTTTACCTGATTTTTTAACATATATCTGGGTACCTTTAAAATTTGCAGCATAACAATTTTGAGGGTAATGAAATTAAGCATGATACTCTTGTTAGGATTTTATGCTTTCTATTTAATACAAATGCCTAGACAACCCTCACTGCCAAAGTGATTAAGGTCCAATTAAACTCATATTAAAGAAGATGAAAGGTTGGAAACCTGCCGGCTTGCAATTTTCAATGACAAATTCATGCATTATCCACATGCAGCACTTTGTCTAAGTTCAGATTGGTCTCAAGGGCCCAAACACGACAGAAAGATGATCATCGATGCACATTCGATTTAAATGGAAGGTCTGTAAGAAGGACATGGAAGCAATAATTACAAACTCCCTAACCAAGGTGGCTGAGATACAACTTTATTAGATCACTTGTTTCAAAAAGCAGTTGTGTGGCAAATAAACAGCTGACAACAATGGAAAATAAGTGAACAAGTTATTGTTATTAGGACATTTCTCTTTATGTTTAATGTTACAGAAAAATAATACCATGAGTTTCTTCCAATTATCCTTTACTGTTAGAAATTGCAAGCGTAGATTTATGATCAAATGCAAAGATAACAAACTGAATAGTAAACATCGAGGCACATTTTATATCTACACAGACAGTGCAATTGGGAACCACACACTCTGGCAATTAAGCCAAGCCTTTCATTTTATTCATAGTAAAATGATTTGCAAAATACTTTGAGAATGCTACATATTGGAAGAAGCTTACTAATTCTATTTGTTATGTCACAATTTACATAAATATAGCCTGATAGAAAATCCATTTGGTACGTTGTGAAACTCCCAGTGAGGCAGCATTATCAATACAAATGTCATTGATCATGCACAAATGTGTTGGTTACACACTGATAACTAATGCTTGGTTTGGTTTTAACCACAAACATTGCCTCCACATAACAAACCTAAATTCTAAAGTGACTTTCTTACCATTAAGGTTGATTTGATTTGACCAAGCTTAGTATCAGAAAGCCCTGGTAAAGCTGAAATGAGTTGGTATCAAGGGGGGAGCATTAATTGACTAGAGCTATGCCTCACATGATGGAAGATTGTTGTAATTGTTGGAGGTCATCTTTACAAGAATTCCTCGGGGCAATGTTTCAGACCCAACAATTTTCAGCTGCTGTATTGATAACCTTTTTTATCTATCGTAAGGGTAGAAGTTGGAATATTTGCTGATGATTGCATAATATTCATTTTATTTGCAATTCCAAAGCAAATGAAGCAGTCCGTGAATGTGTCTGGCAAGATTTTGATAAAATATCTTTGGACCTTCACACTTTCTTCATCCTTTAGAAATGTAATATACCTTACCGTGTGCATTCTAAACAAACAACGCCACATTTTTACACATGGAATTTTATTTTTCACAACTTTGTCAAATCATTAATTCTATGAATGTCATCTAGTAGTGTATAGGTCTCTGTTTACTTCTAATCTCTACTGCAGACTGTTCAGAATAATATGTGAGTAACACTAGGGACTACTGAAAATGTGCTGAGTTTATTTGAGGTTCTTTCTAGTCAGTGCACATGCACATGATACCTGATCAAATATAACTGACAGCAGGGTCAACCTATTTAAATTCCTACACTGCTCTACTTCTGTAATAGAAAAGAAAGTAAAATTAGTTTTGCAGCATTTACAAACGGAAAAGGATAATTGATTTAATTAATTTTTGAATTCACTTTGATCTTTTTAACTGTACTGCAGTTGTTCATGTTGACCCTCGACATTGAACAGATGTTGTTGACGTAGCATCCATCTTTGAATTTATTGAAAATATCAATTCTTGACTCATTGTCAATAGTGGTGATTCACTTCCGCAGTACATTTAAGCTCAAATTTCCCCTCTCTTCTCTTGGGTATCCAGCAATGAGATCATGTGGTTTAAGTGAACCTTACTATTACTCACTCCTACAATTATGAGGTCATTCATGGAACCGTTTTGCCATAATCTCCCTGATGTTCCATTTGATCAAATGTAACCCTCCTAATGGGTGTCCACACACATCTTATCAAGTAATCTGAACCCTCTTTTTGTTTCTGATGTTTGCCACAAATTGGGCTGACATTTTGCTGAATGAAATTGTAAGCTGCATATCCCTTAATGCAGGCACGTGTGTCCTTCTAGCTTATTGACATGTTTGCAAAAATGCTTATGATAAAAGCATTCTTCCAATGCACTCCTATTTTTTTTCAAGTCAATCTATTTTATTACAGGTGATCTCATAGTTTGCACTCTGATTGTTGGCTGCACTTGTTAACCTTTATCAAAAACTGCATAAGGCATTTGACATAGGGATTTCAACTTTTTACTCATGGGACTTTGATGAACTTGGTCTATATTTTTCTCTCCAAACTGAAGCAGTCAACAAGTATATTGATATTCGTTTAGGTTTCACTCCTCACACTGCTCATTAGCATAGTATTGTGCCTGTCTCTCTTTTGGAGCTTTCTCTTACAAATATTATCTTTATATTGGGAAGTGACTTGGCTGACATCATTCTGGCTTGTAATCTTGGTTCTTACATTTTACATTTGAAATAATTCACTGTTCTAAATTGACATGCTTAAGCAGGATTATATCCATGATATACAGGGTCAAAACCCAAAACATCACCCATTCCTTCTATCCAGAGATGCTGCCTGTCCCGCTGACTTACTCCAGCATTTTGTGTCTATCTTCAGGTAGCACAAGATCTGTTTTAGCATTTTGCACCATTCCCATTTTAAGAGCAACATGCCTTATACTCAGTGATCCGCATGCATTGACTTCTCTTCTGGGCTTCAGTTCCCCTTATATCCTCCCAAAATGGAGAACAAATTGTTTATTATTGCTTGGTGTACAGTCATTGTTACCATTGCAATGTTCCTGTTACTGTTATTGCTAGATGTTTACTGATTGTTCATAGATCTATCATTTGGTCAAGCATTACATCGGCTTAGTCAGACCTAGTTTTGGGTATAATATTAATCCTACTGTTGTAAAGTTTCAGGTCTTTACATCATGCAGTGGCATCATTCTTTCTTGCAGATACTACAGGAAAGTTATATATCTTAATACACTACCTATGATACTGGCAAACTTTGTGTTATCAGAAACTTGGATATTTTCATCTCACCAATTAAGCAATTAACAAATGTCCATGACAACCAAAATACTCCATCTAAACTGGTCACATTTCCTTGCATTTGACCCAAATCCCTCTTAACCTTTGCTTTTCATGTATCCGTTCAATCTATATATTACTAAAACTCTCATCTTGTATGTTTGTTCCCAAAATACAGGCAAAATGGTACACGATAGCATAACAATTTTGGTTCCACCTTACTCACCATTCTCCTGCGGTGTGCAGTATCAAGTTTTGTTATTTTTTAATAAGTAATTCAGCTTATAAACTTTAATAAATGCGCTCCCACATCCCTGGCCCTTGAGCCGCGCCTGCGCGGTTGGGGGAGGGTTGGTGGGCCCTGCGGCGGCGTGGCTGCACAGCAGTGCCGGGCGGACCAGCACCCATCCCAGCATGCCCCGCGCCTGAGCTTCCTCCCGTGGTGCAGCATGGCAGCAGAGAGAAGGTGAAAGAAGATGGCCGCCGGCAGGACGAACACGTGGCAGCGCCTTGTGGCTGCTCTCCTGCTGCTGGCCGCTGCGATGGCCACCTAGGGCCGGGGTGAGTGGCTCCCTCTCCCCTTTCCTCTACCCCTCCGCCGCATCTCGCTCTTCACAGCCCGGTGCCTGTGTCTGCCCGTCGCTGTGTCCCCCAGCCTGCGGCGAGCGGGTTGAGGCGGCGGTCAAGGGCATGAAGGGCTTCCAGGGGTACATGGAGAAACATTGCGCCAGCACCGTGGTACTGGTGGAGTTGCAGAAGCTGGCCCGTGGCAGCCTGGAGGGTAGAGACCACAACCGGCCGCTGCGCAGCCCGCAGCAGAGGAGAACTCTTGAACAAGCGTACACCTCAGAGGCTGGCATCCACAAAGACCCAGAGAGGGAATAGACATATGGTCTGCTGAGTCACTCGATCTGTTTAATATTTCTCCTTCAATAATGTTGAAGCTGAACTTTTCTCACTGCTTGCAGATTGCAGGTAATGACAAATATTCCTCATGTGTGGAGACTAAAGTACACTTCCATTTCCTTAATGGCAGTGATGCAGCTGATTCCAGGCTAAGATTTATTTCAAACCTGAATGGTTAAATTCCCTATGGCTGTGTGGAATATTGAACTTCAATTTAAATGTTCAGGATTATCTCTAAAAATGACAAAGTACAACAGGCAACATGTGTGAAATACATGATTGCCTTACAACGTTCATCGATGTGCAATCCTGGGGCAACTCACAACCTTGCCTAAAAGTTCACTCCCATTCAGCAGCCCTAACATGCCATGCAGTAACATCAGCATATTGAAGACAATGGCACGAATTTCACAGATAGATTCCCAAGCACTAAGATGACTACATTAACACATTTACCTATACCGAATGATAATATCTAAGCAAAAATAATATATATTATTTGAATTCATATTTTGCCACCTATACTATTATGTTCTATCTCCAAAGACGTACAGGTATGTAGGTTAATTGGCTGGGTAAATGTAAAAAATTGTCCCTAGTGGGTGTAGGATAGTGTTAATGTGCGGGGATCGCTGGGCGGCACGGACTTGGAGGGCCGAAAAGGCCTGTTTCCGGCTGTATATATATGATATGATGATATGATAAAATACAAAACAATTAAAGACGTTTATTTCAGTTATTTCAGTAATCCAGCCAGGTATTGAGAGGTAGCAGTCCGAATGGAGTTGTTCCTCATCTTCCATTCTTTGCACGGTGGAGTGCTTCCTCCATAACACAAAATGATAATTTAGAATAAATGCTTATTGTAATTGTTAGCTGAAGCTATTTTTCATTTTAAGAGAGACACAATAGCGAGTTTCCATTCAATATTCGGAAGAAAGAGAGGTTACCAAATGCCACCTTTACAATAATGACAGTGGCTGGATTTACTCAACATATATATAAATTGTACATGGCAACCAGCATTTAGATACTTTCTTTCATGACTGAATTTTATTTTTGAGATTGCAACAATTATATTCTTATTACTAAGAGTGAAATTCAAAACTGATATTCCCATTTTCTGGGCAATAGCTCCATTAAATTTATTTTGCATGGAACAATTGCTAGTGTCACCTTCAGAGAGTATCCTTGGTATTATCACCTGACTTCTACCTGCATAATGTTTCTCTGGCTGTGTTGTGCTTAGAGCCATAGAGTCATAGAGTGATGCAGTGTGGAAACAGGCCCTTCGGCCAAACTTGCCTGCACCGGCCAACATGTCCCACCTACACTAGTTCCACCTGCCTGCTTTTGGTCCATATCCCACTAAAGCTATCCTATCCCTGTACCTGTCTAACTGTTTCTTAAACGTTGGAATGGTCCCAGCCTTAACAACCTCCTCTGGCAGCTTCCCCCTCAGATTCCTATTAAATCTTGTCCCCTTCACCTTAAACCTATGTCCACTGGTCCTCGATTAATCTACTCTGGGCAAGACTGTGCATCTACCTGATCTACCTGATCTATTCCTCTCATGATTTTATACACCTCTATAAGATTAGCCCTCATCCTCCTGTGCTCCAAGGAATAGAGACCCAGCCAATTCAACCTCTCCCTATAGCTCTCTAGTCCTGGCAACATGCTCTTAAATCTTCTCTGTACCCTTTTCAGCTTGACAACAGCTTGCTTCTCAGGGAAGAAATGTCAACAGATCAAGTAAATCAGTAACACAGTGCCAGAAAGATGTCACTATCTTAGCATCTTCCACACCAAGATCTAAGTTTCTCTCTACAAGCTGGGAACGCTCAGAACTAAAGGATTTAAAAATGGAAATACATCTCTAGTAGTTTGCAGACAGTACATTGTGAACCAGTGTCTCTGAGGAAGAGCAAATAATTGTCGGCATGCTTTTGTATAGCAAGTGTTGTGAGAGATATAAGTGGGAGATGAGTAGATATGAGAGCAGTAAATTGCCGAAAGATATTTTATATGTCCTGAACAGTTGTGTGTTAACTACAGTGCAGTTAATCAAAGGGCATTGTTTTATTATTGCCACATGTGCTGAGATATAGTGAAAAACTTTGTTTGCATGCAGTCAAATTATTTTATACATGAGTACAATCATGCTGTTGTACGGGAAAGAATCATGAAGGATGTGGATTATGCCAATGCGGTGGCTGGGAATGTAGCAGTGAAGACACCCAAGTTTCAGGAACGTCATTGATTATGTTATAGCATACACCCATTATTGTAACAGAAAATTGGATCTTCTGTCAACTAAGTTAGGTTTGGGGATAATCACTTTATTCTGTAATTAAGACCTAGTTTGTTACAAAATTAAATATTTCTGTAACCTTCTTTCTGTAATCAAGACCTAGTTTGTTACCTAATTAAGTCTTCATGTTACCTCAATTCTGTAGTCAACATCTTATTTTACTATTAATCAAGTTTCTGTGTAACCTTGCCAGCTGAGAATGTAAAAGCTGTACCAATGTCACACTCAGGAGATCTGCCTCGACTGGTCTGGTGTGCACCTGTTACTACAAATACAAACACTGCATAGCATTTCTATTTGCTCCTACAAATAGGAGCCATGAAACAAGTACAGCAGCTGCAACTCCCTACATAAATGGCCCATTATTGTGGTCAGCTGAATGTCTTGGTAGTTTTGCTAATTGTACCTTGATATTAGATTCCTCATGGTATTCATCCATTGAGCACAAATTTACAGCAATTCCCCACGATGTACACTGGAGAATCCACTCATACAACGGACAGAAATTCAAGGTTTAGATTGCAGAAAGTTTTGTTAGTATGCAAAGCGTCAAAGTGCTGGGTCAAGCCTGCACTCACAGAGTCATAGAGTCATAAAGAGATACTGCAGAGAGTGAAACCATATGCAAACTGGAGGAACAATACATCATATTTTGCTATTTTACCCAAAGGTATGAACATTGAATTCTCCAATTTTAGATAGCAACAAAACCCTCCCCCTGCCCTTCTACACCACATCTTCCCTCTCCTTTTCCCAACTACCATGCCCCTCCCCCCTCTCCTGGACCCTATCTGGACGCATCTATTTCTCCCCTCCCCCCTTCCCCTTCCACCTACAATTCTTCCTCTAGCTTCACAATTTGCAAATCTTCAATCCTTATGTCTCACATCTTCTGTCTATCTTGACTTTGTCCAATCATCTTCCAATTCAACCCCTCCCCACCCCCCCCCCCTGCATCACCTAAAGGACCTGTCCCACTTAGGCGATTTTAAGGCGACTGCCAGTGACTAGGCTGTCGCCGAACGTTCGCCGGGGTGTCGCGAGCATGATCGTGAGGAGTCTTCAATGAATCGTAGTGGATATCGGCACTTCGCGGAAAAAAAATCCAGATAGAAATTTCTCGGCGACAGCTGTATCGTAGCTTATTGCGGGCGCTGTCGCATGCTGTCCCCAGGTTTGCTCGGTAATCGCAGATGCATTTAGAAGCACGTAATATTAAATTAAGAAAAGGCATTTGAAGATACCTGAAAATAGTTTTGTTTAACCAATTTATTTACTGTCAGGACATTTGACAGGTAGATTGGAGGCGAAAGTTTGACGGTCAGGTAAGCGTGGGAATTTTACGATGTTTCCGCAGATGGTGTAATCTCTTAGTCAGGTGCTAGTTTCACAAAAAAAGTAACTTTTATCGACCTGACTCGGCATTGTCGTGGTCATTGTCGTACAGTAAAAGAAAATTTAGGCGAACTGCTACAACTTTGACAATCACTGGCAGTCGCCTTAAAAATCGTGTAACTGGGACAGGCCCTTTATTACCTGCCAGGTCCGCCCTCAATTAGTCTGAAAAAGGTCCCAACTGCAATATCATCTATCTATGTTCTCCAAATGTTCTCCAGATGTTGTTGACTGACCCGATGAGTTACTCCTGCACTTTAAAAAATCATTTTTGCACGCCGGCATCTGCAGTTATTGTTTTACAGAAACAGGTCCCTTGGCTCACTAGGCCCATGTTGTATTGTTATGCACAGAAAGCTGGGCATGGATGGGAATCACACTCAGTAGGTTCAAGTGCATTAGCTGCATTTAAAAGTGTAAGCTTTGAACATTCTAAAGCTATAGGCAGCCTCGTCCATTATGGTTCTGCGTTTCATTATTCTTAATACGTGTATTTGAGTATAAATGGGCTAAAATTTCCCTCCAGAAGGAATCCTGTGGGGAAGCAAAAAAATCTTTGTGGCCATAAGAATGTTCTGATGAATTTGTCAGTCAGAAAAAAACATTTCACTTACAAAAATAAATGTTCCCAATTGTTTCTGTACATTCGATTCAGTTGTTCGCCAAGGTATTGACTTCTGTGATAGTGACTCAAACCTGCTGGATTATCATTTCAAACTAATATCACAGTTTGTGAATTCTGTAATGCAGGTGGCAGCAAGCACCAAGATTGATTTGTTGACTGCATTGCAGAAGACTCTATGCTGCTGGGGTAAAACCCAGCAAAATAACCAAAAGAATGATGAGAAACTTAACAGTCTGCTAAAATAATACTTTTGCATTAGAGCCAAACTGAAGAGGCAACCTTTAACCATATCAACTTGGAAAGCATATTCCTGTTAGTATGAAGCATCAGGATGTTAGAAAACGGATTGAAGCATTTCTCTTCATTTTCCTTGGATTAAAACAAAAAAGCAACAGGGGTCTGTCTGTTAATGAAGCCTGGTATCATTTGAGACATTTAAGGAAGCAACACTTTGATGTAAAATGTAAATGTGATATTCTAGTTGAGTGATTTCCCTTTCCAAATAGATATTATATTGTAAGCGTAATATTCTCCTTTATTTTAAATACTTGACAAGATATTCACATAATTTTGATTATAAACCCCTTGGCCCATGTATCTTTGAAATGTATCCAACTTGTGCAGCAGATGTTATTACTTACTGCAATGACTAGCAAGCAGATGTTATTGCTCCATTTATATGTGATACAATTGAACTTAGTACATGCACATTTACATTTGAATCTGGAGGAGAAGTTGGCCACTCAGCTCTTCAGGCCGGCTCTGCTATTCACTAAGATTATGGCTTATCTGTATGGCTCATTATTGGTATGAACAATTTACATAATA
This sequence comes from Rhinoraja longicauda, assembly GCF_053455715.1. Classification (NCBI taxonomy): domain Eukaryota; kingdom Metazoa; phylum Chordata; class Chondrichthyes; order Rajiformes; family Arhynchobatidae; genus Rhinoraja; species Rhinoraja longicauda. The sequence continues at coordinate 22,492,648 of NC_135967.1, forward strand.
CTATTATTCAAAAATGTTATTGTCTACTAAAAAATTGAACAATAAGAATAAGAAAGTTCTGAATTATTGTATTATTTGACTCCGAGATACCTACCTATCTTTCCCACAGCTCATTGTTTGAATGAATCCAATTGGATTTCCAATTCACAATTGCAAATTGTCTTTCTTCAAAATCATGAATTAAATTAAATATAATTGACTATCCCTTATAGGTGCTTACAGGCACACACCACACACTACTGCTTGCTTATTAAATACCGCTCTACTGTAGCCTTAACAAAATTTTGCTTCCACCATCCTTTGTGCAAAAGGTTACCACACACTGGCAACTTTCCGAGGGAGAAGTGTCTTAAGTGGGCACATTGGCCTAGTTCTAGTTTCTCCCATTTTTAGTTTAGTTTACTTTAGTTAAGAGATACAGTGTGGAAACAGGCTCTTCGCCCCACCGAGACTGCGCCAACCCACGATCACCCATACACTTGCCCTATTCTACACACTCGTGACAACTTACAGAATCCAATTAACCTACAAACCTGTACATCTTTGCAATGTGGGAGGAAACAGGAGCATCTGGAGAAAATCCACATGGACACACTCCTTAAGTGCAAACTCCTTACAGACAAACACCCTTAGTCAGGATCGAACCTGGATTTCTGGTGCTGTAAGGCAGCAACTCTACCACTGCACCACTGTGCCACCCCTTTTCTCTACATTTATTCTGCTAAGATGTCTCAGACACGTAGGTGTTTCAATCAAGTTGCTTTTCACTTTCCTAAACTCCAAAAAAATCAATCCTTGCTTATCTAATCTTTCCTCATAAGGCAACTTACCTATTTCAATTAGTAAAATTCTGTGTATGTTCTCTTACTCTCTAAGAGATCAGTGATTGCAAAATATGTCCATTTATTCTAATAGAACGTAAATATCTATTCTCAACAGAAAATCAACCACAATTGTCAGGACCCCTAGAAGAACGAGCAATGAAAATGTTTCGTAATAATAGTATTTGGCTCCAGGATTTGAGCCTGAATGCCCAGCTTGAATGAATCCAATTGAATTTCCAATTCAGTTGCAGTTCATAGTCTCTTATCAATGTTATTAATAATATTTAATTTAATTGTGCAAAAGGTAGTGTATCCCTTCCAATTAATTGTAGTCTTTGACACAACTGGCCAGATAATTCTTCTCCAATACTTATCATTGTTCACCTGGACAAGGCTGTATCTGTCTGTGCCTATACTCACCTATTCTATTTAGTGCTTATGATGTAGTCTCTACACTGGAGAAGCCAAATACATATCGGGATGCCAATAAAACACTGTCTGCAAGGATGCCTGAACTTTTCCATCCCACCCCGATTCTGACCTCACTTTCCCAGGTCTCTTACACTGTCGAAGTAGGATAATCATTGTTTAATCTGACTTGCCCTCCCTTAATCCTTGAATACGGTGTGTAATGATGTTACTGATGACCTTCTGTCCAGCTGTTGATTAAGAGCAGCCTGATCCGATAATAGTTGGTGGGACCAGACTTGACTTACTCTTTAGGCAATTTTCCACATTATAATTTTACTGCAAATCATGTGTTACAGTTTTACTGTAAATTGATTTCATTAAAATTAATAATTGATTTTAAATCAGATTACTTGTAAATGGAAGGTGAAAGTTTTTTTCACAAAAATATGTTTATTTATCCTGTGAACCCATTTTTTTGTTAGATTAGTGGAATTGTGCTAGCTTGCCAATCTATATTACAAGGAGGAAATTTCTATTATGTTCCAGTATACTGACTGAATATATTGCTTCATGCAATGTATTTGTGAATATTCCAATTAATTCTAGTGGAATGTTAATATAATTAATTATATCATTTTATATTGCGTGATTTCCTAATACTTCATAAAGGAAAATTTCAATGACAGAGAGTATAGTCTTTGATTTTTAATATTTAGTTTTACAAACTGAACTCCAAATGGACAGATTATTATTTTAATAGAGTTGGGGGGAAAAAGCTTTGGGCTGTCAATACCTGCTGTGGTTATAGCTTTCCTAGTTAATATATACAACTTAATTTAATTGTTACATGAAGATAAAGATAACTTTTGAAGGCTTCCTCCAAGAAGGTCCAATTTGAAAAGTGGTACAAAGAAAACTGCACCTGGGACTTGTAAAAAGTTTAATGCCTTGATATTGGCATAATTAATAAGAAACATTTTAAAATCATTAATTGATTCCATTTGAAATGACCTGACAAATAGGACAACATTTGTTTCACTGGAGAATTCCAATTAGAATAATTTAAATGTACAATACAATAACTTAATGGAAAATCAGATACAAATGGAATATGTTAAATATAAATGGCATTATGTAACCTCTTTAAAATATAATTTGAATCCACTTTATTTGCTAAAGAAGGAACATTCATTAAATAACACAATACACAGTCTTAGGTTTGTCAAAATAACTTCACAGCCATAGAGCACTTTTAGAATGTTGGAAATTTAAGAAATGTGGCAGCCAATTTATGTACAGCAAGACATCAGAAAAAACAATTGGATAATGTTCAGGTCACTCCTTTTGATGCAGCTTTGAGTTTTTAACAGCACCCAAGTTATTTTCTTCAAATAATACCAAATGAGAGAACAGATGAGACTTTGATTTTACATCTGATCTAAAAGAAGACACCTTTGCACAATGCCATTCTCCACCTGCGCCAGAGATCTCCAGAACAGACTTGAACCCTAATTGTGAAAAGGCGAACACGGTGCCACAGTTGAAAGTTGAGAGGACATAAAAAACATCATTACACATTTGTATTGTCTTTGACTTTATATCTTAAAGTACATGAAGGCAATCATTTTATGACATCAATTCATTAAATGTGTAATCATTTTTATACCAAATATAGTTCCTAATTATGTTGAATACATGGGTGTGTAAAAATTCAATAGACAATAGACAATAGGTGCAGGAGTAGGCTATTCGGCCCTTCGAGCCAGCACCACCATTCAATGTGATCATTCTCAATTAGTACCCCGTTCCTGCCTTCTCCCCATACCCCCTGACTCCGCTATCCTTAAGAGCTCTATCTAGCTCTCTCTTGAATGCATTCAGAGAATTGGCCTCCACTGCCTTCTGAGGCAGAGAATTCCACAGATTTACAACTCTGTGAAAAAGTTTTTCCTTATCTCTGTTCTAAATGGCCTACCCCTTATTCTTAAACTATGGCCCCTGGTTCTGGACTCCCACAACACTGGGAACATGTTTCCTGCCTCTAAAATGTCCAACCCCTTAATAATCATATGTTTCGATAAGATCCCCTCTCATCCTTCTAAATTCCAGTGTATACAAGGCCAGTCGCTCCAGCCTTTCAACATATGACAGTCCCGCCATTCCGGGAATTAACCTAGTAAACCTACGCTGCATGCTCTCAATAGCAAAAATATCCTTCCTCAAATTTGGAGACCAAAACTGCCTACAGTACTCCAGGTGCGGTCTCACTGGGGCCCTGTACAACTGCAGAAGGACCTCTTTGCTCCTATACTCAACTCCTCTTGTTATGAAGGCCAACATTCCATTGGCTTTCTTCACTGCCTGCTGTACCTGCATGCTTCCTTTCAGTGACTGATGCACCAGAACACCCAGATCTCGTTGTACGTCCCCTTTTCCTAACTTGACACCATTCAGATAATAATCTGCCTTCCTATTCTTACCACCAAAGTGGATAACCTCACACTTATCCACATTAAACTGAATCTGCCATGCATCCGCCCACTCACACAACCCGTCCAAGTCACCCTGCAACTGTCAGTTAGCACTTGTGATGCCTCACAATACGGGCTGGGCGCTGCATGCCTTCAGAATGATGGCAATGGCAACAAGCCTGTTGCCTATGCTTCACGTTAATGTAAGTGCAACGTGCAGGCGTGAGGTCATGCTTGCTATGTAGTTAATAAAGTCTTTGGATCATTATCCAGGTGTATGGCTTCTGTTATTATACAGTCAACAGCAACCTCATAGCATCATCCTCACAGTTCACACTACCACCCAGCTTTGTATCATCTGCAAATTTGCTAATGGTACTTTTGATCACTTCATCCAAGTCATTAATATATATTGTAAATAGCTGCCATCCCAGCACTGAGCCTTGCTTGAAAGGGACCCATTTATCCCCACTCTTTGCTTTCTGTCTGCCAACCAATTTTCTATCCATGTCAGTACACAACCCCCAATACCATGGCCTCTAATTTTGCCCACTAATCTCCTATGTGGGACCTTGTCGAAGGCTTTCTGAAAGTCGAGGTACACCACATCCACCGGCTCTCCCCTGTCAATTTTCCTAGTTACATCCTCAAAGAATTCCAGAAGATTAGTCAAGCATGATTTCCCCTTCGTAAATCCATGCTGACTCGGACCAATCCTGTTACTGCTATCCAAATGCTCCGCAATTTCGTCCTTTATAATTGACTCCAGCACCTTCCCCACCATTGATGTCAGACTAACTGGTCTATAATTTCCCGTTTTCTCTCCCTCCTTTCTTAAAAAGTGGGATAACATTAGCTACCCTCCAATCCACAGGAACTGATCCTGAATCTATAGAACATTGGAAAATGATCACCAATGCGTCCACAATTTCTAGAGCCACCTCCTTAAGTACCCTGGGATGCAGACCATCAGGCCCTGGGGATTTATCAGCCTTTAGTCCCATCAATCTACCCAACACCATTTCCTGCCTAATGTGGATTTCCTTCAGTTCCTCCGTCACCCTAGGATCTCTGGCCACTAGAATATCTGGGAGATTGCTTGTATCTTCCTTTAGACAGATCCAAAGTACCGGTTCAACTCGTCTGTCATTTCCTTGTTCCCCATAATAAATTCCCCTGCTTCTGTCTTCAAGGGACCCACATTTGACTTGACTATTTTTTTCCTCTTCACATACCTAAAAAAGCTTTCACTATCCTCCTTTATATTATTGGCCAGCTTACCCTCGTACCTCTTGTTTTCTCCCCGTATTGCCTTTTTAGTCATCTTCTGTTGCTCTTTAAAAGAGTCCCAATCCTCTGGCTTCCCACTCTTCTTTGCTATGTTATACTTCTTCTCTTTTATTTTTATGCTGTCCTTGACTTCCCTTGTCAGCCACGGGTGCCTCATATTCCCCTTAGAATCTTTCCTCCTCTTTGGGATAAATTGATCTTGCAACTTCTGCATTATTCCCAGGAATACCTGCCATTGCTGTTCCACCGTCTTCCCTGCTAGGGCCTCCTTCCAGTCAAATCTGGCCAACTCCTGCCTCATGCCTATGTAATTCCCTTGCTATACTGTAATACTGACACTTCCGATTTTCTCCCTCTCAATTTGTAGAGTAAAACATCATATTATGATCACTGCCTCCTCATGGCTCTTTTACCTGGAGTCCCCTTATCAGATCAGGTTTATTACACAACACTAAATCCAGAATTGCCTTCTCCCTGGTAGGCTCCAGTACAAGCTGTTCTAAGAATCCATCTCGGAGGCACTCCACAAACTCTCTTTCCTGGAGTCCATTACCAACCTGATTTTCCCAGTCTACCTGCACATTGAAATATCCCATAACCACCGTAGCATTACATTTGTGTCATGCCAATTTCAGCTCTTGATTCAACTTGCACCCTATGTCGAGGCTACTGTTTGGGGGCCTGTAGATAACTCCCATTAGGGTCTTTTTACCCTTACAATTCCTCATTTCTATCCATACTGATTCTACATCTCCTGATTCTATGTCACCTCTTGCAAGGGAGTGAATATCATTTCTTACCAACAGAGCGACCCCACCCCCTCTGCCCACCTGTCTGTCTTTTCTATACATTGTGTACCCCTGAATATTCAGTTCCCAGCCCTGGTCCTCTTGTAGCCATGTCTCTGTAATTCCCACAACATCATACTTGCCAATGTCTAACTGAGCCTCAAGCTCATCCGCTTTATTTTTTATACTTTGCGCATTTAAATACAACACTTTAACTTCGATATTCACCTCCCCTCTCACACCGGTCACAATTGGCCCTGACACTCTCTTATCCCATCTAGAACTTCCCTTCCCATTTATTCGAGAGTCCTTTGCAATTTCTCCTGTATTCGCTTCCCCTTTAACTCCATCTTCATATTCCCAATTTGTCAACCCCTCCCCCCCCACTACTTAGTTTAAACCCACACGTGTAGCACTAGCAAACCTGCCTAAAACAACAGGATCAGGGAATGGTCATGAACCCAAATCGAAACTGCTCCTGAATTGGATCAAGTTGGATGTATTTTTCCTACTTGCCATGAAAACACATCCAACTTGATCCAATTCAGGAGCAGTTTCTTGGGCATAAATAAAGACCTTGTTTACATTTGAAGAAATGTGGGCTTCTGTATGCTTTGCGTGAAACTATACGTCATTCAGGTATCTTATTATTTTACATCCTAACTTGCCTCATGCAGTATAGTCATGCAGATTTTATTCAAGCCTCGTATATCTTACACATGAACTTACTCAAACCCTTATACAATAGATCAAGTGTAAAGTTGTTCAAAATCTTAAGCGTAATAGTAAACAAAATTGCTTTTTCATAGAAACATAGAAACATAGAAACATAGAAAATAGGTGCAGGAGTAGGCCATTCGGCCCTTCGAGCCTGCACCGCCATTCAATATGATCGTGGCTGATCATCCAGCTCAGTAGCCTGTACCTGCCTTCTCTCCATTTTCAAATTTCATTGTGAGTGACTGAACAATTTTTAAGGACAATTTTTATCACTGAAGTCTACATGAACTTGAGATGAGTTTTTCTTTCAACATGAATGCCTGAATGCAACAGTGGGCTTCCAATCATGACTACAAAGAAATAGCAGTCAAGAGTGCTTAATTGTCAAATGCATCAGGAACGAAACAAATTGTAATTTGCTGCAGCTTTCTTTACAGGCACATTCATGCAACAACCATTCAATTAAATATACAATAATCAATAATATAATAAATTATCAGGATGGCACAGTGGCGCAGCAGAAGGGTTGCTACCTTACAGCGTTTTCAGTGCCAGAGACACGGGCTCGATCCCGACTACAGATGCAGTCTGTACGGAATTTGTACATTCTCCCCGTGACTTGTGTGGGTTTTCTCCAAGATCTTAGGTTTCATCCACACTCCAAAGACGAACAGGTTTGTAGGTTAATTGGCTTGGTATAAAAAAAAATGTAAATTGTCCCTAGTGTGTGAAGGGTAGTATTAATGTGCGGGGATCGCTGGTCAGCACGGACTCGGTGGGCTGAAGAGGCTGTTTCCACACTGTATCTCTAAACTAAACTAGAATCAGTGATACTATGTATCCAGATATTAATAGTACAAAATTGAAGTTTAAAGGTGAAAGTGAAATCAGTACTAAACCCATAATAGATTGTTGCATATTAGGATTGTGGTTAGGGTTGTGCAGTGTATTTCAAGAGCTTGATGGTTGATGTGAATAAACTGTTCTTGATCCTGAAAGTGACCCTGAAAGATTCCTTATATAGAGACATGCACGAATTGGCAACAATACTTCACTGAAGATCAGCACAAGAACACCTCAAGTCCATGTGCTCAGACCCCTGCTCTACTCTCTCCACAACCATGACTGTGAAGCCAAACACAGCTCTAATGCCATCTTTAAATTTGCCAATTATACCATTGTTCTATGAAAAACAATTAACGATGTCAAAGTACACAAAAGAGAGCTCCCAAAGTAAGCGAGACCAAGGAACTGATTGTTGATTTCAGGTATAGAAAGCTGGGGTTCCATGAACCTGTTTTCATCAACAGAACTACAGTGGGAGAATCAACACCTTCAGGTTCCTGGACCTGCATATCTCTGAAGACTTGTCCTTGGCTCAACATAATAATGCAATCACCAAGGAAGCTCAACAACGCCTCTACTTCATCAGAAGTTTGAAGAGACGTGGCATGTTGCTGAATACTCTGTAGAACTTCTACAGATGCTTGGTAGATATCATGTTCTTCAGGGGGTCGGTGCTGGGGCCGCTACTCTTCATGTTGTATAATAATGATTTTGACTAGGGGATTGAAGGCTTTGTGGCCAAGTTTGCGGATTATATGAAAATAGGTGGAGGGGCAGGTAGTGTAGAGAAACCAGGGACTCTGCAGAAGGACTTGGACAGGTTGGCAGAGTGGGCAGAGAAGTGGCAGATGGAATATAATGTAGCAAAGTGTGAAGTCATGCATTTTGTTAGTAGGAATAAACACACAGACTATTTTCTAAATGTGGGGAGAATCCAGAAATCAGAGGTGCAAAGGGACTTGGGAGTGTTGGTGCAGGATTCCCAAAAAGAGAATTTGCAAGTCGAATCGGTAGTAAAGAAAGCAAACTCAATGCTAGCTTTTATTTCAAGAGTGCTTGTAAACAAAAACAGGGATGTTATGCTGAGGCTCTAGAAGGTGCTGGAAAGGCTGCATTTGGAATAGTGTGAGCAATTTTGGGCACCACATCTGATGAAGGGTGTGCTGGCTCTGGAGAGGGTCCAGTGGAGGTTTACAAGAATGATCCCAGGAATGGATAGGTTAACCTATGATGAGCATATGGGCCTGTATTCGATGGAGTTTACTGTATGTCAGTATTGGGTCTGTACTCGATGGAGTTTAGAAGAATGAGGGGGGACCTCATTGAAACATACTGAATAGTGAAAGGCTTGGATGGAGTGGATGTGATGCTTCCACTAGTGGGAGAGTCTGGGACTAGAGGTCATAGCCTCAGAATTAAAGGACGTTCTTTTAGGAGGGAGATGAGGAGAAATTTCTTTAGTCAGAGGGTGGTAAATCTGTGGAATTATTTGCTGTGGAGGCCAAGTCAGTGGATATTTTTAAGGCAGAGATAAATAGATTCTTGATTAGTACAGGTGTCAGAGGTTATGGGAGAAGGCAGGAGAATGGAGTTAGGAGGGAGAGATAGATCAGCCATTATTGAATGGCAGAGTAGATTTGATGGGCCGAATGGGTTAATTCTATTCCCATCACTTATGACCTTATATTGATTGGTTGCAACATGTCCTGGTTCAATAGACAATAGACAATAGACAGTAGACAATAGGTGCAGGAGTAGGCCATTCGCCCCTTCGAACCAGTACCGCCATTCAGTAACATGAGCACCCAAAAGCAAAGGAGGCTGCAGAATGAGGTGGACATATCCCAATAAATCACTGGTATTAATTTCCCCATCGAGGGGATCTACAGGAAACACTGGCTCAAAAAGGTAGCTCATATCGTGAAAGACCCACACCACTCTGGCAATGCACTCACCTTTCTCCTACCTTCAGGAAGAAGGTGAAGATAGGAGAGATTGGTTAGATGTTAGACTTTATAGATACAACTTGGAAATAGGCCCTTTGGTCCACTGATTCCATGCCAAACAAGATCACCCATAGTCTAGCACTATCCTGCACATTAGGGACAATTTACAATTTACAAAAGTCAATCAGCCTGCAAACCTGTATGTCTTTGGAGTGTTGGAAGAAACTGGTGCACTCAAAGTAAATACACTCAGTCACAGGGAGAACGTACAAACTCTGTACAGGTGGGTTTCTGGCACTGTAAGGCAGCAACTCTACTGCTGTGCCACTGTGCCACCCTAGGTGCTGGTTGAAAGTGGGTATAAAGAAAAATTAACATCAAAGCACTCTTAATGAGTTATCAATCGGAGCAGTCAAATGAAATTCAAAATACCACGAGAGGTACCAGGTAGTGCAGCGGTAGAGTTGCTGCCTTACAGCGCTTGCAGTACCGGAGGCTCGGGTTCGAACCCGACTACAGGTGCTGTCTGTATGGTGTTTGTATGTTCTCCCCGTGACCTGCGCGGGTTTTTTCCGAGATCTTCGGTCTCCTCACACACTCCAAAGACGTCCAGGTGTAGGTTAATTGGCTTGCTAAATGTAAAAATTGTCTCTAGTGTGTGTTAGATAGTGTTAATATATGGGGATCGCTGGTCGGCGCGGACTCAGTGGGTCAAAGGGCCTGTTTCAGTGCTGTATCTCTAAACTAAACTAAGCTGTAAAACAAATATTGCTGGAAAAATGTGAGTCAAGAACAGAATGAATTTTATTAACCTTAATTAGCCAAGACATGAAACGTGAGATTGGAGAGATTATTTGGAACTGTATTCAACACCTGAAGGTCACAGCTTGAATATTGCATACAGGTCTGGAAAGAAAATGATAAAAGATGTAATTACACTGCAGAAGATTTTCAAAAACATGCTTCCAGAGATATAATATTGTAGCGAGGAGGAAGGATTGAATAAACCAGTGCTATTTTCTTTCAAACAAGGGAGTCTGAGCAAGGGAGGAGACTTAATTGGGGTGCATAAAATTGTAAGGGTTCTGGACAGACTGAATCAAATGGCCAATTAACCACAACAGAAAAGTCAAAAGCCAAGGAATTCAGATTTAAAGTAATGGGTCAAAACTTTAGAGGGAAGAGGCGGTAATCAATTTTCACCCAGAGATTGGTAGGTGAGTGGAACTGAATGCATGAAAAGGTTGCAGAGACACAAATTATCATCACTTTGAACACAATTTGGATGTATTGTTATTCAGAGTCTAAGTGACAGGAAATAGGAAACTCTGAGTCACTCTGCAAACTGAAGAGAGATGTTCTCCCGAACTATCATCCAAAATGCAGTTGGTTTCTTTAATATAGATGAGATCACAACAAGAGAATTGGATGCAACACCCTTAATTGGAATAAGTACAAGTGAATGGCTGCTACATCAAAGAGTGTTTGGGTCCTTGGATGAAAATATGAAGCCAAGAAGTAAAAGGCTGTCCCCTGCTTTGGATGAAATACTCTTATGAGTTGGAAAGTGATTATTGGTAGAAATGGAAGTTTGGACCAGTTATTTTGGAGAGAATAAACCCCTAAGAATGCTGAAAAAGTAGGGGACCTTGCTGTCCTTATGGTCAGGTGTGCCATACCCCCTACAAACAGCATAGCAGTAAAACTCAGTTTATCTTTGTGTTAGTAGTGTCTGTCTATGTGTGAGCTTTGGCCTTTAATAAACGTAGTGAAATGCCTGTGGATGTGCTTGCCTCATAGATCTAAATAAATGAATGAAAAGTGTTCTCATAGCGCAGTGCGTGTGTCAGCGTTTGATTTTAATGGTCAAAATGAATGCAACTCGAATCTTTGAACGAGATGTCATGATAAAGTACTTAGAAATTCAATAAATTCCGATACCTATTTAAAAAAAAATAACCATAATCTACTTTATTCAAACTCTTTGAATGAGATGTCATGATAAAGTACAGGCGACAACCTTGCAAACCTGGGGACAGCATGCGACAGCGCCCACAATAAGCAACGATACCTGCCGACAAGCCAGCTGTCGCCGAGAAATTTCAAACCGGATGATTTCTCAGCGACCCGCAGAGACCCGCTACGATTTTTGGAAGTCTCCTCACGATCATGCCCGCGACACCCCGGCGAACTGTCGGCGACAGCCTAGTCACCGGCAGTGGCCTTAAAATCGCTTAAGTGGGACAGGCCTTTAAGTATTCACCTGGAAATTGGTACCATTACATTATCAATTAAGCACAAGTTTTAGTTTGGTAATTGTTTGTAACCAACTGACAATTACATTCATCCCTTAAAAATTATTGGATAACAATGCTGCTTATGCAAGTTCTGTGAATGTTGATATCAGAAGATCTTCTTGACATGGTCAATTTTAAAATGCTAATCACTGACTAAACCAGATCCGATATCCCCACACAGGTCAAAGGGCCTGGCTCATGTTTTTTTTTATACAATAACAGTGAGTTATAGTGTCATAGTCATTGACAATTGGTGTATATACTTGACATAGGATAGAGAAAGGAGCTGAAACTTAATTATGTTTTTGAAATCCATTAATCTATTCCGGGTTGATTCCCGGAATGGCGGGACTGTCGTATGTTGAAAGGCTGGAGCAATTAGGCTTGTATACACTGGAATTTAGAAGGATGAGGGGGGATCTTATTGAAACATATAAGATAATTAGGGGATTGGACACATTAGAGGCAGGAAACATGTTCCCAATGTTGGGGGAGTCCAGAACAAGGGGCCACGGTTTAAGAATAAGGGGTAGGCCATTTAGAACGGAGATGAGGAAGAACTTTTTCAGTCAGAGAGTGGTGAAGGTGTGGAATTCTCTGACTCAGAAGGCAGTGGAGGCCAGTTCGTTGGATGCTTTCAAGAGAGAGCTGGATAGAGCTCTTAAGGATAGCGGAGTGAGGGGGTATGGGGAGAAGGCAGGAACGGGGTACTGATTGAGAGTGATCAGCCAGTGATTGAGACTAGGCTTGTGTACACTGGAATTTAGAAGGATGAGAGGAGACCTTATCGAAACGTATAAGATTATTAAGGGGTTGGACACGCTAGAGGCAGGAAACATGTTCCAGAATGTTGGGGGAGTCCAGAACAAGGGGCCACAGTTTAAGAATAAGGGGTAGGCCAATTAGAACTGAGATGAGTTAAAAAAAAATTCAGTCAGAGAGTTGTGAATCTGTGGAATTCTCTGCCTCAGAAGGCAGTGGAGGCCAATTTTCTGAATGTATTCAAGAGAGAGCTAGATAGAGCTCTTAAGGATAGCGGAGTCAGGGGGTATGGGGAGAAGGCAGGAACGGGGTACTGATTGAGAATGATCAGCCATGATCACATTGAATGGCGGTGCTGGCTCGAAGGGCCGAATGGCCACCTCCTGCTGCTATTGTCTATTGTCTGTTTTCTATTGAACCTCTCATCGGCAGCATATGATAACCAAGGGTCTTCTGATGGTACTCCTTTTCAGAATATCATCCTCATGGAAGCAGAGTACAACATAGACCCATTACCTTTTCATGCATTTATAGACAATAGACAATAGACAATAGGTGCAGGAGTAGGCCATTCAGCCCTTCGAGCCAGCCCTCCTAGTAAACCTACGCTGCACGCCCTCAATAGCAAGAATATCCTTCCTCAAATTTGGAGACCAAAACTGCACACAGTACTCCAGGTGCAGTCTCACTAGGGCCCTGTACAACTGCAGAAGGACCTCTTTGCTCCTATACTCAACTCCTCTTGTTATGAAGGCCAACATTCCATTGGCTGTCTTCACTGCCTGCTGTACCTGCATGCTTCCTTTCAGTGACTGGTGCACTAGGACACCCAGGTCTCGTTGTACGTCCCCTGTTCCTAACTTGGCACCATTCAGATAATACTCTGCCTTCCTATTCTTACCACCAAAGTGGATAACCTCACACTTATCCACATTAAACTGCATCTGCCATGCATCCACCCACTCACACAACCTGTCCAAGTCACCCTGCAACCTCATAGCATCTTCCTCACAGTTCACACTACCACCCAGCTTTGTATCATCTGCAAATTTGCTAATGGTTATTTTAATCCCTGCTCCAAGTCATTAATGTATTTTGTAAATAGCTGCGGTCCCAGCACCGAGCCTTGCGGTACCCCATTAGTTACTGCCTGCCATTCTGAAAGGGACCCATTTATCCCCACGCTTTGCTTTCTGTCTGTCAACCAATTTTCTATCCATGTCAGTACAACCCCCAATACCATGGGCTCTAATTTTGCCCACTAATCTCCTATGTGGAACCTTGTCAAAGGCTTTCTGAAAGTCAAGGTACACTACATCCACCGGCTCTCCCCTGTCAATTTTCCTAGTTACATCCTCGAAGAATTCGAGAAGATTAGTCAAGCATGATTTGCCCTTCGTAAATCCATGCTGACTCGGAACAATCCTGTTACTACTATCCAAATACTCCGCAATTTCGTATTTTATAATTGACTCTATATTTAAATGTTTATTTGAGCGATGTACAATACATCATACATTAGGCTATTTAAAGTCACCAAACACAATCTACTGTATATTAAGCCAATAATAGTGTGGTTATGCAGAGCACAATATGTAAGTACCCTCGATGCATTGATTTCTGTAGATGTCCACAAAACTGCAGCTTGCTGTGAGACAGGGAATCACTCGCAGAAACTCCCTGTATGTGTTTCTGTGTGCATTTGCACCAGTAGTTTCTGTTAGATTTGAAGGGTAATGTACAGTTCTGACTTTTGCCATTGCAAAAATATAATTGGGGAATTGCATCTATCACCAGAAAATATCCTATCTCTCTCCTAAAAACTGCTAAAATGTTTATATGCAAAGTTATTGTTGAACACAAGACTGTTAGCTGAGTCCCTGGTTTTGGTTTGACAGTTTTTAATTTTATTCATCCTTCTTTGAAATTCTATTTGCAATTTTCCTGCCACTAAAATGAATTGAGCAATTTGAAGCAATTTTACTTGAAAATAATAGCAATAAAATAACTTTAAATGTTTAAAAGCTTTTCGCTGCACCTCGGTACACGTGACAATAAACTAAACTAAACTAAACTAGACTATTAACCAAAATGTCTTGTTATAGAAATAACTATGAGAACATAAACATGAAACAATTTTTTTGGTTGTACTATAGAGTCCTCTGCTTCTTCTCCATGTAATTGTACAGCAAAGCTTAAGATTTTTCACAAGATTATATTGTACAAAATATGATTAATTTAAAATGCCTGTTTTGTTTGAAAAGTAATTTTATAATTCATGAAATGTATCTTTGTATTGCAGGCCATTTGCATCTTCACCACCTGCTGGTAATTAACACTAATATAAGTGTTTGTATGATGACAGACAGGACTGGCAATATAGTCACCATTATATAAATTAATCAATTATATTTTAACAGGCCATATTGTGTTTACTTACATTAGTGCTATATGCATGTTGTTACGTTTTTTTATTAAAGTGATACCAAAAATTTGGTGCAAAAAATAACATATTTCAAAGTTTAACATCGTTTTCTTGAGTTTCTTTCCTTTACCTCAATGAACACTTAAGAGAAAGCTTTAATAAACACAATTCTTTTTTTCATTGTGACTTTTTTGCATAATGAATGAAATGCTAAATATTCTGATGAATGTCTGGAGAGGCCTCAAAACCATCTCTGGGTACAAGGAACCAGACTCCCGGGCCGTGGGGGACCAGAAGTGGGTGATTTCTCCAGTGCATTCCAACACCATCCAGCCGGGGCTTTTGGGGGGCAAGCTGGAGTGCACAGGAGTGGATCACCACCTCACATCCTGGATTCTGGACTACCTCACCATCCGACCACAGTATGTGAGGACAAAGGACCTGGTCTCGGACAGGGTGGTCTGCAGCACTGGGGTTCTACAGGGAACAGTGCTAGCTCCATTCTTGTTCACCCTGTACACTGCGGACTTCAGGCACAACTCCTTTCTACAGATGTTCTCTGATGACTCTGCCATCGTCGGCCTCATCACGGACGACGAGGACATGGCATACAGAGAACTGATCAAGGAGTTTGTGGACTGGTGCCAGCGGAACTGCCTCCGAATCAACGCGGTGAAAACCAGGGAGATGGTGGTAGATTTCCGCAGGCGCAGCCAGGTCCCCCCGACACCGGTGAACATCCAGGGAATGGACATCGAGAGGGTGGATTCTTATAAGTACCTGGGTGTCCACCTCAACAATAAACTGGACTGGACTGTAAACACCGATGCGCTATACAGAAAGGGCCAGAGCAGACTTTAACTGCTAAGAAAACTCCAGTCCTTTGGAGTGCAGAGGGCACTCCTAAGGACCTTCTACAACATGGTGGTCGCATCGGCCATTTTCTATGGAGTGGTCTGCTGGAGCAGCAGCATCTCGGCTCAGTAGGGAAGAGGCTCGACAAGCTGGTCAGGATGGCCAGCTCTGTCCTGGGTTGCCCCCTCAACTCATTGCAGGTGGTGGGAGAGAGGAGGATGATGGCAAAGCTAACATCGCTGCTGGACAACGACTAACACCACATGCAGGACACTGTCACTGCACTGAGTAGCTCCTTCAGTGACAGACTCCTTCACCCCAAGTGCGTGAAAGAGAGATATAGGAGATCCTTCCTTCCCGCTGCTGTGAGACTGCATAACCAGCACTGCTCCCAGCAGACGAGTCAACAATAACAGCTAAGACCTGATGACTGATCACAGAAAACTGATGACAATTTATGTATCTTTTATTTATTTATAATGAATGATCTCTTGCTCTCTTGCTATCCACTTTGCTGCTGTAAATTTCCCCGGTGTGGGATGAATAAAGGAATATATAATTATTATTATTCTACCACAGATCCATGACGTCTGATCGCAAGACCGAATTTCAAACTGTTTAAGAGAGAATGTGGCAATGCTTCAGACAGACCATGAAGCATGTGTAAGAAGGAACAGCAGTTGCTGGTTTACACCAAAGATAGACACAAAATGCTGGAGTAACTCAGCGGGTCAAGCAGCATCTCTGGAGAAAAGGGATAGGTGGAGTTTCAAGTGGAGACCCATGAAGCATTTTTAGTTACTAGCAATCCCAGCAGTCTCTCATGGTGAGCAGCAGCTGTAGGTTTTCATAAAGATATTATATTAAAGTTGTGCATGATATTTTAATCCCACGGCTTGGTGGAGTTATTTATTTATAAGATCAAAAGGTCTAATTGCTGTGAATAGGTAGGTCCTGCTGGGAGCAGTTCTGCTTGGGAACATCCCAAGGACAATTTTATATTGAATAGGTTGCAATTTTCTAGGGCAACCTCTTAAAGTCAAAAGATGTTTGACAAGTTGCTTTCATTTCTTTAAAGTTGCTCTGTATCTTCTACAAAATCTAATACTTTGAAATTTGAGATAAACATGAGTTGGGCTTCAAATTTTAAAAAGTTTGCGTGCAAAGATCTTGAATATTTCTGTCCATTGCAACTATTTCACATATCTTTGCCATAACTTTGAAACTCCTGTGAAATTAGATAATGCTTAAATTGTAATAAAAAATGTTTTTTTTTTAAAATTGTGTTCAACAAATTAAATTTTAAATGGTGTTGTACAGTCCTCCCCTGTTGGAGATGATGGAATTTGAATCAACAAGTTTCACAGTGCTTTCTTTATTCCTTCAATTTCCAGCACTTAATGTGTAGGTTTTTGAGAACATTTATGCTTTACTTATTATATCATTATAACTAATTCAGCTTCATCCGCTAGATGTATCTTTCTGACAAATCATTAACAACATGAGATCTGTTTTGCTATTGTCACTCATTGCCCCTATATTTTTCGTTTTTAGTTTAGCTTAGAGATACAGCGGGGAAACAGGCCCTTCGGCCCACCAAGTCCTCACCAATCAGCGATCCCTGCACATTATCACTATCCTACGCACATTGGGGACAATTTACACTTAGTCCAAAGCCAATTAACCTACAAAGCTGTATGTCTTTGGAGTGTGGGAGGAAACTGATCTCGGAGGAAACTCACATGGTCATGGGGGAGAACGTACAAACTCTCAACAGAACAGCACACTTCGTCGGGATTGAACCCTGGTCTCTGGCACTGCAAGCGCTGTATGGCAGCAACTCTACTGCTGTGCCACCATGCTGCATCTATTTACATGCAAGCTATTTGGAAGCAAAGATATTTTACTTAACTCTTGGATTTCTCACTTTATTCCATGCTGACTTCAGCCTCAAAACCATTATCTCCAGTTTCTGTAAATGATTGCTTGTCTCCACTTAGAAATTCTTTGGGTCAAGAATTATTTTGACTTTTCAGGTCAAGACGCTTCTTCAGACAGAAGAAAGGTCTCGACCTGAAACATTACCCTTCCTTTTCTCCAGAGATACTGCCTGACCTGTTGAGTTACTCCAGCATTTTGTGTCTATCTACAGGAGGGAATAATGTAGATTAGGTGGATGAAATAACCACCACAAGTTAATGTCTGGTTATAGGGACAGTGTCCAGAAGTTACTTGGACATAGCATTTCAAACGTTCTGGCCTTGTTGAAAAGCTGCTGTTGATGGCTCTTCTTGCACATGAAGAAGTGCTCAGTGACACTCTGGAGAACCACTTACCCCTGTGGGTGGAAACCTTGGCAATCATTGCCAATTAATTGAAATGCTGACACAATAAAGCACCATTCCTGCCACCATTGTTCCAACCGTGAAATTGAGAATCAGGAAACATTTCAGTGGAGCATGTTTGAGAAATTCCTATTGATTTTAAAAGCCTGTAAGTTGTAGAATTGTGGGCTGATTCCCCAGGAGTTGCTGTTGGTTGATTAAAAGCCAGGTCAGCAAAAAACATTTCCAATCACTTTTGTTCTGATTGCTGGTAAGATAAAGGGTTATTTGCCAACTGGTTCTCTGGAGCTTGTCTCTCAGTGACTGTCTCCATTGCCCAGTCTTGTACACATGAAAGATGGTGTTCGGAACACACCAGCTATCAACTCCTGTGGAATGATCCTCCAAGAGTCAGTGCCTATCTACAAACTGATTATCAGTCCTTTTTCAAAACAGTCCTGTTGTCTCATCCCTCTATATTTTTTTTACTTAATCTTCATTCTGCAAATTGAAATGCACAGAACACTTAAATCACCCTTGATATTATACCAAACTTTTCCATGGTCATTTAGTGAATGATGCAGAAGAATTTTTTTAATCCTGCTTTTTTGAAAGGATGCAGAAGAGGTTCATCTGAATGTTGCCTGAAGAGGGGATTTAGCGATAAGGAGTGGTTGTATAAACCACTTCATAATGGCAGAGCACAGTGGTGCAGCTCTGAGAGCTGCTGCATTACAGCATCAGAGACCCTGGTTCGATTCCGACCTCAGGTGCTGTATGTTTGGAGATTGTACATTCTCCCTGTGAGTATGTGGGTTTCCACTGGGTGCTCCAGTTTTTATTCTAAATCCCAAAGATGTTTCTAGGTTATTTGCCCTCTGTAAATTGCCGCTAGTGTGTAGGGAGGGAGTGGATACAAAATCGAGATAGCAAAGAACTAGTGTGAATGGGCGATCGATGGTCCTTGGTGGGCCAGAGGACCTGTTTCCATGCTGTATCTTTCAATCAATCAACCAAACTTGGATTGCTTTCTCTAAAATGCTGAAGGTTGAGGGGCGACACAAAATGCTGTAGTAACTCAGCGGGACAGGCAGCATCTCTGGAGAGAAGGAATGGGTGATGTTTCGGGTCGAGACCCTTCTTCGGACTGATATCAGGGGAGTGGGTGGGACAGAGATAGAATGTAATCGGAGACAGTAAGACTGGTGGGAGAACTGGGAAAGGGGAAGGGATGGAGAGAGATGGAAAGCAAGGGCTATTTGAAGTTAGAGAAGTTAATGTTCATACCGTTGGGGTCTAAGCTACCCTAGCAAAATATGAGGTGCTGTTCCTCCAATTTGCGCTGGGCCTCATTCTGACAATGGAGGAGTCCCGGGACGGAAAGGTCAGATTGGAAATGGGAGAGGGAGTGCATAGCTGAGCAACCGGCCGATCAGGTAGGTTAAGGTGGACTGAGCGCAGGTGTTTCAGCGAAATGATCGTTGACACCTGGAACAGCAGATACAGTAGATGAGGTTGGAGGGGCTGCAAGTGAACCTCTGCCTCACCTGGAAAGACTGTTTGGGTCCTTGGATGGAGTCGAGGGGGGAGGTAAAGGGGCAGATGTTGCATCTCCTGCGGTTGCAGGGGAAAGTAACTGGGGAGGGGGTGGTTTGGGTGGGAAGGGACGAGTTGACTAGGGAGTTGCAGAAGGAACGGTCTCTGTGGAAAGCAGAAAGGGGTGGAGATGGGAAGATGTGGCCAGTAGTAGGTGGCAAAAGTGTTGGAGGATTATATGTTGTATGCGATGGCTGATGGGTTGGAAGGTGAGGACAAGGGGGACTCTGTCCTTGTTGCAAATTGGGGGAGGGGAAGCAAGAGCCGAGCTGCAGGATATCGAGGAGACCCTAGTGAGAGCCTCGTCTATAAAGGAAGTGGGGAACCCCCATTTCCTAAAGAATGAAGACATCTCCGATGATCCAGTATGGAAAACCTCATCCTGGGGCATAGACGGAGGATTTAGGAGTAGGGGATAGTCTTTGCATGACGCAGGGTGGGAATAAGTGTAGTCTACATAGCATTGGAGTCAGTAGGTTTATAGTAGATGTTGGTCAATAGTCTATCTCCTGTGATGGAGACGGTGAGATCCAGAAATGGTAGGGAAATGTCAGAGATGGTCCAAGTGAATTTGAGTGCAGGGTGGAAATTAGTCGTGAAGTTGATGAAGTCAGTGAGTTCTGCATGGGTGCAGGATGTAGCACAAATGCAGTCGTCAATGTAGCGGAGGTAGAGTTTAGGGATAGGGCCAGTGTAATCCTGGAATAGTGATTGTTCGATGTACCCTACAAAGATGCAGCCATAGCTAGGCCCCATGCGAGTGCCCATAGCGACGCCTTGGATTTGGAGGAAGTGGGGGGAGTCGAAGGAGAAGCTGTTGAGGGTAAGAACCAGCTCTGCTAGGCGGAGGAGAGCATTAGTAGATGGAAATTGGCTGGTTCTGTGATCGAGGGAAAAACGGAGGGCTTTAAGACCTTCCTGGTGGGGGATGGAGGTGTAAAGTGACTGGACATCCATGGTAAAGATGAGGGAGTGGGGGCCTGGAAAACGGAAGTCATTGAAGAGACAAAGAGCGTGTGAGGTGTCTTGGACATAGGTAGGGAGTTATTGGACCAGGGGGGATAGGATTGAGTCGAGGTAAGTGGAAATTAATTTGGTGGGACATGAACAAGCAGAAACAATGGGTCTGCCAGAACAGTTCTGTTTGTGGATTTTGGGGAGAAGATAAAATCAGGCCATGTGGGTGCTGGGGAACAATAAGTTTGGAGGCTTTAGAGGGCAGTGAGCCGGATATATTAAAATCAGAAATGGTGTGTGATATTAAGGTCTGGTGCTCGTCTGTGGGGTCATGGTCCAAGGATAAGTAGGAGGAGGCATCTGAGAGTTGTCGCCTGGCCTCAGCCCGGTAGAAGTCGGCACACCAGACGACCACGGGTTTGCTGCAGAGTGAACAGAGGGCTGTACGTTTAAGGGGGGAGAGGTTAGCCTTAATATGAGTAAATTAATTATGGGAGGCATTGATATGACAGACAGTTAGAACCTTTGAAATGTCATAGACAAGAGGGCATAGATTTAAGGTGAGTTTGGTAAAGTTTAAAGGAGATATGTAGTGCAAGTTTTTACATAGAGGATGGAGGATGCCTGGAATGCACTGCCAGGGGTGGTGTTGGAGGCAGATACAATTGCGGCATTTATGAGGCTTTTAGATAAGCATATGGATATGTTGGAAATGGAGAGGTGTGGAGTATGTGTAGGCAAATGAGATTAGTATATCATGGCATTATGTTCGCACAGACATTGTGGGCCGAAGAGTTTGTTCCTGAGCTGTACCTTTCCATTTCCTATATTCTATGTTAACAAATCAATAAAAGTCAGGTTTCCAAGTTTGTCTGTCCAGGGACTCTCCTTTGGAGAACTGATATCTTTATCCATAGTTCAGAGGGTACTTGGATCAGAGCCATTGATAACCTTGGCGGATCCTCAGAGAGAGGCTGTTGCTTTTCAATAATAGCATCCCATTCCTCACTGATCCATGTGATCTTTCCTTCCGTGTCATTGAAAAAGTCAATCTGGACCTCTCTTTTTTCAATTGGCAACTTTAAAACATGAATTGACTGTCCTTCAGCTTTATTATCATTTCTTCTATTTCCTTCGCTGTTGCTGGAGGTCTAGTTGCTACGGTCAAGTGTGACTCAGAAGTGCTCCCATCTCAAATTGATCCTTGAGTTTTGAGAGAGGTGGACCATTATTCCTAATCCTGGGACCCTAAAAAACAAATAAGGGGTCACAGTTAAATATTCGAGTTTCTTCAACCAAGGGGAGACTTTTTCCTGGTATCCAGGATTAGGGAGGTGCGTATATAATGCCGTGCAATGCGTTTGTTTATGTTCTTGGCTGGTTTCGACAAGATACTGTAAATACTGGCCTTTTGAATCCTGCACTCTCTGTAGAGCATGAAGGGTTTGATTAATTAATTAACCGTACGGATTGCTACTCAATCGCCAACAATGTAGGATGGGCATCTTTTGATCTTCCTCCTTAATCCTGTTCTTTGTTCTTAATTAAATTAGCAATTGATGGTTCTGCATTTGAGGGAGTTCCATAACTATGCCATCTGCAGTACAGTGTAAAGCCGCTCCCAGTTTGTACAGAGCCTGTCTTCCCAGTAACGGGAGTGGGGCTGGGGCTGTTCTAGAGATTATAAAAGTATCAGTAAGGGGCTGGACACCCTCCCTATTGGGCACATGAGGATCTGACATGGGCAACGCACATGAGGATCTGACATGGGCAACGCACATTGCCGCACTGGTGGGTAAGGCAAAGCAACGCCTTTACCACCTTAGACAGCTGAGGAAATTCACTGTATCTCTGAGGATCCTTCGTTGCTTCTACTCTGGGGCTGTAGAGAGCATCCTGTCCGGCAACATTACAGTCTGGTTTGGGAACACTCTGCCCAGGACAGGATGGCCCTGCAGAGAGTAGTGCGTTTGGCAGAACGCACCATGGGAACTACACTCGCCCTCCTGCAGGACCTATACATCAGGAGGTGTAGATCAAGAGCAAACAATATTATGAGGGACCCCTGCCACCCCAGCAACGGACTGTTCCAGATACTACGGTCAAGCAAACACCTCCGCTGTCACGCAGTGAAAACGGAGAGGATGAGACGGAGTTTCTTCCCACAGGCCATAAGGACTGTTAACTTTTATAACTCCAGGGACTACATTTTGTCTTCTCTGTATTAACTGTATTAACTTTATTTATATGCTGTAACTGTAATTCTTTTTTGTGCACAATCCACAGGCATTGCCACTTTCATTTCACTGCACTTCGTGTATGTGCATGTGACAAATAAACTTGACTTGACTTGACTTGACTTGATTTCCTTGCTGTAGCTGTGGGGAACATCTGCAATCTCGAGCCCAATGCCCTTTCTTACCACATCTCCAGCATGTATCTCATGTGGTATCTTTTATTTGCCATTGTCCCCCTTCCTCTGCTTCTTCCTCGTCCCCAGCCCCCTCTCTCTGTGCAATACTGTCCCTTTTTTGGGGGCTTCAGCTCTTTCACTTGGGCAAACAGTCCCTCCCTTTCCATGTTCACAAGCGCTGTTATCACATTTTCCCACAGTTTATTTTGTCATTCTAGATTAACCAATTAAGAAATGCATGGGACTTTCTTAAGGGATCTGGAGATTCGGCAACCATGGCTCTAGCTTCAGCTGGGGTCCAGAGTTTCAACACTGGGACTTCTCCTATCATATTACTGTATCGGTGACTCGGGCTTAGACTCTTCCACAACATTCATCATCCTTCTTCGGCCGGAGGTGAATTGAAGTGGGCCCAGATCCTTTCTACGACAGGAGTTGATATGCATCATAACCAACCTTTCAAAGCACTTCATCACCACAGATGTTAGTGTCACTGGTCAGTAATCATTGAGGCATGTCACCTTTCTCTTCATGGGCACTATCGCCAATATTAGGCAAGAAACCATCAGATTAAGAAGAGCAAGGGAAATGCAGTCGATGCTTCTTTTCAATTATTTACATTCAACAGTTGTAATGGTTGCTTGCAGAGATTTTGAACGGAAATTAAACTAGCATATCATTCACAAGACTATCATACAGGAATACATGATGGGATCAAGATGAAGCGCTGGATACATGTTTTATGACTGATTTCAGGATGGTTCAATCGAGAGACAGGAGGGAGGCATAACAGAAGTTAGTCACACTATTATTTTGATAACATCAGCAATGAATTCGCTATGAAAGATACTTGAGTGGCACCATTTATTGTAGTTTTCTATCAATGCACCTCAGTACTGCAACAGTGTAATTATGTTTTACAAGGCAGAATAGAGAGTAACGCCAGCTAGTAGCGGAAGCTCCCATATCAACACCTTCAACATTGTTGTGTGAAATGGGCAAACCAGAAAAGGTGGTAAGATCTATCCTAGCTTTTAACACAAGCATTCAAATAAACCCTTTGTGTTTTTGAATAAAATATTACATACACAGAAAAATATAGTGGGTATAATATGCGTCTGCTACAAATCCCAGCAATAAACACAAACACTTTAGTTTTTTTAGCCAAATACATTTACAATTTGATATAGTCAAAGCAGAGATTTAGAGGATGAAAGTTAGCAGCCCATTAATTGTGAATAGAACCGTTGGATTTCTATTATCTTCTCAGTTGGGCAGATATATCTTGCCTGAAGAAGAAATCTTGCCAGTCTGAAGACAATAGACAATAGGTGCAGGAGTAGGCTATTCGGCCCTTTGAGCCAGCACCGTGATCATGGCTGATCATGCACAATCAGTACCCCGTTCCTGCCTTCTTTCCATAATCCCCTGACTCCGCTATCATTAAGAGCTCTATCTAACTCTCTCTTGAAAGCATCCAAAGAATCGGCCACCACTGCCTTCTAAGGCAGAGAATTC
Source organism: Rhinoraja longicauda (assembly GCF_053455715.1). Taxonomy (NCBI): domain Eukaryota; kingdom Metazoa; phylum Chordata; class Chondrichthyes; order Rajiformes; family Arhynchobatidae; genus Rhinoraja; species Rhinoraja longicauda. Next base: position 22,517,091 of record NC_135967.1, read on the forward strand.
CACAGCTTCACAACTCTCTAAGTGGAAAAGTTCTTCCTCAACTCCGTTCTAAATAACCTACCCCTTATTGAAGAAGGGCCTCGACCCAAAACATCACCTATCCATGTTCTCCAGGGATGCTGCCTGACATGTTGAGTTACTCCAGCAATTTGCATCTTTTTTTATAATCCACCATCTGCAGTTCCTTGTTTCGAAATAAATCTTGCAGTTAATATCTCACTAAAAAAATGATTTCTCCAATAGTATGCCAAATCTAGAAGTAATCCCAAGATATAATATTTAGAATGAATCCTCTTTTCTAAAAGTTAATCCAAGAGTCTATATTTACGTGGCTAACTTCATGTATTATTTTGTGGAATATTACCAAGAAATTAGCACCAGACTTTTATCATCCAATTTCTTTTGGAAAAATTGGTGACTTACAATAATGGGCTTTAGTTATGGTTTGGTGTGTAATGTCCAGATACCAGACAAATGCAATGGCTTCCAACTCATTGACTCACTCTATTTCAAATCTGTTTGGTCTGTAATTGCACTTGTTCGCTAAATTCAGTACTGCAACAGGTGACTTTTATGATCTTTGTGATATTTCAGATGTCAACGATGACAAATTCCAGAACTCCCCTCCACATGCCCTTGGCCCCAATATTCTCCCTAATCTCCTCACATGCCATGTTTGCACTATCCCTTTGGATTGTCCCACAGTGGAGGCATAGCTTTGTTCCCCCTCTGTACTCACCTTAGCCTGGCATGACTGAATTCTTAGCCATCAGATCCATTTCTGTGCTCCTTTTGTTTTGCCAAGGGTTTTTACTCAAGAATGTAGATCCTATCTACTGTCTCCAAAATTCCTTTCCACCTGGACCCCTCCCTCTGGCCTCATTCTCCAGATCTATTTATTGCTAACTGACGATGCTGCATTGACAACCTTGAATTTTTCCACTATCCTCACTTGCTCTAAACTAACATCTTCTAAACTTGAGGAACTCCATTAAATAAGAATAACATATACCATCAGCAGACCAGCTGATAACGGTATTGGTGTGGTCTGGCAAAACAACCTCTGCCTTGCAATGGCCAAGCATCAGCTCTCAATCATCTCCACACACCTCCCTCTGGATCATGAACAGCAGGCTGTTGTCTCCAGGACAGTAACGTACCTCATTACTCAGAAGATCTCTCCACAACTGCTTCCAGCCTTGTCTCCCAGTCCTTCACAGCTAACCTTTACCTTTATCTAACGTCAACAAGCAGGACTGTTCCAACAGATCCATTCAACCATAGCTTGCCAAACCAAAATAATTTATTCGAGGTGAAAAACTGATTCACTTGCTTTTCTTCCAGTCTAGTCCACTGCATTCAGTTTACACCATGTGGCCTTGTCTTCATTGGACAAACTAATGTCCAATGAAGAGGACATTGTTGGATGATTACCTTGTAGAACATTTGCATTCTGTCTGCAAGTGACCTTGATCTTCACATTAATTCTCCCTTCTACCCCCACTCTGATAAATCTGCTGTGGTCTTCTAAAATGATGCTCAATGAAAGCTTGAAGAACTCACCTCAACTTCTGTCTTGCATTTGCAGCCTTCAGATTCAATGTCAATGTTTACAGCTTCAGGCAACTTACTTCCTCTCTAGAATAGACCGGGCCTCCTATTTATGATGTTGATGTAGTTTTCTCTCTACATTAGCACATTCTGGCCTACCAGGGATGTTGAGTATCTTTAAAAGAAATGCAGAAAACATGATGCTCAGTTAACTTTAAAGGGAATGCAGGAAACAGGGTCTCAGTGAGTTTAAAGGAAGTGTAGGGGAGGGGGTGCAATGAGATGAAAGCAAAGATGGGATAATGGATCCCAATGAGTTTAAAGGGAGGGCTGGAAATGGTCAATGATGAGTTTAGAAAAAGGACAACAAACAGAGCCCTTTGATTTTTAAAGGATTATGGGGGAAATTAGCATCTATGTGCCAGATGCTGAATCACTGGGATTTCTGAACAATGGGTTAGCAAATGACAGGAATTCAACTGTAAGTTGACTTGTCTCTTCCCCAGTTCTGACAGTGGGGCATCAATTTCAATCATTAACTGTTTATTTTTCCACAGATACTGCCTGAGCAGTGGAGTGTTTCTAGCATTACCTACCTTTATTCCATATATCCAGCATCTGCAGTATTTTGGTTTTCATTGACATCGAATGCACTTCTGGCTGTTACTTCCATGATTTTTATCAGCTTTGCCCTGGCTTGCCACAGCTGCCAGTCACTTGTGCGTTAGCTCCATCGCATGTGACTTACAGGGACTTTCCCTGAGCCAGGCCCATCCCAACATCGGGGAACTGGCTTTATTTTCCTAATGCATGGATTTTCCTTGAACTTCTTCCATCATCCCTCAATAGTACTGATATACCAAGCCCTTAACTCATGCCGATTGTCCAACTTGACCCCAACATCCATCGATCACCCACCCCCTCTCCAAAACACTGACCACTTGAGCAGTCTCTCAACCCACCCATCACTCAACCCAATCTATCCATCCATTTAGCAATAGACATTCCCTCCCATTTATCAACCATCTAATAGCCTTCATCCACCTATCTCCCAACCTATTCCCTCATTGAACAGTGACTGAATGCTCCCCCCACCTTTACATTTACTGACAGACAGATACCAGTTATTCCTCCCGCTGGCCAATCTATGAATCCCTTCCTTCTTGGTTGTCATCCTGGTGACTATTCTTACCCATCAAACATCCCCTCCATTATCCCTCCCTCCCACAAAATCATGCCAGGCCCTGCAATTAACATATATCCTTTCTGGCTAGATCCTAGTGCAGCTTGATAAGAGAAAGCCTATTCGATAGCACTCGGTGTCTTGAGCATAGGGCACCATCCAATTTCTAAGCCGTCGGTCCTGTGCTGAAAAGACCAAGGAAATTCAAGGTCAATGTTTTTAGATGTTACATAAATGGTATCACAATGTAATATCTTACTGAGGTCAACTTTTCCTCTGTTAAATTCTCAATGCTTTTTTGTTGAACTCATCCCTTTCCACCCAAACCAGTCCCTCCCCAGGTACCTTCCCCTGCAACCGCTGAAGATGCAACACCTGCCACTATACCTCCTCCCTCGACCATCCAGGGACCCAAACAGTCCTTTCAGGTTAGGCAGAGGTTTGCTTGTGCCTCCTCCAAACTCATCTACTGTATCCTTTGTTCAGGATGTGGACTCTTATACATCGGCGAGACCAAACGTAGGCAGGGCGATCATTTCACTGAACACCTTCGCTTAGCCCGCACGAACCTACCTGATCTCCTGGTTGCTAATCACTTTAATTCTTCCCATCCCCACACAGACCTTTCCATCCTAGGTCTCCTCCATTGTCAGAGTGAGGCTAAATGCATATTGGAGGAACAGCATCTCATACTTCGCTTGGACAGCTTACAGCCCAGTGGTTCGAATATTGATTTTTCTAACTTCATAACCCTGGCATTCCCTCTCTCTCTATCCCTGCCGCACCCAAGTGCACCAGCTTCTCATTTTCACCTAGCAAACAGCTAACAATGGCCTTTTTCCTTTATCATCATTACTTTTTTGCATATTTTTCATTCATTGTTCTTTATCTCTCTACATCATCATCTATGTCTCTCGTTTCCCTTATCCCTAACCAGTCTAAAGAAGAGTCTAGACCCAAAACATCACCCATTCCTTCTCTCCATAGATGCTGCCTGTCCCGCTGAGTTATTCCAGCTTTTTGGTTCTTCCTTTGCATTATTGTTGATGTCAGCTTTAATCGGTTGGCAGGACTGGCATTTACAAGTCTGCAGCTTTAAATTATGCTTTTGCCTTTATGTTAGCTTATGTTAGAGCACAGAACTAAAGAGATAAAATTCAGATGAAGATGGAATGAAAGTTTTAGCTTTCAGTCGAATGAGAATAAACCTCATGGCATCATTTGCAGCAGAAGCAGGGAGTATTTCTCGTGCACTCTTCCGTGAGCTAACAGCAGATTTTCTTTCCAGTCCTTCATTAATTGCCTTTGTGATTAATTAAACTACAAAATCATTGCAACAGCTACTATACTAATTCTTTTGTTATAAAACATTATGTAAATACCAAGGACAAGAGAGACTTTTAAAAGTACAAGTTTTTAATTGGTTACTCATTAAAATTTCCCCTTGCTTTAATGTGCACTCAATACTTAGATGTTTGAGTCATGTTCCTGACATTCATGCAGAACTCTATCCATTCTTGCAAGGGGAATGGCCTACAAGAGAAAGATTGCCTTGTGGGAGCTATACAAATCTTTGACGAGGTCGCGCTTGGATTGCTACATTTATTACGGTCCCCATTTTTAATGGACTAGACCAAGAGACCCCCCCCTCCCCCCCACCCCCTCCCCCCACTCTCTCCTCCCCCATCCCCACTCTCACCCACCCCCCCTTTCCCCACCACCACCCCTTTCCCCACCACCACCCCTTTCCCCCCACCCCCACTCTCTCCTCCCCCCACACTCCCCACTCTCCCCTCTTCCCCACCCCCACCCTCCCCCGCCCTCCACTGTCCCCCTTCCCCCCCACCCCCACTCTCTCTACCCCCCACCCCCACTCTCCCCCGGATAATAGGACTATGAGTTGGCCACTCAGCCCCTCAATCTGCCTTCCTATTGACATAATCATGTCTGATCTGTCCTGAACCATGTCTTCTCTGATGGTCCCCTATAGCCTTTATTTCTTTAATCTTTCACAAGATTCCCAAGAAGGCTTGGATAGAGTGAATGTGGAGAGGATGTTTCTACTGGTGGGAGAGTCTAGGACCAGAGGGCATAGCCTCAGAATGAAAGAATGTACTTTTAGGAAGGAGATGAGGATGAATTTCTATCGTCAGAGGGTGGTGAATCTGTGGAATGCATTGCCACAGACATCTGTGGAGGCCAAGTCAATTGATATTTTTATGGCAGAGATTGACAGATCAGGTGTCAGGGTAATGGGGGGAAGGCAGGAGAATTGGGTTAGGCGGGAAAGATAGATCAGCCATTATTGAATGGCAGAGTAGATTCGATGGGCCGAATGGTCTAATTCTGCTCCTATGACATATGAACTTATTATCTCCTTCCTCTTCAAATACCCACAATGACTAGCCTCCAATACCTGTTGGGATAGATTATTTCATAGATATGCACCCTGTGTGAAGGATGTCTGCATACCTCAGTTTTGAATGACCATCTGCTAATCCTGAAATTGTCTTCCCTGATTTGAGATTTTTCTATGCATAGAAACATATTGACATCTACCCTGTCCTGCCCCCTCAGGAACTTATATTCTTCAATAAGGCGATCCCTCTTAGGTAGGCAACTGTTATTGTCCAGGTGAACACATTTCTTAGTTGAGCACATCATTTTGAGACTCTGCTGCACAGTTCTAGGTGTCCAACCAGGGGAAATATTTACCTTCATCTGCCTTCCAAAAAACTTTAGCTGTTTAGAACATTTCAATAAGATCAACTGCACAGATTGAATCTCGAAAAATGAATGGTGATCTCATTGACATTTACAATTCTGAGGAGTCTTGTCAAGTTGTATTCATGAGGGTGCTTCCTAATCTAGGATAGTTTAGAATAAGGAGGCACAGTCTAAAGGTAAACTGTTGTCCACTTAAGACTAAAATGTAGAGGATTTTATCTGAGAGTCTGTTTGCTGTATCAGTAGTATCTTCAGGGCAGGCATGAATAGGTTTTTTTGGCCACAAGTGAATTAAGGGTTTGAGGCATTGGACAGGAAAGTGTTAAAGGCAAATATCGGATCAACCATGAATTTGTTAAGTAGTGGGGCAAGGTTAAATGCTTGTACTGACTTCCCCTGTTCCTTTTGTTCTTAAATACAGACCACCTACTACACTGCTGCCACAGGAGCAGAGCCAACTTTACTGATGTCAGCAGACAGGTGGTAGTCTCCCAGGAATCAAACCAGTGAGGTGGTAAATGTAATAGCACTGGAGATAGCAGTGATATCCAGCATTGACCTTTTCCTTCTCAATTACATATTCATTAAAATATTGAAGAGAAGCCTCCAAAGTACTAGGTATTAAAAGTAAAACATGCCAGATACTGTAAACCTGAATAAAAACAGAGCATGTTGGAAATACTGGAATAAGTCAGGCTCCTTCTTGGGAGTAGGAAATATTTCAGGCTGATAGACTTTCATCAGAAATAGGAAACATTAAAGATAAGCTGCTTTTAAGATGCAGAGAAAGTTGGAAGCAGGGAAAAACGAAAGGGGAATGGTGTGGTAAAATATAAATACAAGGAGAATTGATTATCGTGAAGAATGATTGTGGAAGGTAAGAGGAGGTCGTGATGGGACAAGTAAAAGAAACACATTTTATTGTGGAGCAACTAGGAGGCAAGAACAGAATTATTATCTGAAATTATCTAAAATTCTATAAATACTGGAAGGCCTGATTACCTGTTGAGCTCAAAGTTCAGTCCGGGAGGCTGTTCTTTGAGCTCAGTGTTATTTCTATTTTCCTCTCCATGAACATTAGTCTCCAAATCACAGCTCCTTCACACTTCCCTTCAGCCTTCAACCGCCCTTGTTCAGAAGGTGACATTTAAGTCAGCTATTACATTTGCCCATTGATGCAAAGAGGTTTCTGATTCATATCTCTCTGTAAATGGTCGTGTGACTCAAGAGGTAGGTCGGGTCAGCAACCCAGCTTCTGATCCGACCGAGGCAAGATTTGTGAGGCCACCTCTAGTATACAGTCACCTTTAGAATTCATATCATATCTAAAAAACGTTCCCTTGTGCGTTTCCACAGATGTAGACAGAGATTGTACCATAGATATTAGTTTCAGGTCATTTAATGTGATGCACAATAAATTTTACAATCCTTCATATTAATTGTAAGATATAATGATGAATTTGATGAGATTCCCCCGAGTATAAAAGACTCTGCACAATCTATTCAACCTATCAAAGAAGCATGCATCAGTTGCCAGCTCGGTGATGGCACTCTTTTTTCTAAATCATAAAAGTTAACTGTTAAAATCCCAATCCAGAAACACGAGCCATATAATCCAAGGTAATACTCGAGAACAGGGCCGAGAGAGTGCTACAATGCTGAAAGTGCTGCCATTCATTCAAGGTTCTGAGCATGAAACAAAAACAGAAAATGGTGGATCTGTTAGGCAGCATCTGTAAAAAGAGAAACTGTTCTTCATCAGTGGGCAAAAATCATCCAACAGTATCAATTTATAGACAAGCTGAGGGAGATTTACAACCCAGTCCAATGGTTGACCGCTAATAAATATGAGAAAGATTAAGTCAAGTCAAGTCAAGTCAATTTTATTTGTATAGCACATTTAAAAACAACCCACGTTGACCAAAGTGCTGTACATTTGATTAGGTTCCAATAGAAAAAAAAATGAAAACATACAGTAGCACGCAAACAGTTCACAGCGCCTCCTCAATGAGCCTCAAACGCTAGGGAGTAGAAATATGTTTTGAGCCTGGACTTAAAGGAGTCGATGGAGGGGGCAGTTCTGATCGGGAGAGGGATGCTGTTCCACAGTCTAGGAGCTGCAACCGCAAAAGCGCGGTCACCCCTGAGTTTAAGCCTAGACCGCGGGATAGTAAATAGCCCCAAGTCGGCCGATCTGAGGGACCTGGAGTTAGAGAGGGGGGTTAGAAGATTTTTGATGTGGGGGGGGAGTGTCCATTTAGGGCTTTATACGTGAATAGGAGGAGCTTGAAGTTGATTCTGTACCGTACAGGGAGCCAGTGGAGAGAGGCCAGAATCGGGGTGATGTGGTCCCTTTTACGGGTACCCGTCAGGAGTCTCGCTGCGGCGTTTTGGACCAGTTGCAGGCGGGACAGGGAAGATTGGCTCACTTAAAGCTTCACAACAACAAGGGGTCTAATTTAGTTTGTTACTGAGTACAAAAAATATTTGTTGCAACAATTGGTAGGGTATGTACTTGGTTACTGTCCTTCAAATACAGGTTCATAAAAATCAGTTTAACAATCAATTTGATCGGGTCCATGGAAAGGAGTCTGTTAAATAAACCAACCATATGAAATAGGATGGGGGAGGAGGGGGTGAAGCCTCCCTTGAACACCCATGTTCTTCCATCCAGCAATAATGGTCATTTAATCACTTGTATTTGTATCAGATTGTCAAAACAAGGGGTTTGCTTTTGTATCCTTGCAACAAGAATGTTATCCAGCTTCATCCATGGTTGATGGTATCTTTCAGAAAATATACCAATTTACTGTATCACATTCTGAACAAACTTTTGTTTAACACAGGGTTCTTTCGGAACCTAACCACTCACTTGGGAAGATCTATATTTCTTCGTTGTTGCTTGTGGAAGATAGCTGTGTACAAATATACTCACAAGTGACACCGTTTTAAAAGTAGTTAATCAGTTACAAAATGCCTCTGGGTGCTGAGATTATGAAAGAATTAATATCAAACATGTTAAAGAGACGTTAATACTTTAATGAGTCATTTCTCATGCACACTGATTTTGCTTGCATTTGTTGAAACGAGCGATGCAACAACCAGAGGTTTTTAAATGTTCACTTTTTCACCAAATGGTAAATATTAGTGTACCTATTGTTGTGCTGGTCCTATCTGTTAATTTAATATCATCGAGTGGATGATAATAGACAATAGACAATAGACAATAGGTGCAGGAGTAGGCCATTCAGCCCTTCGAGCCAGCATCGCCATTCAATGCGATCATGGCTGATCACTCTCAATCAGTACCCCGTTCCTGCCTTCTCCCCATACCCCCTCACTCCGCTATCCTTAAGAGCTCTATCCAGCTCTCTCTTGAAAGCATCCAACGAACTGGCCTCCACTGCCTTCTGAGGCAGAGAATTCCACACCTTCACCACTCTCTGACTGAAAAAGTTCTTCCTCATCTCCGTTCTAAATGGCCTACCCCTTATTCTTAAACTGTGGCCCCTTGTTCTGGACTCCCCCAACATTGGGAACATGTTTCCTGCCTCTAATGTGTCCAATCACCTAATTATCTTATATGTTTCAATAAGATCCCCCCTCATCCTTCTAAATTCCAGTGTATACAAGCCTAATTGCTCCAGCCTTTCAACATATGACATGATGATGAACTCCCTTCAGAATATCCTGTAAATGGGACTTTATGAGAGACATATCGAGCTCTATTTTTCCATGGAAGCCGGGTAGTTTAGTTCATAGCTTTATATTGACTTCTGTGATTCTCATGCTCTTTTTAAAGTGACCTCAAAATAAGTATAAATAATGTTGCATTTATAATCCTACAATAATTAAGATGACTAGAGGATGAATCAAAACTGAATTTCTAGATGTTAGTTATTTATAATTATTTACTAGATCAAGTGGATCCGTTTGGCCCAAACTTCTCCTGCATTGGTGCAGCACCCTCTCCTCCCCCACTCCCTCCCCTCCCTCCCCACCCCTCCCCCTCCCCCTCCCCTCCCCCTCCTTCCTCTCCACCCCACCCCACTCTATCCCCCTCAAACCCCCCTTATCCTCCCTCCTCCCCCCCTTACCCCCTCCCCAGGAGATAGATTTAAATATTAAAATGTGATTAACTTTAAAAATATAACACCAATTTCAATGAAACCTTTCCCATTAGCACCAAAGGGACTGTGGTGAGTAAGATGGGCCAAAATTGTCGTGCTATCATGTACCGTTTTGGCTGTAGTTCAGGAACAAACAAACAAACATACAAACAAGAGTTTTACTATATAGATTTGGACCCGGTTTAAATCGTAGACAGGGTAAATACTCACTCTAAGCAAACTATTTTGCATTCATCCATCTAAAGTCATAAATCTTTAAATATAATTGCTGAAAATATCCAAAGTAAACACCAGGATTAGATACATCTGACAGATTTTGATTCTTAAAATTAAGCTTTGATATATGCATTTTAGCCATCGGGAATCATTCATTATATGTCTAAATGTTACTGGAGCAGCTGTAAATGAAAATGCTGGAGCAGTTGTAAATGCTTAAAATTATTGAGCTATGAACAAATCTTTGTTACAATATATGAAAATTGGGGTATCCAGAGAATACATTCCCTATGTGAGTTTTGAAGATTTTTTTTAGTCTCGACCACAGATGTCTTCAAATTGACTGCTGATGCTACACAATTAATAAGCAAACTGTGCTCCAGGACGTCAAGTCAAGTCCAGTTTATTTGTCACATACACATACACGATGTGCAGTGAAATGAAAGTGGCAATGCCTGCGGATTGTGCAAAAAAAAAAGAATTACAGTTACAGCATATAAATTAAAGTTAATACAGAGAAGACAAAATTTAGTCCCTGGAGTTATAAAAGTTAACAGTCCTGATGGCCTGTGGGAAGAAATTCCATCTCATCCTCTCCGTTTTCACAGCGTGACAGCGGAGGCGTTTGCCTGACCATGGCATCTGGAACAGTCCATTGCTGGGGTGGCAGGGGTCCCTCATAATCTTGCTTGCTCTCGATCTACACCTCCTGATGTATAGGTCCTGCAGGGGGGCGAGTGTGGTTCCCATGGTGTGTTCTGCCAAACGCACTACTCTCTGCAGGGCCTTCCTGTCCTGGGCAGAGCTGTTCCCAAACCAGACTGTAATGTTGCCGGACAGGATGCTCTCTACAGCCCCAGAGTAGAAGCAATGAAGGATCCTCAGAGACACTTTGACTTTGTTCAGCTGTCTAAGGTGGTAAAGGCGCTGCTTTGCCTTACACATTGCAATTAGACTTAAGACATTGACTTAAATAACAATTGAAGAAACTTTGCTGCTCAAGGAAGGGGAACTAGTCCTGAGCAGCCAGTTACTGCCAGTTCTGTTTAGGACTCAGGATTTTTAAATATATATATTTACCTGGTCCTATAATTAACTGCTTTTTAACCTGTTCTGTCAAAATTGTAATGTTTTTGTAATCATTATGGTGGCACAACGGTAGAGTTTCTGCCTTACTGCACCAGAGACACGGGTTTGATTCTGACTACGGGTGCTGTCTGTATGGAGTTAGTACGTTCTCCCCGTGATCACTTGTTTTTTCCCTAGGTGCTCCAGTTTCCTCCCACACTCCAAAGACATAAAGGTTTGTACGTTAATTGGTTTCAGTGAAGATCGTAAATTATCCCTAGTGTGGAGGATGGTGCTAGTGTACCAGCGGGTCAGCATGGACTTGATGGGCCGAAGGGCCTATTTCAATAGACAATAGACAATAGACAATAGGTGCAGGAGGAGGCCATTCAGCCCTTTGAGCCAGCACCGCCATTCAATGCGATCATGGCTGATCACTCTCAATCAGTACCCCGTTCCTGCCTTCTCCCCATACCCCCTCACTCCGCTATCCTTAAGAGCTCTATCCAGCTCTCTCTTGAAAGCATCCAACGAACTGGCCTCCACTGCCTTCTGAGGCAGAGAATTCCACACCTTCACCACCCTCTGACTGAAAAAGTTCTTCCTCATCTCCGTTCTAAATGGCCTACCCCTTATTCTCAAACTGTGGCCCCTTGTTCTGGACTCCCCCAACATTGGGAACATGTTATCTGCCTCTAATGTGTCCAATCCCCTAATTATCTTATATGTTTCAATAAGATCCCCCCTCATCCTTCTAAATTCCAGTGTATACAAGCCCAATCGCTCCAGCCTTTCAACATACGACAGTCCCGCCATTCCGGGAATTAACCTAGTGAACCTACGCTGCACGCCCTCCATAGCAAGAACATCCTTCCTCAAATTTGGAGACCAAAACTGCACACAGTACTCCAGGTGCGGTCTCACCAGGGCGCGGTACAACTGTAGAAGGACCTCTTTGCTCCTATACTCAACTCCTCTTGTTACGAAGGCCAACATTCCATTGGCTTTCTTCACTGCCTGCTGAACCTGCATGCTTCCTTTCATTGACTGATGCACTAGGACACCCAGATCTCGTTGAACTCCCCCTCCTCCTAACTTGACACCATTCAGATAATAATCTGCCTTTCTATTCTTACTTCCAAAGTGAATAACCTCACACTTATCTACATTAAACTGCATCTGCCATGTATCCGCCCACTCACACAACCTGTCCAAGTCACCCTGCAGCCTTATTGCATCTTCCTCACAATTCACACTACCCCCCAACTTAGTATCATTTGCAAATTTGCTAATGGTACTTTTAATCCCTTCGTCTAAGTCATTAATGTATATCGTAAATAGCTGGGGTCCCAGCACCGAACCTTGCGGTACCCCACTGGTCACTGCCTGCCATTCCGAAAGGGACCCATTTATCCCCACTCTTTGCTTTCTGTCTGTCAACCAATTTTCTATCCATGTCAGTACCCTACCCCCAATACCATGTGCCCTAATTTTGCCCACTAATCTCCTATGTGGGACCTTGTCGAAGGCTTTCTGAAAGTCGAGGTACACCACTCTCCCTTGTCAATTTTCCTAGTTACATCCTCAAAAAATTCCAGTAGATTTGTCAAGCATGATTTCCCCTTCGTAAATCCATGCTGACTCGGAATGATCCCGTTACTGCTATCCAAATGCTCAGCAATTTCGTCTTTTATAATTGACTCCAGCATCTTCCCCACCACTGATGTCAGACTAACTGGTCTATAATTACCCGTTTTCTCTCTCCCTCCTTTCTTAAAAAGTGGGATAACATTTGCTATCCTCCAATCCACAGGAACTGATCCTGAATCTATAGAACATTGAAAAATGATCTCCAATGCTTCCACTATTTCTAGAGCCACCTCCTTAAGTACTCTGGGATGCAGACCATCAGGCCCTGGGGATTTATCAGCCTTCAGTCCCATCAGTCTACCCAAAACCATTTCCTGCCTAATGTGGATTTCCTTCAGTTCCTCCATCACCCTAGGTTCTCCGGCCCCTAGAACATTTGGGAGATTGTGTGTATCTTCCTCAGTGAAGACAGATCCAAAGTAACGGTTTAACTCGTCTGCCATTTCTTTGTTCCCCATAATAAATTCCCCTGCTTCTGTCTTCAAGGGACCCACATTTGCCTTGACTATTTTTTTCCTCTTCACGTACCTAAAAAAACTTTTTTTCTGCACTGTATCTCTCCAAACTAAATCAAGTCAATTTTTTTTTGTCCATGAAATAAAACGTTCCTGGACTATTGATATTACAGACTTACTACCCATATCTCTTCTGGTTGTTTGTCTTAAGCTCTGGCGTAGGTTTAAATATTCCTGAATAACAAGATTGAAATACTCCTGAGTGGTTGATCTGTATGATTCATGGATCATTAAGATGTTGTTTTTCATTTGTGATCTGTAATGTCGTTCACACTTGGTAATGCTTCCTAATAAAAGAAGCAGCACTCATGATCATTATAAACATATCACTTTTGGTCAGCTTCATCTTGGAGCTCCAATCTTTAAAATGTCAATTGGCACAAAGCTGCATCGCAGTGCTGCTGAAAATTTGCAGAGAAAGAGAGGGAGGGGGAGACAGACAGACAAACAAGTAGAGACAGAGATACAGACAGAGAGATAGACAGAGACAAAGTGAGTGTGAGACAGAGAGAGGGAGAGAGAGTGATGGTAGAGAATAGGAGGCATTAATGAGGGCACAGACGAGCATTTGGAGTTTCCAATAGATAAAATAGATGAAATGTACTCCCAGAGGGCGGTGTTATGTTCCAGGGATCACAGTTCTTTAAGATCAGCTACACGGAAAAACTTCTGGAGAAGAATGGAACAATGTAGCAACAGGTATGTTTCAAGTGGTGCCCCAATGATCACATCCACCATTCAATTACCTACCATCAACTGCCAGAATAATTCTCTTCAGATGCCTAACCACACACACACAGATCAACACTCAAAGACATGAAACAAACACTGTCCCACGGTGTTCCATCACACTCCTGGCATTTTGCCAGATATCCTAACCTTAGCCATGCACAGACAACATTGGGATACATTCAATCACACAGTACCCATTCTTAGAGATTGACAGATGAACACTGAACTCAAGTGAGGAGGTCACATTGTTGGTTTTCTTGGTGTAAGAGTTTAAACCACCATTTCAGCCATGGTCGCCTACAATCACACGTTGTCCTAACAGAGAAGGCTGTGGCATACTCAGATCTTGACCGGGATGCCTGCTCTTCCTGCAACTCCTACGTCACAGTTCTGGATCATGCACCATGACAATGGAGCACCATTGGAGCACCCAGTGTAAGGAGTATTCTCAACTCAACAATGAAAATGAGAATATCCAATGACTGACTTATTTTAGATAAGCGTGATCTCCTTTCAACTGACAATACTTAAAAGCTGTGTTGTGTAATATAATCACACATTCTGTACATGGCTGACAATGAAAATGCATCGGCCACACAAGTGTAATTCTCCACAGTTTAGTTTAGTTCAGTTTAGTTTAGTTTAGAGATACAGCATGGAAACAGGCCATTTGGCTCACCAAGTCCATGCCCACCATCGATCACCCTTTTACACTTTCTCATCGACTTCCTATACATTAGGATCAATTTACAGTGGCCAATTAACCTACAAACCCCCATGTCTTTGGGATGTGAGGAAAACTGGAGTACCAGCAGGAAACCCATGTGGTTGCAGGGAGAACATGCAAATTCCACTCAGGTTAACATAGATTAAATTTTGAGAAATATATAAAATAACTCAGATGCTGGCATTACTGTGTATCACTCTGAGAAAAATCCATTACATATATGTTGCACTGAAACTAAAAACGCAATTATGTGATCTAATTCTTGGCCTGAGTCATTTGTGTGGTTTTCCTTCATACTGTCAAGTACTGCAACATTTTTGTATGTGTGTGTAAAAAATTTAAATTAATCTTTAAAAAAAAAAAAGAGTTCTGTGTGTTTGACACAAATGTCAGCATTTTTTTCTTAAATTGTAATGACTTGAATAGCAAATATCCGCAGCTATGAAGAGATATGCTTGCCTCTCAGTGTGATCAATTTGTATGCATTTATGTTTTTCTTTATTTAAAAAAAATGTTCATGTTTATCAATGTGCAGATTTTTAAAAGCTGGCAATTCGCTCCAGGAGCTGGATTCAACATGAAACAATGTGTTCAATTTCAATAATGCTTTCTAGATCAAACCTCAAAAAGGAATTCCTTATAGCATAATTGTTATATTTTAATCATCCAATCACACTTAATAAGTATATTTTTTAAATATCATCTGGGAAATTGTGGATAGGATTGCATTTTGGCTGTCAACGTAACAAAGAACAGTTGGTGCTGCTCATCAGCTGCTCCGTATCCCTTGACAGTGTTCTGAGTGTGAACTTCAAAGTGCTCCCACTCTTTAACACAAGTATATTTTCAGTCTCCTAGGTGGATTATTCTTTCGCTGGAGTCATTCAAATGCCTGAATTACTGCCACTAGTATAGAGGGTTTGGTATCCAGCAGGCTAACAATGTAAAATCTAGACATTTGCATTACTTTGTCTTATTACTCACATTATCATTGTCTTAACAGTAAATATACTTTAAGTTACTAATAAAGGAGTTTTAACAACTTATCATGTCCATATTTTTCTCTTTGCTTAGTATGGCTTTCCTTATTCATCTTGTCTCAGTTATTTCCAATCACATTTCCCATATTGCAAAGTGGGCAACTGATCTATGCATTCAAATGGTTTAGTTTCTGTTCAATGTCAAAAACAACAGGGTGGCACGGCGGCGCAGTGGTAGAGTTGCAGCCTTACAGCGCTTGCAGTGCCACAGACCCTGGTTCGATCCTGATTACGGGTGCTGTCTGTACGGAGTTTGTACATTCTCCCCGTGACCGCGTGGGCTTTCTCCAAGATCTTTGGATTCCTCCCACTCTCCAAAGACGTACAGGTTTGTAGGTCAATTGACTTGGGCTTGTATACTTGCTATAATTGTAAATTATCCCTAGTGTGTGTAAGCTTGTGATAATGCGTGGCGATCGCTGGTTGGTGCAGACTCGGTGGGCCAAAGTGCCTGGATCCACGCTGCATCTCTGAACTAAACTAAACTAAACTAAACAGTTTTCAGTCTGAAGAAGGGTCTCGACCCGAAACATCACCCATTCCTTCTCTCCTGAGATGCTGCCTGACCTGCTGAGTTACTCCAGAATTTTGTGAATGAATACCTTCGATTTGTACCAGCATCTGCAGTTATTTTCTTACATTTTCTTAAACTAAACTAACTATCATTTCCATTGTGACTTATTAGTCACAGTGAGCACCAGCGTGTGATGGACCAGTTATCAATGCTTCGACTATTAATTCAGTTAAACTATAGTCTATTCATTTTGTTTTCTTTCACTTAATCAGTTAAACGTCTGTGTCAGCAATTCAAACACACTGCTTCCAGTTCAAAAAGGGAAGTATAATATTCCAATTGTTTGTTTTACTTCGAGACAGACAATTATCAAAGCATTCTCGCACAGTTCCCCAAATACTATGGGATTTTAATTTCTTAAGTGCACCTTATCAAATGGTACCTTTTTCTGCAGATTAAATATTATTTAACAAAAATAAATATATTTTTGCTAAATATTCCACATCTACTCATCCCCTCTATCATTTTCCTATTATATCCACAAAAACTTCAAGCAAATTTCTCAAATATGATTTATTTGTCTTAGAACCACATTGAATAGGTTTAATTATGTATAGTTTTCTTAAATGATTAGCTATTTCCTCTAACATTATTGACTTTCGCATCATGCCAATAATAGCTATTATACTAACTGCTCTATACTTCCCCGTCTTCTGCTTACAAGGGAGTCACATTGTCTGTTTTCCAATCTTCAGGTACCATCCTGGAGTTTAACGAGTAATTAAAATGTCAAGCAATGGCCTTTTATCTCTGCAGCCACTTCCTTTAAAATGCTTGTGTGCAGACTATGAGCTCCTGGGAACTTGTCTGCCTTTAGCTTCCTTGAGTCTCTCCAATGCTATATTCCTTTGATTGATATTGTTGTGTTCCAACGTCTTATTCAACATCAGCTCATCTGATTTTTTAGGGATTTTAGAAATGTAGTGCAGACTGATGCAAGAAAATGTATTCATCATATTTTCCATTTGTTTGCTTGCTGTTATTAACTCACCAGCTTCATCCTCTACAAGTCCCAGAGTTACCTTTGCCATTTGCTTCCTATTTATATATCCATATCAATTTTTACTTTTTGTTAAACTACATGCAAGTATTCTCTCAAAATTAATTTCTTCCATTCTTATGACCTTTTTAGACTTCTGCTGCTGGAACCTGAAAACTACCACGTCTTCTCCTCTATCATCAATTAGTATCCGCTATATTTTAACTTGACGTTGTGGCGTGCGTCGGTTAACCCGAGAAAAGGCGAGAAGTCAAGAGGGTTAAAGGAAGGTATTTTAATTGGCAAATCGCTAGCCACTGTAATGCTGGGCGGTCGGGCGTTATCTCCGCTCCAGAGGATATCTGGAGACTGCCTCAGCGCCAAAAACTCCCCCACAATATAGGTCGTCCCAGGACTATACCAAGTATCGAGGGATTCGATGCACAGGATGGCCTGATCTCTGAGAAGCACCACATGACCCCCCCCCCAGAACCAGAGGCATCAAAATGGACCGGCGGACGCATGCGACGACCGGCTCGGGTACGCATGTCCATGTCCATAGACATCGGTGCCGGCGAAGGTGCAGGCGGAGGGGGGCGTGTGGGAGGATGGTCCCGCGGGCGAGGCTGGGCAACCTCGAAGTCCAGGTGAGTCGGCTTGAGGCAACTGACTGACACCGTTTCACGCCGACCCCCAATGTCCAGCACAAAAGTTGACTGTCCAAGCTGCAGCACCTTGAAAGGGCCCTTATACGGCCATTGGAGTGGCGTCCGGCGAGCGTCCCGGTGCAAAAGAACTTATTGACAGTCATGCAGGGCCGCTGGCATGTGCGGGCGAAAAATTCCATGGTTCGATGTGCGAACAGGTGCGAGCTTACCCACCCGCTCGCGGAGGCGCTGTAAGGCAGTTGAGGGTGGTTCTGGATGGCGGTACAAACTCCCCGGCTACGGTGAGCAGGGCCCCTAGACTAGCTCCACCGAGGAAGCCGCCAAATCCTCCTTGGGGGCAGTGGGAACTCCCAACAGGACCCACGGCAGTGCGTCTATCCATTCGGGGGCGGTAAGCCGCGTCTTCAAAGCGGTCTTGAGCTGCCGGTGGAACCTCTCCACCAGACCGTTCGCCTGTGGGTGGTAGGCCATGGTGTGGTGAAGCTGCACACCCAACAGGCAAGTCATAGCCGACCACAGCTCAGAAGTGAACACGGTCTGAGGAGATGTTCACCGGCACCCCGTAATGGGCTATCCAGTGAGCTGAGAAAGCCCGGGCACACGTGGCCGTGGAAATGTTGGCCCGTGGAATGACCTCCGGCCACCGAGTGAAGCGATCCACTACCGTGAGGAGGTGGGAGACGCCGTGGGATGGAGGAAATCGGCGCTCAATAGTGGCTGGGAAACATCTGCCACCGTAAAGGGCCAGGTGAAGTGGCAACCCCTGAAAATGAGCAGGAGGGGACGAACCCTGTAAGTATTGATGGGGCTACCATTTGCTGCGGTGAGCGAGGCCCCTGCTTGCCAGAGTGAATGTCTTTCGAGGAAAGGGGGAGGACGCTCACCTCTGCCCTGGTGTCGACGAGGAACCGGCTCCCGGAACATCGATCCCAGGCGAAGAGGCGGTGAATTTTGCCAGCCGCCGCAGCGACTACTGGCGGCCGGCCCTGGCGTTTCCTGGGAAAGGGCAGGGCTGGCGGCACTGACGGGCTTCAGTGCCCCAGCGCTGGTGGAAGAAACACCAGCGCTGTCTGTCGGTGGTGCCTGGTGCTTGTTGGGGCGGGGCGGGGTTACCACGGACGAACTCACGCCGGCTGCAGGGGGTGTTTTCGCAGGCTGCCGGCGCACAGCCGAAACCCAGTCGACGGCTGCACCGAACAGCTGGGCGGTTTCAGGCACCTCAGAGCCAGTGTCCAGCGCACCCACATCGCTGCGCCTGGCCAGTCACAACTCGTCAGCGTGCTCTCCAAGCGCCTGAAGGTCATCAAAAGAGGCCAGCTGCAGGCGGACATCGTCGGGCAGCTGCTGGAGAAAGGCATATTCAAAAAGGAAACAGGGCCGATGCCCCGCCATCAGTATTATCATTTCGCCGAGCAGCGCCGACGGCTGCCGATCGCCGAGGCCCGACATTCTAAAGATGCGCGCCACCCGCTCCATGCGGCTGAGCCCAAAGGTCCACAGCAGGAGAGTCTTCAGGCCGCCCTACTTGTTATCGGCCGGGGGCGCGTTCAGGTAGGTGATTATGTGGCCGGCCGTCTCCTGGTCCAAGGCGCCAACATGTAATAGTACTTAGTGCTGTCAATGGTGATGCCCCGGAGGTGAATTTGGGCCTCTGCCTGGTTAAACCATACATTTGGATGCGCGGTCCAGGAAGTTGGAAGTTTGAGGCCTACCGCGTTGAGTTGAGCCGGGTCGAGTAGCTGGGCCTCGTCGGCGGGCGGCGCGTTGTGATCCATCATCTTCGCAGTAACGCACGTCAAGGTGCGTCGGCGAACCCGAAATAAGGCGAGAAGCCAGGAGGGTTAAAGGAAGTTATTTGAATCGGCAAATCGCTTGCCACTGTAATGCTGGGCTGTCGGACGTTTTCTCTGCTCCAGAGAATATCTGGACACTGCCCCAGCGCCAACCCCACTATATAGACCCAATACCTGGGCCATCCCAGGACTATACCATGTGCCGAAGGATTTGATGCACAGGGTGGCCTGACCTCTGAGAGGCGCCACAACGTTATCCTTTCCCTAGTGGCACAGTGGCACAGGAGCAGCATAGTAGCGTAGTAGTCGAGCTGTTGCCTCACAGGACCAGAGACCCGGGTTTGATCTTAGCAGTCGCTGTCTTTGCAGAGTCTGCATGTTCTCCCTGTGACTGTGTGAGTTATTGAGAAAGAGTCCAAGCAAATTGTTCCTTCTGATGAACTTAATTCCTCCTGAGAGTAAACCCTTAAAGAATGCACACTTGGCAAATGCTCAAATGCTTTTGTAATAAAAATTAAATACAGATGCTGGTTTATTCCACAGATAGACACAAAATGCTGGAGTACTTCAGCGGTCAGGCAGCTTCTCTGGAGAAAACGAATAAGTTTTGTTTTGGGTCGGGACCCTTCTTCAGTCTTTAGATTTAGACTTTTAGACTTTAGAGATACAGTGTGGAAACAGGCCCTTCGGCCCACCAAGGCCCTTCGGCCCACCAAGGCCCTTCGGCCCACCAAGGCCACCAATCACCTGCACACTAGCACTATCCTACACACTCGGAACAATTTACAATTTTACTGAAGCCAATTAACCTACAAACTTGTACGTCTTTGGAGTGTGGGAGGAAACCGGAGCACCCCGAGCAAACCTACACAGGAAGAACGTACAAACTCCATACATACAGCACCTGTAGTCAGGATCAAACCCGGGTATCTGGCGCCATAAGGCAGCAACTCTACCGCTGCACCACCATGTTGCCCAAATGACACTTCAATGATTTTGTTGGTCACATTTGAGAGTGACATGGGATCTCAGCTGGCAATCCTTCTGCCCTCCACT
Organism: Rhinoraja longicauda; assembly: GCF_053455715.1. Lineage (NCBI taxonomy): Eukaryota > Metazoa > Chordata > Chondrichthyes > Rajiformes > Arhynchobatidae > Rhinoraja > Rhinoraja longicauda. The sequence continues at coordinate 22,537,700 of NC_135967.1, forward strand.
AAAATTCACACAAATCATTTCCCAAAATTAAGCTGAGAAAACAGATCAGATCATTGAAATAGATTACTGACCGTTAACCATCTCAATGTAGTTTCACCCTTTCACCTATATTTTACCAACATATTGACTGAATCACAGGAAACCTCGGCAGGGAATGTCCATTTCAAACTGTTACTAAAATGTTTGTGAAGCAGCTTCATTTAAATGTACTGGAAGAGCTGCCTTTCCAGAGCGCATGACTTAGATACTCGTATCCACCACGGTTCAAAGAAACAAGCAGATTCACAGCATCATCAGGTTTTTTTTCAATTTGTTATCTGAAACTCATTCAAACCCCCTGATGCTCTCCCATCAGGTTTTTTTTCAATTTGTTATCTGAAACTCATTCAAACCCCCTGATGCTCTCCCACCTGATATGGGGATGTGTGCTGAGGCTGAATTAGAATTCCCTCCATCTTTTAGTTATTTAAAAATTAATAAGAAAACATGGAAAAAAAAGATTTGTTTCAACATCATTGCCTGTAGAATTGAAATAGCATGCATTGAGACAATGATACAGTTGAAAATCACATATATTGTACATAGTGTTATAATAGTGAGACTCCAGTAAATCTGATTTTGTACAGTATTAAAATGATAATTACAGAACAGAGATGGAACATGTTGGCACCATAACCTTTAAGTGTCTAAATGTGTTGCATCTTGGTGGCCTTTCTGAAGAATAACTTTAATTATAGCAAATAAAAAGCCTTGATAGATAAACCTCTCACTATGATGCAAAGCCTTAATTACAAGATTACGCTGGCAACACATTTTGTTCATTAGAGATTGTTTTCTATGCATTAGGAGCACCATTTGAGTTGTAAAAGCAGTGTCTTTAGCATTTATGGAATAAATAATGCAGGAGCACAGTGGTGGGAGAATCAGTCCATACTGTGAACATCCACCATTATATGCAGAGTATGCAGGTCCTGATCTTTTTCTGTATGGAACTGCCTTTTTGGAGCTTAATAGCCCCGTAAAAACCTATTTTCTTTATACACCTGAATAAAAACAGTGCAAAGGACCGACCCAACAGTGTTATTTAAACTGCCTGAAGGTTGGTTGTTGATTGATTTCTTGCAAGACATGATGTATTTTATACTCATTTCAAGCTACAGAATTCCACTGGCAATGGTGTGACAGATGTACCAGGTTTTACCCTTACCAGTCTTAAGCAAGTCTGTTGATACCTGATACCATTGTGGTGGACAGCAGCAGGAGACCGGCTGTCCTGCCAACAGCCATCTTCTTTCGCTTTCTCTCTGGCGCCGCGCTCCTCTGGGGTGGGGGGGAGCCCAATTAAAGTCGTGCGGGTCCCATTGTGATGTCACACACTGAAGACCTTTAAGAAATCGGTTTGAAAGGTAATCTTTAAACTTTAAAATCTCTCTAACTTTAAAAATATAAGCCCAATCCTCATAGAGGGGGGGGGGGGGGGGTAGGGAAGGGGAGAGGGTGTGACTGAGGAGGCCACGCTCTCCTCAACCACCCCCACTCTAACTCTCCCCCACCTCCCCTTTCTCCACGACCCCCCCTTTTCCCCACTCTCTCATCCCCCCAATCTCCTCCCCCACCGTCACTCTCACTCTCCCCCACCTCCCCCACCTCCCCCCTTTCCCCCACTCTCTCTTCCCCCACCCCCCCCATTCTCTCCTACCCCAGCCCCACTCTTACTCTCCCCCACCCCTCTTTCCCCAGATAGATTGTCACTGAGAAAATGCTGTGACAAGGACAGCAAAAAGGATGAATGGGGAATCAGGTTTGTGTGCTGGGAAATGCACCTGTTTGAGTTCCTCATAGATTGTTGTCAACCTGAGACCCTTGACAGCCCTGTCTGGACACCAGAATATGGTGCGTGCAGCTTTGCTGGTGGTTTTCAAGGTGCCAATGAGCTTTTATGGATTTGGCTCCTTCCGGACTTGAGTTGGAGAAGTATTTGCTACCTCCTAGCTTACCGTTCACTCCAGCAAATGGTGAATCAAAAGTCAAGGATTTCTTCTGGATTCCTACCAGAGATAGGCTCTAATTGGATTGGAGGCTTTTCGATGACACACTTAACTGCATACTTATTGCTTCTCCTGTGTTGCACATCCATCTGCCCTGCATTAAAGCTGAAGGTCAACTGGATGACTGGTTCATGTGCAACTGTGTGCAGTAAATCACCCACGTCACCATCCAAAATGCTGGCACCAGTCAAGATACCTTAATTCTGTAGAAGTCCATTGTTTTAACCACCATGGCAAACCAAAGTGTGGTTACTAAGCACAAGGACTATCCAGTGCCAACATAACTGATGGTTTCATTGTGCAACCTGAGTAGATATGAATGGTATGGAAAGAATGAAAATAGTTTTATGATCCAAAGTTGGCTGAAACTAACTGCCAGCTTCCTGAAGCGATGTTTCTGTCAGCTCTGCCCTGGAGGTGTTCTGTAACAATTTGCAAACCAGGTGCGAAGATTAATAGTGCTCTGATACATTCTGCAGAGCAGCGGCATCACACAAGGACAGTTGCTATCAACAGCTACATGGCAAACAGATAATGATTAGGAGCAGGAGAGGAAGGGGTAAAATAGCTCTCTAGAATTTAACTTTCTGCACTGGCATTCTTTGAAGAATTTAAACAGGTGTGGTTCCCAGAACCAACATTTCCATTCACCACTTAATCATTTTCTCTATCACTGACGATGATAATTTTTAGTCATTGACAATAGCAAATTAAAGTCATTGCTGAACAGTGGCAAAACAGGCAGAATGATCTCCTTCCTCATTTTTCATTGCCATTGTGGCTGTTTTATGGGAATCAATACCTATTCCGAGGGATTATTACTGCAATGTCTGTAGCATGGCTGGCAGAAAGTGCATGTGACACGATGGGTGAGACTGTAATAGTGGACATTCTCAAACAACTCTCAGGCTGGGAACATGACACTGAAAATCTTAAAATGTGTGGCACAGTCTGAGGTGGCTAAAGACATTAAGGACAGTTATACGATAATGGCGGAAGAACAAATTCTGTCTTCTAAAGAAGTATCAGCGGGATCCCACTCGCTTGACACAGGGCTGGTTCCCAGAGGCAGTAACTCAGCATCTTTGCAACAATAATCAATTAACAATTAACACAACAATAATCCTGTGTGACAAAAGTTTCAACTTTCAAAAGGTTCAACTTGGGCAAAACACAGAGTGCTGAAGTAACTAGGTGGGTCAGGCAGCATACAGGTGCTGCCTGAACTGTGGAGATACCCCAGCACTCTGTGTTTTGCTGAAGGTTCAGTATCTGCAGTTACATGTGTCTTCAGTAGCCTCCACTTCTATTGCAGCACTCAGACATTGGGAAACTATTTCCTCCGCTGCAATAAAGCTGCCACTTCAGCAGGTAGACTGTACAGCATGGTAGAGTTCATGATATGACAGGTACACCACTGATCTTCAAGTACCCTTGGTTCCAGAGCTTTGCCAGATTATCCGTTTTGCTAAGCCAATAGAGGTCACTTCATGACATTACAACAATACACCTCTGACCCACTAATTATACCCCTCCTGTGTCTCTAAAGCACCATGGAAACTTAAATGACACAAAAAATAACTCTTTCTGAACGGAGGCACACATCCTGTAAAAGTATGTGCCACACACAATGCCATCTGTGTCCACCCAGTGATCTAGTGATTAGGTCATTAGGATTGGAGCAGAATTAGGCCATTTGGCCCATCAAGTCTACTCTGCCATTCAATCATGGCTGATCTATCTCTCCTTCCTAACCCCAGTCTCTTGCCTTCTTCCCATAACCCTTGATACCTGTACTAATCAAGAAATGATTAGTGATGGTTGGTGGTTGTGTGAATTTCAAGTGCGCTCTCGTAATTTTGTCTGGATTAAAGGAGGCGCCGGACCATCAGTTGCTGGACCATCAGTTGCTGGACCATCAGTTGCTGGACCATCAGTTGCTGGACCATCAGTTGCTGGACCATCAGTTGCTGGAGGTGGTGTAGCTGTATTGAAATTGACAATCTGGAAAATGTAGGACAAAGATGATCTCGAAGTTTCAGGAAAACCCTTCGCCAAATTTGCCATTCTTCTGTCGTTATAATGCACTTTCCAGAAATTCTTTCAAACGTGCTAAGCACATCATTCATCAGCTTTCTATTGTAAGGTCAAAGCCCTCACATGAATCTTTGGCGGCAAAACTTGTCTATGACCTGTCCCTCTGGGGTAATGGCACCGTGTCTCATACCTTCACAGTCACCCCCAACAACACAGAGCAAACAAGGTGTCAGCACCTGAGTGACTGGTGGGATACAGCATTTTGAAAACGCATTTGCTGGCTTTAAGCACTCATTAAATGCATTGCATTTTCATCCAAGTGCTTGGCGCAAGAATTCAGGCATTGCTCTCCCTGGCTGCCTAGTCCCAGTACCCTCAATAAATGTTTCTAGAGGGCTTCCTGCCTCCAGTGTGACAGGACAAACTTCTTAATTATCACCGGTTCACTTAAGCCTGCAGCAAAGCATTTGAAATTTTTGGAGTCCGTTCTCTTCTATATTGAGTTAATCTTCCTTGTTTCTCATGCCAGGTTCAATTTCTAAACACCTACCAGAACTGGCATAAACTGCATAGTATTCTCCTTTAAAATGTAAATACTGGCCTTCTGGTCCCCTGCTAATACATTAGCCAATCAACCACTCTGATGGTGAAATCTTTAAAATATGCAGGCAGTTCAATGTTGGCATGCTGTCTGCATTGCAATCAATGGCATTCGCTAATTAAGATTCATGACTTTCCTGTGCCTATTTACAGGGGCATTTGAACTAAGACTTCTAGATGTACACAATCCACTATGACTATGCAAATAAGAAATTTGAACTAAATTATATTAAATTTCATGAAGAGGCTCCTGAAAATGAGAAACTTGGAATTAAGTCTGAAATAAATAAACCACATTGACGACCTCACAGCAATATGAAAAGGACTTTGCATTTTGCAGAGAATTCTTTTGCAAAAAGGTCCAAGCTGATCATTTGGGCACTTCAGAGGGATACTCATGCTATCTGTGGAGTTCAGAAACTTTTTGAAAGGTCCTTGCTGTGTCATTTTGACGATGTTCCTATGTTGTACTCCCATAGATTCTAGCAGTGGAGCTAAACTTGCCCACAGTTTAGCCAGCGATCACACCAATAAATCTGAGGTATAGGTTCAGTTACTCCATTAATTTCAACAGAGAGAAACAGCTCGAAGGGAGCTGTGTCAGGTAATTTGCATTTTTCTTTCAATTAATTGAGTTAGTTTAAATGAATTTAATTATTAATCAGCTTGATTAATTGCTTGAACTGTATTTTAGTCATGGAGGCATAGAGCTATGCAGAAAGGAACCAAGCCCTTCAGCCCACCTTATCCATGTCGACTAACAGCATGCTGGGCTACTCCCATTTGCCTGCATTTAGACAATAGCACCCTACCTATCCATATATCTGTCCATATGCCTTTAAAAAGTAATATTTCTATTTGCTTCCTTTGCTTCTTTTGGCAGCTCCTTCCAGATATGGACTACCCTATGAGAGAAAAAGTCCCTCTTAAAATCCCACCTCTGTCACATTAAACATATTCCCTCCAATTTTAGAATCCTCTGTCCTGCAAAAAAAGACCGTGTGTGTTCATTTTATCCCTGCACCTCATGATCTTGTACACCTCATTATGGTCTCCCATCAGCCTCTGGCACTCCAAAGAAAAAATCCCAGCCTTTCCAACGCCTTCCTCTAACTCAAGTCTGCAAGCCCAGATAACATTCTGATGAATCTCTTTTACCCCCTTTCTAACTTAATGACATCCTTCCTTTAGCTGGGCAACCAAATCTGCACAAGGGTAAGGTGTGACTGAAGCAGGCCAGAAGCCACAGTCTCTAACAGCCTGAGTGCAGTTCAACAGCTTAGCTGGCTGCCGAGGATTTCTGGGGAATAAAACTTTCAACGTCTGGCAGGCAGACCTTCTCCCACGAGGACTCATCAATTCAGGGCAACACCAAACTGCATATAAATGTGGACAATGAGAGAGTTGAACATGGTTAGCTGACTCCTCCTTTGCTGTGAATATTCATATTCTATCTTGTGGTAATGATAACATAGTGTGACATAAGTATAGATTATGTTGTTTGTGAAGAACATAATTATTTGTCTAAGAAGCACTTTAATGCCATCAGCTGGAGAACGTGAAGTAGGAGTACTTCTAAATAGAATGTCCACCTTATCATCTTTTGTTGCTGGAATTATAATAGACACTACTTTAACTTTGCAGCACTCTCCAACAGCTAAGAGACTCAAGAAAGCAGGTGGGAGCATTGTAAGTTTATAAATATTTATACAAGCCAGGCCACCTATTGCAAAATTGAGATCCTGATTGAACTTAGTAGTTTGACCTGAAGTGGAACTATTCAACCAGGTTGAAAAAGTCAATAGCTGTGGGAGACTTTCCTCCAGTAAAAGTCAAAATATTTCCTCAGTAGTTCCAGGAAGATCTGGAGCCATCATCCAACCTACCCAGCCTGGGGATCCTCATACCAAAATTCTCCTCTGAGTAACTCAGCTCTGCTAGTGAGGTTTTAGCTGCTGTCATATGGCCTCTAACTGTTAGATGTTCAAATCAGGCAGCAGTCCTGATGTGGCTTCTGGCCTGTTTGAGAAATACAATCGATGGGAACCATGCAGAGAAGACAAAAATGTTGAAATACCTCTGGACTGAAATATCGCCCTCTACCAATTAAATAATTCCAATGTTTATCGTGTTTGAGCTAATATTTGCTGGAGTTGAGATGTTTCTCCAGCATTTCAGATGAAAAGCACCATACATGGGGAGCTTCCTGCGAGGAAGATTAAATCACAGATTCTGAAATATCTGCAGTCATTTTCAATTTGGAGGTTTAAAATTCAATTAAATGTTCTTGTATTTTGGCCCCTGTGAGTTCATAGCCTCCACAATTGCAAAATACTTTTTTTTTCACTCTAGGATTTATATCATGATTTCAATTACAGCTGTTCATCTTCCTTTTTCAGTAAAACTTTTCGTGTGATCCGTTTTTGGCAAGGATACCTTTTCTGAAAATGATTACGTCATGCATGAATTACAATCACATAAATCCAGTTGTGAAAAATAATAGATGATGTCAGTATGGCAGCTTAACAAATGGCAAACAAACTCAAGTGTAACATTAACCATGTAACAGAATTTATTATCAACAATTGAATCCAAATATACCCCATATACCCCCTGAGCCTCCTCTCTTCCCGCTTTATCTACCTCCCCCCTCCCCCAACCCAATCAGTCTGAGGAAACGTCCGAACCCAAAACGTCATCTATTCATGTTCTCCAGCGATGATGCTGCCTGACCCGCTGAGTTTTTCCAGTACATTGTGTCTTTCTTGTAAACCAACATCTGCGGTTCCTCGTTTCTACTGTAGGAATTATTTCTGTTTTGGAATGGAATTTGAATAAATTGCAGCATATTTCCCAGTTGTGGGATGAATTTCCATGTTGCACAATTGAATATTTAATTCTTAAGAATGGTCTGTATCTGCAAGTTATACCCAACAGGAAAGGCTTCCACCTATAACTAAAAATTCTAAAGAAAAGATGGAGATAGAATTTGGCCACAATTTAGAGTTACAGGTCCACCACCGATTTTCCGGCACCCTTGGTTCCAGAGCCTTGCTCGATTATCTGTTTTGTCAGACCAACAGAGGTCTTGGTCTCTGAGAGTAGTCGAACGATACTGGAACTGACTGCCTAGGCCACTGGGGGAAGGAAATACTGGCCTGCAAAGTTGGCCGCAGAAGATGGCTACGGGAACCAATCCACTGGCACTGGCTAGGCTGCAGTTCTGGTTGCAGGGGGCAAACTCAACCTGTCGATCACCCGCGGCAGTCACCTTCAGGAACAGATCTGTCGGCTCCAGCCGGGCCATGGTTCCAGACTCGATGCCGCAGGGGGCAAACTTGACCTGCCGATCACCCACGGCAGTCACCTTCAGGAACAGATCTGTCGGCTCTAGCCGGGCCATGGTTCCAGATTCTCGGCCGCAGGGGGCAAACTTGGCCTGCTGATTGTAAGTCCTGCTGTGGAAGTCCTGATGAGATCGAGATCGGTCGCCTCACTCAGCCGAGGTGCCACATTTTTGGGAGATCATCCAGGGGGATTTCATGTGCACTCTTGTCCAGATTAAAGGAGGCATCAGACCATCAATTGCCAGGAAATCGGTGGTGGACCTGTATGGGAATCAGGAACTATTAGCTTCAGGCTGTGGAATATAACTACATTGAATTCTAAAGCAGCTGATCATTATGCACTGATTTAATTTGGGCTAATTACACTCTATTTTTAAATCTACACAAAAAAACCATGCTTAATTGTCGCATCTGATGTATTGGTATTTCTTAAATGTTTTCAGTGGGTTTGTATTTTATTAATAAGAGTTTCAGGAACAATCTTTGTGTGAGGCAATAAGTGATAGCAATTTCTAACATCAGCAATGGCAAAAATATAAAACACATCATTTAATTATTGTACATTATTTGAATTTTTCAAGTAACCCTTGAAAATAACGAGATTTGCAAGAGTAATCTGGGACATCCTCTCATTCATCACATGTTGAAAACATATAACTCCTAATTTTCACTGGCAATGGTTTCCCATTCAAACTTACCTTTAAATTATATTTGGAGTATCAAATCGTGACAATAGTATAAAGGTAAAGGATGTAGAACTACGCGTTTTAATATGTTCTTGGCATTTGAACATTGCTGGCATAGATGCCACTTATGAAAGAGAACCTTGATGAAGGAAATAGCCATCTTATTCCATAAGATGAATAAAACTCGATCTGCTGAAGACCCAGGAGTTTAGCCAGTCTGTCTCATGTTTAAAACACTCTGTATATTGCTCTATGATCCATTGCTAATGTTTCAAAATCAGATTTGGTCTTTTTAACATATTTCAAGCATCTTTTCTTAACTCTTGAAAATAATAAGTTTTGCAGTTGGTTAATCTGGGAAATCCTGTCAGCTATCCCATGTTTAAAATATATTGCCCCCAGTCTTCCTGAGGTAATGGTTCCCTGCTCAAATTCTATCTCCTCTTGACTCCTGAGGACAATTGTATTCCAAGACTTTTATATCCCTGTGAATATTATAATCTCTTATTTTCTCGTGTAATTGTAAAACCCAGTTAGAAATTAACTGCCCCCGTCTTTGCTGCCTTCTCTGCCTCTGTGACCAATAGACAATAGACAATAGACAATAGACAATAGACAATGTTCTTGTGCTAAACATTGATGCTAGCTGGTCCACTAGCTGGTATCATGTGGCAAAATAAAGGATTCAAGACAAAATCAGAAATGTCTATTTGATACATATTGGAGTTCAGTTTAAAGCCAAACTGGAATGGGGGTGTGGGGAGGTCGGGGGGTGGGGGGCGGGGAGAGATCTAGCAACCAACCAAGTGAATGTTAATTCGGAACTGCACCTGGTATGAAGTACGATCGTTTACTGTTGATACTGTCGTCTCTATCTAAATTTGGACAGAATTCAGGAACTTCCTTATTATGTCATATTTTGGGCTTAAATTTATCCTGGTAACTGCAATATGAAAAGGTCATTTTAATTGTGAAAAGGATACTGAGATGACCAGCTAGGATGATTGAAAGGATCGCAGGGAGGTATTATGAGAGGTGATAGTAATTGGGCATGTTCTCAATGGAAAAGAGGATGCAGGATGATATGATTGCGATGTTTTATGTTTCTAAAGGGATTAGATAATGTGGACCATGACAAGTTATTGCACTTAGCCTAGATCAGTTGAATGAGAGATTGTGGCCTGCAATTGAATGAGGATGTATTCAGAATTAATCTCTGAATGTAGTGAGTGACTGGTCAATCCATGAGCTGTCTCCTCAGGGAAATGTTAAAACCTGTTAGTATCGATTCATTAACATTATAAATTTCTTTGAGAACATAATGTTTTGGAATAAAATATGAGAGTAATTTGAGATGTGACAAGTGGCAAAGTGTATGTGGTAAAAAGTGATGATCTATGGACCCCTTACATTTTTACAGTGAGGTGGGATGGCTCCTGTGGGATCATTTACTGCCGTGACCTCTCGCACTACAGCAGCTGAGTGGGGATATACAAGACCCAGAGATGTACTGGGATTGCAGCAGAAAATTCCACAAGGATCTTGAAGATGAGACTTTGTTGCCACCAGTGATCTGCACGCATTTTGCAGTAAGATCAAATAAACTTCTCAACCTTTAAGATTTACATGTTGCACATTGCACAGATTTGTCAAACATAATTGGCAGCTGCTGCTGGAAGAAGGTCAAGGAGGGCCCTGAAATGGAACTTTGAGATCAACAGGAGCAAGAGCATAAATAAGGAGAGGAAGACTCCCAGCAACATATCACTGCAACATCATCTCCCAGTTGAACAGTACAGCAGCTCTTGGATACATGAGTGTAAGGTAACACCAAATGGAATGACACTTTTTGTAAGAAGCCTGCACAATCAACGTCACTTATTACAAAATGAGTGAGTTGCTCCAGACACCAATCATCACCAGTACTCAAACTGAGGAGCTCCGATTTTACTTTAGTTTAGTTTAGAGATACAGTGAGGAAACAGGTCCTTCGCGCCGACCAGTGATCCTTGCACACTAACTCTATCCCACACACACTAGAGGCAATTTACAATTATATCAAGCCAATCAACCTACAAACCTGCAGTGTGCAAGGAAACCAGAGATCCCAGGGAAAACCCACGCAGGTCATGGGGAGAACACACAAACTCTGTACAGATAACACCCGTGGTCAGGATGGAACCCTGGTCTCTGGCACTGTGAGGCAGCAACTCTACCGCTGCACCACTGTGCTGCCCTTAATGCATCACATTACTTTATATCTTGCTTTATAGATCTAACTGCAAGATTATAACAGGAATGATTGTGGCCCTGAGCTAGTTCAGAAATTGCTTGCTACAATATTTTTATTTTTTCATGATGAATGTCACGTACAGGATTCTGTTGGTTGCTCAGATTTCCTCCCACATCCCAAAGATTTGCAGGTGGGTTGATTGACCACTGTAAATAAGTCCTTTGTCCAAGTGAATGGCAAGTGAATAAAGGGTTGTGGGACAGCGGGGAGTTGATGAATATGTGAGAGAGAATGGAATATAGGGAAGTGAGTAGGGAGTGAGAATAATGGGAATGCTCTAAGAGCCAGCAAAAGCTCAATGTGTTAAATGTGATCACAAGAAATCATGGAGCTGTCCCAACTGACAGATACTGATTAACATTAGTCCACATAGTCTTCACTTCGCTTAGTTATCAATGCAACCTAAAGGCAGCATGATGGTGTAGTGGTAGAGCTGCTGCCTTACAGCACCAGAGACCCGGGTTAAATTCTGACTATAGGTGCTCGTCTGTACGGAGTTTGTACGTTCTCCCCGTGGTCTGCATGGGTTTTCTCCGAGATCTTCAGTTTCCTCCCACACTCCAAAGATGTACAGGTTTGTAGGTTAATTGGCTTGGTAAAAATGTAAATTGTCCCTTGTGTGTGTAGTATAGAGTTAATGTTTGGAGATTGCTGGTCGGTGTGGATCTTGTGGGCCGAAGTGCCTGCTTCCACGCTGTATCTCTAAACTAAACTAAACTAAACTAAACTCAACTCAACTCAACTCAACTCAACTCAACTCAACTCAACTCAACTCAACTCAACTCAACTCAACTCAACTCAACTCAACTCAACTCAACTCAACTCAACTCAACTCAACTCAACTCAACTCAACTCAACTCAACTCAACTCAACTCAACTCAACTAAACTAAACTAAACAGTATGCTGCCCACAATGAAGAATTGTGCGTTGCTGTTGATGTAATACAGCTTCAAGCTGCTCCTATGAGGCAAATTTCAGACCTCTATGTGGATCAGCAGTGAAGTGAAAGACTTTGCATGGCCCCTCTTTCTGTGTGCTTTCAATAGCTGTGACACCTGAGAGCGGTGGGATCTTCATTAGACCCTTGCAGAGAAGTGCATACCACCTGGACAGGCAGTAACGGCCTTGTGGCTCTGCATAACATTCTGTAGGAGCTTAGAAATGTACTCCTCCATACCCATTGTCATCTTCTACATTCAACCAAGCAAGCCTCTCATAATTCTCATCATCCCAGTGAGCGTTCATCCCAGCGTTCATCTAACTCCTCTGGATTCCAGGACTCTGTTCCCTTCCTCCAACCCCCAACGTCTAGCAAGCCTCACGCTTGATTATTATTACCGGTTGTTAGACCGCAGCCCACAACCACCTGATTATCTCCTTGTGACAGACATTCCTTGAACCTAACATTCACATCGCTCATGTTGCCAGTGTTTTGCATGGCAGCTGCAATGATGTACCTTGGTTAAAATCAACTTCTTCGTTGTTTTCTCCTTCACTTCTCCATCCCATCTTCCCTTCTACTGCTCTTGTTTAGATTTATGGTGTTCTACCAAGGAGGAACGAGAAAGCTTCTTATGATAACCTCTAATGACATAACTGAAGATAGATGTTCTTCTATGTTTAGTTTAGTTTAGTTTAGAGATACAGTGCAGAAACAGGCCCTTCATCCCACCGAGTCCACACCGACCAGCAATCCCCATACACTAGCACTATTCTACACACTAGGGACAATTTATAATCATTAACAAAGCCAATTAATCTGCACCCCTGTCCTTCTTTGGTGTGTGGGAGGAAACCGGAGCACCCGGGGAAAATCCACACAGTCACGTGGAGAACATACAAACTCCGTACAGACAGCACCTGTAGTTAGGATTGAACCCAGGCCTCTGGCGCTGTAAGACAGCAACTGGTGCCACCCCTTAGCTATGCCCAAAAACATCTTTTGGATGATGCAGCAGAATACATGCGAATGAAGGTATCCACAATTCAAAGACATTGATGTCCCACATTTATCTCATTAACCAGGACATCAATGTCACTGTCTTACTCTTGTTACTAACATTTCCTCTTCCTTGCTGCCACTTTCTCTTACATGGCAGCTTCGTTTCTGGTTTCTGCCTGCCATTGGGAATTCACATTTTCCAATAATTGTGAATGTTGCCCTTCTCTGAGTGCTACACTGTCAAGTACTAACTGCTGCATTGAATTTACCCTGATCTCACCATGACCTGTGTAAATTGTATCTTAGTGCGTCAGTCTGCATATTATACCATTTCAAGTATCAGTCTGAAGAAGGGTTTTGACCCGAAACACCATCCATTCCTTCTCTCCAGAGATGCTTTGTAATCCAGTTTATAGATGGGTCATTTCTTTGCAAGCTAGATCAAGAAAAGTAATTCAAAATATGTTAAACATGTCTTTTCGGCATGGGAATAAGCGGTTTCAGAAAACTTACAGCACATTTCCGAATCCACATACCTAAAGCCACAAGTTTTACTTCCAGTGGAACAATACTTCAATTGGCCTTGACCATTACAAACTTATAAAAGTGAGTCAAACATCGGGAATACATTCAAGTTCCATCAGAAGATATAGGCTGAATAGATGTTTTTGAGTTCTCGGCCTAAGGTTTCTTGGTTGTGTGCTTTTGTGATTGAGCTAAAGGCAGAGGGTTTGTTTCAAAAGATATGTTGATGGAATCTGATTAATTTGCTCTCAAAGAAGTTAAATTTTTCATTAAGAGAATAACTTGATGAAAATTAATTTACAGGGTCACAGCAAAAACGCTGGGGAATGAGACTGATGGCATTGCCCTATTCAGAGATACGTGTAGCAGAGCCTGGAGGGATGGAATTATCTCCTCTGTGCAGTTACAGTCGTTTGGGGTTTGATGCATTTTGATTATAGATCATTTGGAGCATAAACAGGATCTCTACATGTCTTTTTAAAATTCACTGCTTTGCCATTTCTTTAATGTAGGCATTATAGTTCCCATTGATGTTTAATTCAGTACATCTAGTTTTAATGTCTACAGATGAGTCACGAGCCATGTAAATGCAGGAGGACACGAATGTTTCCACAAATAGTCTCTAGAGGGCAGCCCAACCTTGCAAAGTAGAACTGAAGCAGTTAAATAGAAAATGGGTCTCATTAAGGCATTCACAATTATAATACAGATAATGGAATTTGCTGGTTTTCTAAAGGATATAGAAAAATCTTGGCATATTACTCTTCTCTATGCCGAAAACAGAACATTGTGCTTGAATCGAGCCATTTATGCTCATAACATGACCGATTTAGATAATTAGATTATAGTTGGAAACCTAGCACTGGATCGTAACTTTTTGATTTATGGGTTTATTTATCGCAACTCACTGCAAGGCTTACTCAGACACTCAGTTCAATCAATGTATAGGCCAGACCAATTAGAAAATAAACACTGATGCTGGCTGTCCACTGATTTATTATGACTATTTCCAGATCAAATGCATGATCTAAGAAAGGAGAGATTAAGTTTACTTCAGAGGAGAAGGCAAACAGTGTGAATGAAAAAAAAATTGCTCTGTAGGTTTTTTGGAGACGTGTGCGCTTACGAGAGATCTGTTAACTTCTTCAACGGCATATATTCTCTAAGTGATTCCATCCCCCTCCACTTTAGGATATCTTGTATCTTTCTCCTAGATCTCCTCCAGTGCCACTCTTTGGCTAGTTACTAGAGGAAATGGATGATAGCAGCTTGCCATCTCAGGCCCTAATCTTTATTTTACCCAGGGAATATGGATTCTCTGTCGACCTGACACCTTTCTCCATCAGTGGGAGGATCTGAGTGTAATAGTAGAATAAGCCTGTTACCAATCACGTGCACCACCATGAATGTAGCGCCGGGCATTGCTTCCTTCATATGAAAGTTCCTTATTTAAAATCCACGTACCTATTTTTGTCCTCCTTCAATGCACGCAGAAGAAAATATATTGCTGGTTAACTGGTTGCTGGGGGCTCATCACAGTGTAGACCCAGGGAGTGTGAAAATGAAAAGTTATCCCTAAAATTAGAAATCACCATTGGGTGTTACACCAAACTTGATTCATATTTCTCCGATACTAATGCCAAATCGATGAAAAGACCACAACCTTAAGATTCATCAGTGTGGCAATTGTGGGGAGGAAGCACATCACAGGATCTTTGCATGACAGATCCATTAGCATTTTAGGCATGGGTCCACATCACTGAAATTCATCAGTGTTCAAAAACCGAAGCACAGGCACTGTTAAATAATCCTTATGTGCTTTGTTTCACAAGTGGCATAACTAAAGAGACCACAAATTAAAGTATCCAGATCTCAGGCTGTGGGAGCCAAAGAGCTGGCAATTCCCATCAAGCAGTGAGTTTGTATTGTCGTCCAGTTCAGGAAGCTGCATTAGGCAGAGTTTTAGGTCAATTACAAATAAAGAGTGATATTGATGGATAGGGAAGTCGGGCATTCAGTAACTTGTTTGGGAGAAGGGGGGGGGGGGTGCTCTCAGCCACAAGGTGTGATCAATTCAAGGGCTCTGTCAAAATATGATTAATCTGGAAGTGTCTAATGACCTACTCCCTAGTCAATGATCAAATGGAACATTGCATTAGGAATCACGCATAGGTACAGTAGAACTAAACTGGCCATGCAACAGAGCTTTATGGCTGGCAGTGGCTGGGTGAATATCCAAAGTTGCTTGAAGTGATCCGGAATCATCATAATTTCACACCCTCCAAAAATGACTGTTTACACATCGAGCGCTAATATAAATAGTGCTATGGGCACAAAGTCCTGGGCTTTATATGATCATCAACCACCCTGCACAATAAGCACAAATGATGGCAAAGAAAAGGCATATGGTATGTTTGCCATTTACTGGGTTTGCATCTGAGCATCTGGGCACTGAGTATAAGAGTCAGGAAGTCATGATACATCTTTGGGCCACATTTGGAGTACTGTGTGCAGCATTGGTCACCTCATTACGAGAAGGATGTGAAGGCTTGAGAAAGGTTGCAGAGGAGATTTGCCAGAATGATGCTTGGATTAGGGGATATTAACTACAGGGAGAGGTTCGACAGACTTGGATTTTTTTCTCTGGAACACCAGAGGTTACAGGGAGATCTAATAAAAGTATATTTAATTATGAGAGGATAGATACAGCAGACAGTCAGAATTGTTTTTACAGAATGGAATATATCAAATGCTAGATGCCATAATTTTTAGGTGAAAGCTGCAAAGTTTTAAGTAAATGTGTGGGCCACGTTTTTACACAGAGAGTGGTGAATGCTGGTGGCAGATACAATAGTGGCATTTAAGAGACTTTTGGTTAGGCATATGGATATGCACGGAATGGAGGGATGTGGATTATGTGCAAGCAGATATGATTTGGCCTTTGGAATTATGTTCAACACAGACATTATGGGCTGAAGGGCCTGTACCTGTGCTGTATGTTCTATATCAAGGCATATTACAAACTATTTATATATATATATTTTTTTTTTCCATAAAATCATTATGGAAAATATACAGTAAAACAAATGTTTAACCAGATGGTTGTGATCTTAATCGATTGGCTAGGTGGGCTAAGGAATGGTTAATGGAATTCAATACAGAGAAATGTGAGGTGTTGCATTTTGGAATGTCTAACAAGTGTAGGACCTACACAGTGAATGGTAAGCCTCTGGGGAGTGTTGTAGAGCAGAGGGATCTAGGAGTGAAGGTGCATGGTTCCCTGAAGGTCAAGCCGCAGGTAGATAAGGTGGTCAATAAGGCTTTTGGCACATTGGCTTTCATCAGTCAGTATAAATGTTGGGAGGTCATGTTGCAGTTGTATAAGACGTCAGTGAGACCACATTTAGAGTATTGTGTTCATTTCTAGGCACCATGTTATTGGAAAGATATTGTCAAGCTTGAAAGGGTGCAGAGAGGATTTACAAGGATGTTGCCAGGACTAGAGAATCTGAGCTATAGGGAGAGGTTGAGTAGGCTGGGTCTCTATTCCTTGGAGAGTAGGAGGATGAGAGGTGAACTTATAGAGGTGTATAAGATCATGAGAGGAATAGATCGGGTTGATGCACAGAGTCTCTTGCCCAGAGTAGGGGAATCGAGGACCAGAGGACATAGGTTCAAGGTGAAGGGAAAAAGATTTAATAGGAATCTGAGGGGTAACCTTTTCACACAAAGGATGGTGGGTGTATGGAACAAGCTGCCAGTGGAGATAGTTGAGGCTGGGACTCTCCCAACATTTAAGAAACAGTAAGTCAGGTACATGGATAGGACAAGATTGGAGGGATATGGACCAAATGCAGGCAGGTGAGACTAGTGTTGTTCTTGGGCACATTTAAATGAAACTAGACTGAGGTGGACCCGTTGGGTCCAAATCTCTCCCACGGGCCTCTCCTGGGGCATAATTGACTATTTTTATCGCTTGTCAGGCTTTGTCCTGTCCCCACCTCTTTACCAGCTTTCTTACAATCAGTCCGACTAAGTGTTCCAGCCTAAAAGATCACCTTTTCATGTCTTCCAGACCTGCTGCCTGACCCACTAGAATACTTTGTGGATACAAAGTGGCAAGAACAGGAAAGCTGATTATTATCTGAATGGTGTCAGATTAGGAAAAGGGGAGGTGCAACGAGACCTGGGTGTCCTTGTATAAATTGAAAGTAAACATGCAGGTACAGCAGGCAGTGAAGAAAGCTAATGGCATGTTGGCATTCATTGTGAGAGGATTTGAGTTTAGGAGCAAAGAGGTCCTACTGCAGTTATACAGGCCCTGGTGAGACCACACCTGGAGTACTATGTACAGTTTTGGTCTCCTAATTTGAGGAAGGACATTCTTGCTATTGAGGGAGTGCAGCGTAAGTTCACCAGGTTAATTCCAGGAATGGCGGGACTGACATATGATGAAAGAATGGGTTGACTGGGCTTGTATTCACTGGAGTTTAGATGGATGAGAGGGAATCTTATAAAAACATATAAAATTCATAAGGAATTGGACAGGCTAGATGCAGGAAAAAAATTCCCCATGTGGGGGAGTCCAGAACCATAGGTCACAGTTTAAGAATAAGGGGTAGGCCATTTGGGACTGAGGTGAGGAAAAACATTTTCATCCAGAGAGTAGTAAATCTGTGGAATTCTCTGCCACAGAAGACAGTGGAGGCCAATTCACTGGACGTTTTCAAGAGAGAGTTAGATTTAGCTCTTAGGGCTAACAGAATTAAGGGATATGGTGAAAAAGCAGGAACAGGGTACTGATTCTGGATGATCAGCCATGACCATATTGAATGACAGTGCTGGCTTGAAGGGCTGAATGGCCTACTCCTGCACCTATTTTCTATTTTTATATGTTTCTATGTGTGTAAGTTTCAAATTAATAATTCCCAAAATGTCATTGTATTGAAAACCTTGTTAAAATGATCATTTGCATTCATGATGTGGATGCTTGCAACTTCTAAACAGGTGATTTTGTAACAATACAATACAATACAATACAATACAATACAATACAATACAATACAATACAATACAATACAATACAATACAATACAATACAATACAATATATCTTTATTGTCATTGTACCCAGGGGTACAACGAGATTGGGAACCCTTTGAAAATACAGTAATATGATTTTCGTTGTGTTCTAATCTGTTCTAATCTGGCATTGTCACCTATTAGAACATGCAGGACACTCATCCTTCTCATCTATATAAGCTGGAATGATTTCATTGAGACTGAGCCAGGCTTCAAAGTTTGCAACAAATGACTGTTGTGGATAGAGAGGAATATTCTGAGTCTACATTAGATTCTAATTGAGAAATATGCAAATACATCTGATTGCATAGTTTCTTGTGATTAAATTTAGCTACATGGTCTTGTATATAAAACATTAAGATGGTTGACAGGCTGCCTACTTTCCTCTGCAGCTCCCTCTACCTTTCTTAAGACAAATATCTGCTGTGTAACTGGTGAAATGCCTCTGAAGCTTGGGATTAGAGCGAAAGGTCAGCATTATTAGAGTTACAGATTACATTTTGTTGCCAGGACACCGTTTCAATTATAGTTAGCAAAGAAACCAATTATATAGTGTGGACTTAATGTTGACCCACAACTCAGTATGATGAGTGCATGCCTATGCCATGGTGAAAATGCAGTCATCTTATCCCGTTCCTCATCCCACTCAAGAGGAATTCCTCATATCTCCCATTCACCTCTTGAAAATAGAAACAAATGTTTCCGCTGTAACATAGTATGCTAATCTCAAATCTCATTGTGGGTTGTCACAGAAGCAACTCGTATAAATTAAGTTTGTGTAGTTATAAGAATACTCATAAGATGATGGAGACTTCAATGAAGTTGATCCTCAGTGGCAGGCTCAATAATGTTAAATTCGAACCAGGTAAATCCAGTCTACTCCAGGGTAACTGTTGATGATTGACCAGTCAACATCATTTCATTCCTTCTCTCCAGATGATCAGAGAGCCCTTCCAATTGCCCAAACCCTACTCACAGTGGCAAACATATTGCAACACTATAGATAAACTGCCTATCATAATCTCACTGGATAAAGCCTTATAAACTTCAGGCTTTGTTTTTTATTTTGCACTATACTGGGTTTTTTAATTTATTTGAACTTAGCTTTGGTTGTATATTATACAGTATTATCTATAAACATAGTACTGTGTTTACAAACCTGTTGTGATGCTGCAAGGAAGAATTTAATTTTCCACTTTGGTACATATGACAATAAAACACTCTAGACTAGACTCTCTGACGTTCCAGAGAAAACAGTCTCTGTGAACGAATAGTGAATCAACGCCTCTACTTCCTTAGAATATTGAGGAGATTTGGTATGCCAACAAATACTCTCTTGAAATTCTACAAGTGTACAGTTAAGAACATATTGACTGGTTACATCATGGCCTGGTTCAGCAATTTGAACAGCCAGGAACAAAGATTACAGAAGTGGAGAACACTGTTTGGTTCATCATGGGTACTGAGCTCCCCACCATCAAAAGCAGACGTAGGAGGCATTGTTTCAAATAGGCAGCCAGCATCATCAAGGACTCACACCACCTGGCCACACTCTCATCTTCTGCCACCGGGAAGAAGGTATAGGAATCTGAAACCTGCAATGTCCAGGTTCAGGAGCAGCCTCTTCCAAATGACTACCAGCTATTGAACACCATGAACTCCAAATAAACTCCAAACTATGAACTGCCTTGCTTGCACGAGGGACTTCAGGCTTTGTTTTGTATTTTGCACTATACTGGGTTTTTTAATTTATTGAACTTGGTTTTGGTTGTATATTATACAGTATTATCTATAAACATAGTACTGTGTTTACAAACCTGTTGTGATGCTGCAAGGAAGAAATACATTTTCCACTTTGGTACATATGACAATAAAACACTCTAGACTAGACTCTTGAATAGTTGTTGTTATTTCTCTGTTTATTCTCCTCTCCTCATTTTGCGACATTCTCTTCATAAAGTAATTCTTGAGCTATTTGTAAAAATAGTTATCTCTATTAGTTGTGAAATGTTTATGCGAATGTTAACATTACATGAGTAAAAGAAGCTACAGTAAATCCTTTAGTGCACAAGCCTGCCCCGCCATTCAATAAGGTCATGGCTGACTATCTCAGAGTCATTTTTCTACATTCACCCCTATCCCTTCATTCCATTAATGTCCAAAAAAACTATTGATTATTGCATTAAATATACTCAGCAACTGAGCCGCAACAGCTCTCTGGAGCATAGAATTCCAAAGATTCACCACCTACAGTGCTACACATTTCAACTTGGTTAGTAAAGATCATGTTGTAGCTGCAAACAGGTAGATAGCTGTATAAAATCTTAAATTCCTTTGTGAGCTAACTGTGTAGTCTGCTTGAAAATCTACAGAGTATCTATTTGCTCTTGATCCTTTCGTTTTCACATTCCCGTTGTGCTTAGGAAATGGAACATAACCTTTAAATTGTGCCATATACACAAGCCTGATCGATCTCAGTAGGTTGGCAATTAGAATTCTGCAAGCAACTCGGAACTCTATAAATTATTTTCTCTTCAAGACACTATGACTAAAGACTGAAATTTCTAAGTCCACACTATAATTGGTTTCTTTGCTAACTATAATTAAAACAGAGTCCTGGCAACAAAATGTAATCTGTACCTATAATAATGCTGACGTTTCGCTCTAATCCCAAGCTTCAGAGGCATCTCACCAGTTACACAGCAGATATTTGTCTTAAGAAAGGTAGAGGGAGCTGCAGAGGAAAGTGTGCAGCCTGTCAACCATCTGAGGTTAAAAATCCCAGAGCACCTAAATCTTGGGCATGCTGCTACAGTTCACGTCATTAGGGTAAGCTTGACATTGTTAAGAAACAAGAAACTCTTGCACCAAAATGACCATATTGCAGCACTGACTGGTGTTAACACATCCAGAAATATGTGTCGAGTGACATAACACAATTTTCAGTTTCTAGATCCCCCTCTCTTTCTAAATTTGTTCTTGGCTCATATCCCAGATCTGAAGTATTTTGTATTGATGGACATATGAAAGCAAGCTGTTGTGTTTGGAAATCAATTGAATAAATTAATTAATTTCAACATTGCTAAATCGATTGCAAATCTATTCAAAGCAGGTGGCCTGCAATGCCAGATTTAATTAATTCATTTGTTTTATTTCATTTTCTGGGATGAAGGTATCGCTGGCTAGGTCACCATTTATTGCCTATTCTCTTTGCACGTAACAAGGTGATGGTGTGCAGCCTTTTGAACTGTTGCTGACATTTTGATAAAGGAACTCTCATGGTAATGTCAGGTGGTGAGGCTTTGGTCTTGTACCCAGTAACAATGAAGAAACAGGGACATATTTCCATGCCAGGTGCAGTCTGCACCCAGGACAAAGCACCTGAGTGTGTTGTTATTTCCATTCACTTGCTCCTTTTATCTCTCTTGGTGGCAGAAGAATGGGTTTTGGAGGTGCTATCAGGGTAATATGGTGAGTAACTGCAGTGAATTTGTAAATCAAACCACATTTCAGTGACTGCTGGTGGTGAAAGAATGAAGTTTTATGTTGGGGTGAACAACGAGTTGGCTGCCAAGTCCTGGATTATGATAAAACCCTTTAGTGTCGATGGAACTGAAATCATCGGGGAAAGTAGATTCAGGAGCTATGAGTGTTTATTTGTCATTTACACTGGATGTGAACCTGAACAATAAAATTCTCAGTTGCTGGGCTTTTACATTCACATTAGACCCAACAACACTAAAAATAAATATATTTTCTGTGGCATTCAAGTCAAACAATCCCGTGCGGTATAAGAAATCTATATATGACTTTCATAAAGCAAGCAAGGACACCAAGAGGGAATTTGGGACCAAGGCAGAGTCTCAGTATGACTGCACAGACACCTGTGAATTATAGCAAGACTTGCTACAACGGGCTACAAAATGAAGTCAGGCAGTATGACTGGCAACAACACCTCCCTTCCTCAAAGACCTCAATACATTCAATGCTCACTTCGAACAGAAGGTCAGTGAAATTGTGTCACCTGTGCTGACAGTCTTGGATGCACCTTCACCCACAATCACTGTCACAGATGTCAGAGCGGCCTACGTGACAGTGAACGTACAGAAAGCAATTGGCCTGGATGGAGACATCGGATGCATCCTCATTACTTGCATGGACCAGCTTGCAGGAGTATTCGAGATATCTGTAACCTCTCCCTACTCCATTCTGAGGTTCCCATCTGCTTTAAGAAGAGTACTAGCATCCTGGTGCCTTAGAAGGAAAGTGCTTTAATGAAAACGCCCTGTGGTTCTGGCATCCGCCATCATGAATTGCTTCAAGACCCTGGTCATGCCACACATCAACTCCCAGACAGCTTGGAACCGCTGCAACAAGTCAACAACAGGTACAATCTCTCTGTCCCTACACTCATCCTCAAGCATCTAGATAACAAGGACACCTGAGTCAGACTCCTATTTATTGATTAGCTCTGCCTTCAACATCATAACACAAAATAAACTCATCTTCAGCTCTTTTTTTCTAGGATTTAGGACAAGCACCCTCCTCTGCAAATGAATCCTCAACTCCTGACCTATTGACTACAATCTGTAAGCATATGCAACAAAATATTCTCCACAACAATTCTTAATGCCCGGGGCCTACATGGATGCATTCCCAGCATCTTACCGTGCTCCCTCTGCACACGTAGCTCCTCAGCCAAATCTCTGCTCTAACTCCAGGATCTCAAACTCCTGTACCTTCTCCCCAAAAATAGCAGTAATTGGTTTCACAAATATATGAAGGCAAAAATGTAGCACAGTGAAGGATGGAAGAGAAATTGCAATGAAGAGATGAACTGAAAGAAACATCATAGACAGAGAAGGTAATGATCTGTCTTGCTGAAACTTCCAGTTTCAACATGGGCGAAGAATGGATTCAGCCAATCCCCTAATTCCTATTTCATTCTGCTGTTAATGTTGAAATTGCACAATATTGTAGCAAATTGACTATTGATTAATAACTATCAATACCTTGAATCTAAAACCAGCGATTAATTGAGTCATTGTTCTTTTCTATTCTAGAGTCACCTTGCTTTAAATTGACTACAGGTATAGATCAACACAGAGCAACATGCATTTTGATATATTGTTTTAAACAATATATCAAACTGAAAAGTACGCAGACAGTGTAGAAAGCTAAAGGCATGCTGGCCTTCATAACGAGAGGATTTGAGCCGCCACAACAGGAGCAAAGAAGTCCTTCTGCAATTGTATAGGGCCTTGGTGAGACCACATCGAGAGTAATGTGTGCAGTTTTGGTCTCCTAATTTGAGGAAGGACATCCTTGCTATTGAGGCAGTGCAGCGTAGGTTCACGAGGTTAATCCCTAGGATGAGGGACTGTCATATGAGGAAAGATTGGAAAGACTAGGCTTGTATTCATTGGAGTTTAGAAGGATGAGTGGGGATCTTATAGAGACATATAAAATCATAAAACGACTAGACAAGCTAGATGCAAGAACAAAGTTCCCAGTGTTGGGGGAGTCCAGAACCAGGGGAAACAGTCTAAGAAGAAAGGGGAAGCCATTTAAAACTGAGGTGGGGAAGAAACTTTTTCACCCATAGAGTTGTGAATTTGTGGAATTCTCTGCCACAGAAGGCAGTGGAGTCCAATTCACTGGATGAATTTAAAAGGGAGTTGGAGAGAGTTCTCGGGGCTAGTGGAATCAAGGGAAATGGGGAGAAGGCAGGCATGAGTTACTGATTGTGGATGATCAGCCATGATCACACTGAATGACGGTGCTGGCTCGAAGGGCCAAATGGCCACCTCCTACACCTATTTTCTATGTTCAGGTTAAACAGATTAAGTGTGTAGGTTTAAAAATCCCCTCCCACAACATCAAGATTTTATCATTTCAGAACGGCTTATTGAAGAAGTTTTCTTTCCATTCCAATGTCACTATTAAAATAGAAATGTTTGTTTATCTTGAAAGAAAATTCCCAAATACTATTTATATCTGCAGTTAATGAAAAATACAATGGTTTTATATGTTAAGATGAGGTACAGCAGAAACCCACTTAGTTTTAGTTTAGTTTCAGTTTAGTTTAGAGATACAGCATGGAAACAGACCCTTCGGCCCACCAAGTCCGCACCGATTAGTGATCCCCACACATTAACAGTACCCTACACAGACTAGTGACAATTTACACTTGTACGAAGCCAATTTACCTACAAACATGTACGTACTTGGAGTGTGGAGGGAAACCGAAGATCTCGGAGAAAGCCCACGTGGTCATGGGGAGATTGTACAAACTCTGTACAGACAGCACCCGTAGTCAAGATTGAACCCTGGTCTCTGGTGCTTCAAGCGCTGTAAGGCCGCAACTCTACTGCTGCGCCATTCGGTCAGACAGCATCTCTGGAGAATATGATAGGCAATGTAAGTTAGTTACCTAAAATGGGAGAATTCAATATTCATAATGTCAGGTTGTAAACTCTCTGGCATTCATCCATCTGCGGGAGATGATGGTGCGGCTTGGCGTTGTCCTGCTTGGAGAGGGGGATTTTTTCATCTGTGGTTACATTTCCTTGTGTGACTGACTAGGCCTATCCATGACAGGCAGATCCTTCCACAGTTTCCACAGGTGAGGTCGTCTCTGGTTGTTGTTCTGGGGAGTCCGTGGCTGCTGCTTTTGACCATATTGTGGCGTTGGCGCCTGTTACATTGTAAGTTACCCAACCAGAATATGAAGTATCTCACTATTTCTATGTTATCCCACTTTTGCATTCACTCCCTACACTCTGGGGCAATTTCCAGAGGCTAATTAATATAAAGCTGCACATCTTTGGGATGTAGTTGGAAACCAAGGCACCCAGAAGAAATACCATACTGATAAAGGGAGAATGTGCAAACTCTGCACATTCAGCAACATGGGTCAAGATCAAACTCAGGTCTCTGGTGCTCTGAGGCAGCAGCTCTTCCAACTGTGACACTGTACCACCCTCTCATAACCTTATCAGTCAGAGTATTGAGTATTGAAGTTGGGCGGTCATGTTGCAGTTGTATAAGACGTTGACAAGGCTGCATTTAGAGTATTGTGTTCAGTTCTGGGCACCATGTTTCAGGAAAGATGATGTCAAGCTGGAAAGGGTACAAAGAAGATTTACAAGGATGTTGCCAGGGCTAGAGGGTCTGAGATAAAGGGAGAGGTTGTGTAGGCTGGGACTCTATTCCTTGGAGGGCAGGAGGATGGGGGTGGATCTTATTGAGGTGTATAAAATCATGAGAGGAATAGATCAGGTAGATGCAGAGTCTCTTGCCTAGAGTAGATGAATCGAGGACCATAGGACACAGGTTTAAGATGAAGGGGAAAAGATTTAATAGGAATCTGAGGGGTACCTATTTCACACAAAGGCTGGTAGGTGTATTGACCAAGCTACCAGAGGAGGTAGTTGAGGCAGGGGCTCTCCCAATATTTAAGAATCAGTTAGATAGGTACATGGATACGCCAGGTTTGGAGGGATATGGACCAAATGCAGGCAGGTGGGACGGGTGTAGCTGGGAGACGTTGGCTGGTGTCGGCAAATTGGGCCGCAGGACCTGTTTCCACACTGTATCATTCTATGACACTAACCTCAAATAAGGACATATCACTGCAGAATGCAGAAATAAGGCATCTTTTCATTTACAAATTCCTCAGCCAGGACATCTACACAACCAGCAGCAATTCAATTACTGGACTGTTGTAATTGTGGATAGGCAGGGAAAGACAGTAGTCCCACATCAGGCATGCCAAAGTGATGTTTGATTTGTGCACTTGGTATGTTTGTATTCTATCTTCTGGATAGATGATGCAGTTTTAAATCATGTCTCCAAACATGCATTGGAAGCAATTAGTGTGAATCACAGCAAGAACTTTTATACTTGCACTTTTGATCAAAAGTTCTCTGCCACAATGTCCACTTCATTTGTTCTAGAACTCCAGGGGCATGAGCTGTAGGATGGGCATTTTATCTTTTTGAATTCAAACCAGCTTACTATCAGGAATAGCACTGCAGTGGATCCTTAATTATCTGCATTCCATTGTCTGTACTCTGGAATACCTGAAATCATTTTCATGAGATTCAGGGCTTAGGTTTACATGAACCAGTAAAAATGCAATTAGACATTTTTAATTAATTTTTCACAGATTCTTGATCCAGTGGGATAAGCAGTTGTTATCTCTTGGAATTGACTATTTGTGCAGCTGCTTTGTGTCAGCAAATTGGCAGATGACAGGGTTTTGATCAGCAAATGAGCTCATGTTGGATTGATTGTGCTTTTTTTTACAGGATATCAATTTGTTTTAATTCTATGAGGGTTTTAAATTCTATGTGGGTTGACCACTGCCATTAACCTCTCCACTCCATTATTTTATGCTTTCTATTTGTAGAGCATCTTGCTCTTTCATAGGTAAGAGATGCCGTTCCTCTTCACCTCCTCATCTACCTGAATGTATTTGCCACATCCTGCTGCTGACGTCTCCCAGCTGTTTACCACTTGTCAGCACAATTTACAGGCACAAGTCTTATTGCTTTGCCTATTTGCAGCTACTACCAACTGGAGGTATACATTTTAGACATTCAGGAGCACGTATCACCGATAAAGTCAGTCATGAGCTGCAGGTACTAGCTCATCACTGTAACATATAACATATAACATATAACATATAACAACTACAGCATGGAAACAGGCCTGTCCGGCCCTACCAGTCCACGCCGACCATTCTCCCTGACCTAGTCTCATCTACCTGCACTCAGACCATAACCCTCCAATCCCCTCCTATCCATATACCTATCCAATTTACTCTTAAATAATAAAATCGAGCCAGCCTCCACCACTTCCACCGGAAGCCCATTCCATACAGCCACAACCCTCTGAGTAAAGAAGTTCCCCCTCATGTTACCCCTAAACCTTTGTCCCTCAATTCTGAAGCTATGTCCCCTTGTTGGAATCTTCCCCACTCTCAAAGGGAAAAGCCTACCCACGTCAACTCTGTCCGTCCCTCTCATAATTTTAAAAACCTCTATCAAGTCCCCCCTCAACCTTCTACGCTCCAAAGAATAAAGACCCAACCTGTTCAACCTCTCTCTGTAGCCTAAGTGCTGAAACCCAGGCAACATTCTAGTAAATCTCCTCTGTACCCTCTCCATTTTGTCGACATCCTTCCTATAATTTGGCGACCAGAACTGCACACCATACTCCAGATTCGGCCTCACCAATGCCCTGTATAATTTCAACATTACATCCCAACTTCTATACTCGATGCTCTGATTTATAAAGGCAAGCATACCAAACGCCTTCTTCACCACCCTATCCACATGAGATTCCACCTTCAGGGAACAATGCACAGTTATTCCCAGATCCCTCTGTTCCACTGCATTCCTCAATTCCCTACCATTTACCCTGTACGTCCTATTTTGATTTGTCCTACCAAAATGCAGCACCTCACACTTATCAGCATTAAACTCCATCTGCCATCTTTCAGCCCACCCTTCCAAAAGGCCCAAGTCTCTCTGTAGACTTTGAAAATCTACCTCACTATCAACTACTCCACCTATCTTAGTATCATCTGCATATTTACTAATCCAATTTGCCACACCATCATCCAGATCATTAATGTAAATGACAAACAACAGTGGACCCAACACAGATCCTTGGGGCACTCCACTAGACACTGGCCTCCAACCTGACATACAATTGTCAACCGTTACCCTCTGGTATCTCCCATTCAGCCATTGTTGAATCCATCTTGCAACCTCACTATTAATACCCAACGATTTAACCTTCTTAATCAACCTTCCATGTGGAACCTTGTCAAATGCCTTACTGAAGTCCATATAGACAACATCCACAGCCTTGCCCTTATCAATTTCCCTGGTAACCTCTTCAAAAAATTCAAGAAGATTAGTCAAACATGACCTTCCAGGCACAAATCCATGTTGACTGTTTCTAATCAGGCCTTGATTATCCAAATAATTATATATATTGTCCCTAAGTATCTTTTCCATTAATTTTCCCACCACAGACGTCAAACTAATAGGTCTATAATTGCTAGGTTTACTTTTAGAACCTTTTTTAAACAAAGGCACAACATGCCTGTGTGGTGCAGAAGTGAGGTCAACTTTCCAGCGTAGCATCCACTGTTCCAAAAACACTCAGAGCCATTGCATATTGAGCGTACTGCGTGCACCTGACAAACCCGTTGTAGATTTGCATCAGCTTTTCCTGACGGTTAAAATATTGAGTCATGGATTCAGGAGGTGTTTGATATTCATAAAAATTGAGGGTAGGGTTTGGAGGTATGTGGGGTTTTAACAAAACATTTCAGGTAAGGTAGACAATAATTCCTAAGGCTTCAGGTTTGGTCATCAGGATGTGTCAATAATTCAGACAGAAAGGTCAGTGTAGGGGCAGGGAAATAAATTTGAATTTGAGGTGCACACTAAATGCACGTGTACATGAGCTATTTCTACAGTGTGCTGCCTGATTTATGGGAGAGGAAGTGAGTGGGTGTTTTATGGGGAGAACTTTCTGTGCAAGCTCCTGCAACATGGCAGCTTTCATCTTCCTCTGAAGTATCTAAACATTTTTTGTGTGGATATCTACAGCAGATATGCAACATGTTTGCCATAATAATATTTTTTGAGAATCTTAAACATAGAAACATACAAACATAGAAAATAGATGTAGGAATAGGTCATTCGGCACCCTCAAGCTAGCACCTCCATTCGATATGGTCATGGCTAATCATCCAAAATCAGTACCCCATTCCTGCTTTCTCCCCATATCCCTTGATTCCATTAAGCTGAAGAGCTATATGGAATTCTCTTTTTTTTTCTTTTTTTTAAATTTTATTTAAATTTTAACAAAACACATACATGTTACAGCCCATCGTACCCAATGATACATACATTATAAATTCAATTATACATTATAAATTCGATTATACATGTATTGTTCTGTATTATCTCCCCACCCACAACCCCCCTCCCCCCCACCCCCCAGTTAGAATTCTCTTTTGAAAACATCCATTCAATTGGCCTCCGCTGCCTTCTGTGGCGGAGAATTCCACAGATTCACAACTCTCTGGGTGAAAAAGCTTTTCCTCATCTCAGTCCTAAATGTCCTACCCCTTATTCTTAAACTGTGACCCCTGGTTCTGGACTCCCCCAACATCGGGAATTTTTTTCCTGCATCTAGCCTGTCCAATCCCTTAAGAATTTTATATATTTCTATAAGATCCCCTCCCATCCTTCATCTCATCCTTCAGCGCCAGTGCTGGGGGTGGGGTCAGGGGAGGGGCGGGGGAGAGAGGGGGGCCAGTAATGTACTCCCAAACCCCTCTCACATCTTCTACTGGCGACCCAGTCAAGAGCAACCTCAGGGACATTTTCAGTGTCATAGAGTTGTACAGCACCGAAACAAGCCATTCGGCCCACTGTCTGTGCTGATCAACAAGTACCCATTACTTCAATCCTACATTAATCCCTTTTTATTTTTTTAATTGATAAAATAGAAATCTGATGATTATCAACCAATAATTTGATAACCTAAAGGAACCAATCAGATGTAGTCATGAACCAGTAAGTGATTTGGCATTGGGAACGTGATGATCTGGAACTCTTTCTGAAATTAGGTGATGACTAATAAGACTGATGTTCAACAATAATCTTTTTGATAGAGATTGCAAATCTTTTATTGCAACATTTATTTATTGTGCATGTGCTTTTAGATGAATATTCCTGATTCAAGATATCCTACTAACCTAAGTACTGTATGTGAAATGTATATATGCATATAAAATTATGTATACATAATTACATATACATATAAAACAGTGAAAATACAAATGCACTATTGGCACTGAAAACATTTAAAATAAAATCAGGCATTGTGTATTTAGAAAATGTAAAAGAAAAGATAGAACAGCATTAGGTTTTGTAAATAAATGTAAGAATCTGGTATTAATTTAGAGTTTTACATTTGTTTTCTTTTACCTGAGGTTTCACAGTGTGGGTTTTCAAGTGTTATCTCAATTCCCATGAGGCACATTGCGGCTTCGACAATCCAACTGGAAAACAAAGATAAGAGTTTTCTTCAGAAGCGGTGGAATGTTATGTTACAATCTTGCATCTAATTTTTCTGCTTTTTTTTTAACCTTCTGCTGTAAAAACGTACAAGACCGGAGGAATCAGATGATTGCCTTTGGAACACTATCAATATTCTCATGGGAGCTCAATGAAATGGCCATTATGTTTCATATAGGATCTAACTTACGTTGTTAAATAACTCAACAAACACAGAAGAACGTAAAATAAAATTATGACAAATAAATGTCATTGTTTTCCTTTTCTTAATGCGTTATTGATAACTTGCACTAGCAAAGAATATTTTCACGGTACGTTGGCCTCACCATGCTCAAATGTAATTTTCCTCATCATTTGTGGTAATCCGCCAAAATAAGTAGAAAATATCCTCATAATGATGTGAGAATTTTATTTATGATCAAATCTTGATATCACAGATTGTTACCATTAAAGGTGACCGTGAAGCTGCTGGATTTCTAAAGCCAAAACTTATTTGGGAAATAAAGCTTCTTGCTCCGTCCAATATGGCTTAGATGTTTTCTTTTCAGCCACTGCATCAAGAATAGTTCGATTCCATGCTATTTCTATGGATTTTTAAGTAACTGGTGAAGCCAAATGGGATCAGCATATGGGTCAGGAGGTGCTTTGTGGTGAATATTTTAGGAGGTTCTCTGCTCTTTCCACTGTTTACTCTTGGCTTATCTGTAAACCTTGTCAATGGTTCTGAGGATCGGCTAGGGATTCTCATGAGTTTATGCAGGTGTTACATTTTCTTCAAGGAACCTTTGAGGACAAGTTTAAATCTTTTCCTCTGTTCACCTGATTACCTCTTGCCATGAAGGACTTTGAAGTAGAGTGTCTGTACCAGGAATTTAACCAGGGAATGCCACTGGAATCAGTGGAGTGTAATTTGAGCCTCAATCCTGGGATTATTGGATGCAGAGAGGATATTGGTTTGCTTATCCTTCTAGTGAATTTTATGGAGAAAATAATGGAGATATCTTTCTAATGCTTTAATGAAACTGCTATTGATTATCATATTTAAGGCATGTGCAAGAGGGTTGGCTGTAAACTTTGAACATTGTACCAGGTTGGAAGCCTTGATTTTTAGACATCTTTTCCTTAGATGACCAAAGACTGTGTGGGAAGCTGAAAATTAAGTTGAGAGTTTTATTATCAATGACTGCCTTCACTGAAATGTGGCACTTAAGTTAATGAAAATGGTTTATATTTTCCAGGGTTTAGTCATGAATCTTTACTGTCAGAGAGCGCCATTGGGCAGTGTAGAAGGTTGAAAGATTACCTTTTACTTTGCATTCTCCAGAGATGCTGCCTGACCTAATCAGTCTGAAGAAGGGTCTCAACCTAAAACATCACCTATCCCTGTTCTCCAGAGATGCTGCCTGACCTGCTGAGTTACTCCAGCACTTTGTGTCCTGCAGTTCAATGACTGAAGTTGGTTTGACATTGATTCAGAAAGTTTTTGAAGTATTTTGAAGCACATTCATTCCTGACAAATTAGCTCCACTCCAACAAGAACATTGTGAGAGTCAATGAGCAGCATTGCAAGGAGAATGATTGAGAAATACTTTGAGGCTACGATGCAACCTTGACAATATTCTGTATAGAGAATGGATCTGCTGTGGAGCCATTGGATAAGATCACAGCATGAGTTCCATTAAGTAATATATAAAGTGACATAAATTTCTGAGGGTTGCCTAATGTAAGAAGAATTCTCTACATTATCTCTCTAAACGACAAAGCAAATAATCTTTGTGAGGTCAAGAAAGGCCATATATTTCTCATTATACATGGCATACCACAAGACCATTAAGCCCATTGTATCAATGCTGGCTCAATGAACAATCCCTTTCCCCACTTATATCCTTGCCCCCTACCCATCTCACCCTCCCATCAACTCCCCACCCATCTACATTTGATATAAGTTACAGTAGCCAATTAATCTACCAATCAGCACAGATTTGGAATGTGAGAGGAAACTGAAGTCCATGTGGTTGCAAAGAAAATGTGCGATCTCTACACAGAAAGTGCCAGCAGTCAGAATCAAACCCAGGTCATTGGAACAGCGAAATGGTTGATGCATGGAAAATCTTGTCAATTGTGCCTCTAGATGGACAGGGTTACAAAGTGATTCTTTGGTCATTGGGTGAAGCCGACAAGGGAGGATCTGTACAATGACATTTCCTGTGGTGCACAACAGGGAGATTCCTCTGCATTTCCCAGAAATTAATTTGTTTCCTTTCTTAAAGATCACAATTCAGTGGCCTCTGAAATCCACTGGCATATTCTCCTCTTCCCAGATGTGGGTGATGAGGTTACGAATTTATGACTGAAGTTTCTCCCAACCGAGTTAAAAAACTTTTGCAAGTATACTGTGTTCTCTCGAGGCCCTGTTGATTTTTTAATTGCTCTTTCAGACTTGTTCTTATGCTGAGTTGGTGCCAAAGCTGGATCAAACAGTCAAGGATATTTGTGTCAAGGATTGAGTCACAGTTCAAGAATTCTTCAAAGTATTATTTCAGCAGGCACTAACTTCATCTCATTATATCATATTCATGCTATCGTGCTGCAACCAATTACTCATACAGCAGACTAGAAATGCCAACAGGCTGCATAGTTCCTTCCATTTTGACTTGCAATAAGGTGGCTCCTCAATTTCTGGGCTGTAGATGGTCCTTAGAGTTCTGAAGAATCCATGCATATCATGGTTATCGGCAAGTCACCTGATCGTATGTGTTCTTTCCACACAGCAGTTGTTCAAAGGTCACAAGTTTTCAATTGGACCTCACCTTTCTTGTGCATGTAGAGCTGTTTCTTTTCCCTTTGAATAATGGAGTTTCCAATCCAAAACTGTTTTGTGTTTGTGTTCAACTAACTCCTGGATCTCTATTCTATGAATATTCTAATCAAATCCATCTTCTGCTGGATTAACCGAGAGTCTATTCACCGGTTAATTATGGAGGTCTTACATGGTAATCCAGATGCTTACAGGAGACACCAGTCCTACAGAAATATTGTTGACAACAGCTTTTTGAAATGGACCAATTATCCTTTCCAGTCTTAGCATAGTTTCAACAAAGATTTATGTACATTGTGGGGGGGAAAAAATCAAGATTGTAGGCCACCACCAGTTTCATGAAGTAGCTAGGTAAGAGAAATACATAGAAGACAACTTTACCATGATTGCCTAAAATCAGAGAACAAATTTAAAACTTAAAAGATCAGCTATTTAGTATAGGTTTTTTTATTATAATATATATTATTTTTTTATTATAATGCAGACAAATTATTCTCAAGCTTCCATTAAAACCAGCTTTTCTGTAGATTTTACAGAGAAATTATAGACATTCCTAGCTTGTGCTTAGCTCCTGCTTTGTGTTTTCTGTGCACAAAGGATATTCATTGGTACCAAAGTGTTTAACACTTTCATTCCTCTGCCTGAGTTACGTTTTCAAATCCTCTTCCTTTACTTTATTACTAGTTAGAAAAAGATGAATGTTTTAAGCCCTGCTGCAGAAAGGGAATCTAGCCCACCTTAAATTAAATATTAATGTTTATTAATAATGTCAAGATCTAAATAGGTCCATATCAATCAATCAATCAGTTAGCTACCTTAACAGATGTTTGTAATGATTCAAAACTTATGGAGCGAACATATAAAACAGGTTTTCCTTTGAATATTCATGGTACAGTGTTAGAACCAATTATTCACTCAGCATATCAGAAATGGCAACAGACTGCACACTTACATTCTTTGATGACTTGAACCATTTCAAGGAAGATTATTTGTAAGGTGATATAACATGAATAGGACAGATTTAAAAGCAATAGAAAATATTCTAAGACTTTCAGGTTGGGCAATGAAAGTACCTAACAAATTTCTAATGATTTTGTCTGCATATAGCAATGAAGAACTTTTAAACATTCT
The DNA here is from genome assembly GCF_053455715.1 of Rhinoraja longicauda. Lineage (NCBI taxonomy): Eukaryota > Metazoa > Chordata > Chondrichthyes > Rajiformes > Arhynchobatidae > Rhinoraja > Rhinoraja longicauda. The sequence continues at coordinate 22,572,319 of NC_135967.1, forward strand.
TACACATGCCTGCAACTATCTCGTAAATAAATATGATAAGAATAAATCATATCTTGTTTTAAAATTCAATGAACTCACAAATATGTTTATTATGAGAATAGTTACTTAGCTAGTTGTTCTGATTGTATGTGCGTGTATATTAAATACTAATATAAATTCCGATGACTGTACCAATTTAAATTCTAACTTATTTGGGAAGAAGATGTAAGGGCATTGCACTGAAATGACCTTGCACCAAAATGCTTTTATCCATGTCATTGCTAAATAAAATGGCACAATATGCATCTTTTACAAATAGATATAGAGTTGCTGCATACTTTATATTGCTTGTTTAGATGAGGACTATGTCCATTGGTTATCCTCCCATTTGAAGATGTAGATTATAAAACTCTGGATATGGTCTCAGCTTATTATTGACTTTCTGAAAATTGTAGCTTCTACTTTCAAATCACTACTTAGTCTGATTTTTTTTTTTGCTTTCACCCCAGTTGGTGTGTAGGAACTGACATTGAGTGAAAAGGTTCAAAGTACTTTAAATCTGAGTACTGCATAAATTATTCCAGCATTTATTTCAGATAAGAAGTCTTATCCATTGTTTGTAACCAATAGCTAATCGATGATGTCTAATTGGGATTCAACCTTTTGTTCCTCATGTTTATAGAGTCATTGTGAATGAGCAGTGTCAAGGTCGAAGAGGATTTTAGACAGGAATGACAAATTTGTCTGAAGGTATCTTTTATTTTCCCTGCAGTTAATATTAGGCAGCATCTAAAGGATTCAGTAGTCTGAAATTAACTGAAGATCAAATGACACTGCATGTGTCAATGTGTGCATTGCGATCAATGACAAAGAAAAAAATTGGGTGCATTTGCATTCAGCCCCCAACTTTATACACTGACCCTGTAGAAAACAGTAAGTATATAAGTATATATACCGATCAGCCAAAACATTATGACCTGATGAGCCAAACATTATGACCACCTGCCTAATATGCTGTTGGTCCTCCGTGTGCAGCCCCATACACAGCAGGGTGTGATGCACTGTGTATTGTGACATATTCCTCCCGTGACCACCATTAACATTTTCTGTGACTTGTGCCACAGTAGACCTTCTGTCAGTTCGGACCAGACAGGATAGCCTTCGTTGCCCTCGCGCATCGATGAGTCTTGGGCGCCCAACACCCTGTTGCTGGTTTGTGGTTTGTCCCTCATTGGACCACGGTTGGTAGTTACTCATCACTGCTTACCGGGAGCACCCACAAGCCTTGCCGTTTCAGAGATGCTCTGTCCCAGTCGTCTAGCCATAACACTTTGCCCCTTGTCAAAGTCGCTCAGATCTTTACTCCTGCCCATTTCTCCTGCATCCAACACATCAACTTCAAGAACTGACTGTTCACTTGCTGCCTAATATATCCCACCCCTTGGCAGGTGCCATTGTAACAAGATAATCAATATTATTCACTTCGCCTGTCAGTGGTCATTATGTTTTGGCTGATCGGTGTATAAGTGACTGCTTTCTTTTACTTTAACTTATTTTAAAATTATTTTGTAGTGTTTAAATTTGTGTTTTTTTTTATTTTAAAATACATTTTTTAATTTATTTCGATCATAGTATTGGTTGTTAAAAGTCTCCAACCAACACAGATATGCAACATCTTTGAGGAATGTTAGCTTTGGTGAACAGATAGTTGTCAAAGTTGGAATATTCCACATTGGTGGCCAGTGGTGGGAAAACTCTGTGTATAATGCCTAAGGATTATCCACTGCATGGAGTGTACTTGCCTGAAGAAGGGTCTCGACCCAAAACATCACCCTTTCCTTATCTCCAGAGATGCTGCCTGTCCCGTTGAGTTACTCCAGATTTTTGTGTCTTGCTTCATAGATGGCAGCTAGGTGCGTGTAGTCACCTGATTTAGCCCCCCCCCCACATCCAGAAAAACAAGTGCAGGGGGTCAACATTGCGGGCACTGAGACCAGGCAGTGAATTGGTTCCAGGACATCTTAGCCTATGTAAGCCATCAACTATGAAAAGAATGCATTGACGAAGCCTCAGTTATGCCAGGAAAATAATCTAAATCAATATACTTTTGTTACCATAAACTGGTCATATGCAGATCATCAAATTTTACATTCTTACAATGTCTCCTTTAGCATAAATACATATCACTTCATGGGAGGAACGAGCTGCAGATGTTGATTTACACCGAAGATATGTTCATTTTATATTCATTTTATAACTCAGGTTGACTTGCGATTGACCCAGAGACCGGGTCATTGAGCCCTTCGCGTCTTGCTGTTGAACAAGTCCCGTTTCAACACCATGAAGTGATAGACACAAAATGCTGGAGTATCTCAGCGGGGAAGGCAGCATCTCTGGAGAGAAGGAATGGGCGACGGTTCAGGTCGAGACTGTAGAAGCATCCACCAGGTTAATCATAAGTCAACCTCAGTTATAAAATTAATATATAATATGGATTTTTTTCCAATACTTTGGGATTAGTTGCATGATCTCACCAGCTCTATTTATCCCATGGGGTTAGATTTTGACTAAGTATTCGATAAATCAAGACAACATTTTCTGAAGCTACATAAGAAATAGGCCTCTGCCAGAAAAAGCACACTGCTCTGTTCCCATTGTGGTTTTGTTTTATTCCATTAATGTTAATGTTTTAGTTTCCTAATTAAGTGCTGAGAAGTAGTTTTCATGTAACAATGTTCCACTCCCATGAGATGCGAGTTAAAAAGTATGCATACTTTATCAATAATTAGACATTTGAAGCAGAATTTATTCCAATAAGTTGTTTAATGCCCTTTGAGAAACACGAGTTAATATCAAATCTGAATATTGGAAGAGTCGAGGAAAATAGGTCTGAAACTCATGGCTTGTTTTCTAGTCAGGAATGAACAAATATGAAAGCATTTGATTGCAGTATTCCATGACATGGTAGGAAATTCGCATTTTAACTGTCTGAAGCCATATGCATTTACTCAGTTTTACATAAGTTATTCAACACCAGGCACAGCCTTTTGCAGGGTATAACCTTTATGAAAATACAATGAATTCAATGTATATTCTACTTCTCATACATAGCATTTCAATAGCACATGGGAAAAAAACTTGTTTTAAAATTTTCTACTTTTCTTTAGCCTGTGGGGCTTCAGAAATGATTGGAACTTTGGTTGATAGGACAATGTCACTTTATAATTTAATAGAAATTGGGTGGATTAAACAGATAAGAAATTTGCTTAGAAATATATATATTTTTTTCATGAGGTTCAGGGAGATTTGTAAATTCTTAAAAGCTAACCAACTAAATTGAGAGAGAACTAGTTTCAAACATATTCAATAACCAATCAAGAGATATAGTTATTACAGCCCAATTTGCCCACCACGACCAACATGTCCTATCTACACTAGTACGATCTGCCTGCATTTTTTTTTACAATAGGTGCAGGAGTAGGCCATTCGGCCCTTCGAGCCACCACCACATTCAATGTGATCATGGCTGATCATTCTCAATCAGTACCCCGTTCCTGCTTGCTCCCCATACCCCCTGACTCCGCTATCCTTAAGAGCTCTATCTAGCTCTCTCTTGAATGCATTCAGAGAATTGGCCTCCACTGCCTTCTGAGGCAGAGAATTCCACAGATTTACAACTCTCTGACTGAAAAAGTTTTTCCTCATCTCCGTTCTAAATGGCCTACCCCTTATTCTTAAACTGTGGCCCCTGGTTCTGGACTCCCCCAACATTGGGAACATGTTTCCTGCCTCTAAGGTGTCCAACCCCTTAATAATCTTATGTGTTTTAATAAGATCCCCTCTCATCCTTCTAAATTCTAGCCTAGTCGCTCCAGTCTTTCAACATATGACAGTCCCGCCATTCATGGAATTAACCTAGTAAACCTACGCTGCACGCCCTCAATAGCAAGAATATCCTTCCTCAAATTTGGAGACCAAAACTGCACACAGTACTCCAGGTGCGGTCTCACTAGGGCTCTGTACAACTGCAGAAGGACCTCTTTGCTCCTATACTCAACTCCTCTTGATATGAAGGCCAAGATTCCAGTGGCTTTTTTCACTGCCTGCTAGGTCCATATCCCTCTAAACCTATCCTATCCATGTACCTGTCTAATTGTTTCTTAAATGTTGTGATAGTACCTGCAAATATTTGCGCACTAAACCGCGATAGTTCAATAGTCAATAGTCAATAGTCAATTTATTTGTCACATACACATAAATGTGCAGTGAAATGAAAAATTACCCGCAGTTCAACAATAAGACCAATAAAAATAAGCAATAAAAATATGCAATAACACATACAATCATAAACCAACACCAAACAAAAGAAACATCCATCACAGTGAGTCTCCTCCAGTCCCCTCCTCACTGTGATGGAAGGCCAGAATGTCTTTTTCTCTTCCCCTGCCGTCTTCTCCCGCAGTCAGGCTGTTGGAGTTGCCACATCTGGGTGGTTGGGGCTCCCGACATTGAAGCGCCGCGCCGGACGGTGAAAGGTCCGCGGCGGGCCGACCCAAGCCCCATGATTCGGGGCGAGCGAAGACGCTGTCGCTGCCGCTGCCGGAGCTCCCGATGTTGGCCCCCACCCAGGGGCCTGCGGGCTTCCGACGTCCAGGCGGCCTGCGCCGTAGCCTCCGGGGACGAGTCGCAGCCGCTCCCACAACATCCGAAGGCAGCCAGCGCCGCGGGTGGTGAGTCCAGGCCACGGGCTCTGCAAACCAGAGCCCAGGCGGTCCCAGCTGGAGGCCGCCAGCTCCAGGTGCATGGCCGGTGGTAGGCCGCAGTGGGAACGGACACGTGACACAGAAAACAAAGGTCGGGTCTCCGTTCAGGAGAGACACTTTTACAGTTCCCACCCCCCCCCCCCCCCCACATAACACACAACCGCAACACTACATCATATCTAAACTACAATTAAGACAGAAACAACAAAAAACACAAAAGACAAACGGACGGTAGTTCCTTCAAGTACCATTGTCAAAATGTTGAACAGAACAATTATATGTTTATTATTGTAATTTATCTAAATTACTAATTCCCATATTCAATTAATTCATTGTTATTCTACCCACAGAATAATTATCATAATTGTTAATATGATAATTGTTATAATATAATCGCAAGGGAGTGCCATTTCTTATCTTGAAGACAAATACTATTTATATAATATGTGCATTTTGGTAACATGATTATGTACCATGTAGAAATATTGTGTTAGCCAAGTCTCCATTGGTGGCATCTATTCCTCTATAGTAAAATGTTGTGGTGCATCTGCTAAGTCCTCTGCTAAGAATCTTTAGTTATATTGAAACCATCTGATTTTGATATTTTGTGACTACAGATTGCTGACAATAAACAAAATGAAGCAGGTGGCTCAATGTACATGTTTTCGTTACCAGCCTCATTAACTGCAAGGGGAATCAGCACCAGAATTCTTCTCCAAGTCAGGCACAATCCATTTTCAATAGCATACAACATCACCCGCACAATTTTGATCATTATTTTTCAAACCAGTCCTGTTATATAGTACCGTGCCCTCATCCCACTTAGCCAAGGGTTTTCTACAAGGATCTAGGAAGCTGGGTGAACAAAACACACATGTAGAGCTCAAATTGCTTATGGTAAAATAACCAACTAATTAATTGGCATGTATGTTTTGGAACAGACAAAATATTGGGTTTCTGATACTCAGTAATAGTACTTCATTAAAATAAAGTTTTTGATATCAGAACAAGAAACTAAAAGTTGGTCTCTTTACTAATTTAGAATTCAGAAATTCATAGGATTACTTTTCAGTTAAAAAAATTCCAATTTCAGGCAAAATGTATGTGGCACTCCAATTAGTCTCCATCTAAATGTGATGAGCTTGGGCAACTTAAGTTTTCTGCATAGATTTTTTTTGATCAGGTTAAAAGTTGATCATTAACTACAGGAAAAATATAAAATAGGAATACATAACTCCTATTAGGTTTTCCAGTCTTAAACAAGTTCTGTTTCTTATGACTATCGCACTTCATGTTCATCTTCATTGCAACCCCATCCTTTTCCTTTATTACTTTGAGATACAATTTTTCAGTCATTTAATTTTTCCCCAAATGGCTTCAGCTATGACATTTTCCACATGAATTTTAGCTGTTGGTACCTCAAAATTTCAAGAAGATTTCAAGATCAATTTATTGTCACATGTACCAATTTAGGTACAGTGAATTTTGAGTTACCATACAGCCTTACTAAGTGAAAAGCAATAAAGCACACAGCCACATAAAGTAAAATTTAACATAACCATTCACCACAGCAGATTCCACATTCCTCACTGTGATGGAAGGTAATAAAGTTCAATCTACTTCCTCTTTGTTCACCCGCGGTCAGGGCTGTTGAACCATTCGCAGTTGCCGTTGCCGACTATCGAAGCCCTCGCTTCAGGATGATCGAAACTCCCCGTGTCCAGACGGATGAAACACTCTCCGCAGCATGGAGCTCCAGAGTCGGCCTCTGCTTACCAGAGACCGCGGGCTTCACAATGTTAAAGTCCACAGGCCCCGCGGTTGGAGCTCTCCACAGTTGATGCTTGGCAAAGGATCGCAGTTCCACGATGTTGACGTCCACGCTGTGCTCGCGGCTTGAAGCGCCGGGCGGGTCTTCAGGAAAGGCCACCAACTCCTCAATGTTAGGCCACAGAGAGGAGGGAGATACAATACGCATCTCCATCACATCTCTCTTTATACTGCCTTTGGCTTCACCTTAACTAAGGTTGTTGATCCACATTCTGTTTCATCCATTCTCCCATCCAACTCTTCCACTAATGTATTTCTCATTATTTTAAATTACGAGGAATTACACCACAAACTCATATGTTGGACAAATCCACGAGTGGACATCTTCCTTATTTGCTAAGATTCCAGCTCCTTCTCCCTTGATAATTGATACTAGCGCCATGAGAGTTTTTTCCTATATCTTCATTTTCTTTGTGAAACAGTGAGTGGGTGAGGTGGGGAATTGCTGTTGTCTGACTGCCTAATCCAAAACTTGTCTTCAATTTTGTTATACCAAACTTATTTCTGAAAACTGTCAAAATGCTAGTTTCTCATTCTTATTCTTGATTTGTTTCCACTTTAACATCAACCATCAATTTTGAAACTCAGATCACATCAGATCAATATGTCTGTTTCATAGTGGTAGGATTTCTACTAATTTGGATTTAAATAATGTTCACTAGATAATTATTTTCCCACCATTTATTTGCTTATTCTCTTGAATATTTGCACTTAATTCCATTCATTTCATCCAGAAGCGTCAGCTGTGATGCAGTCAGAAGCTTTTTACCCTGGAATCGGAAGGATTTGGATTCAAACCCAATTTAGCTGAGTCTGAGGAAGGGTCTCAACCTGAAACGTCACTCATTCCTTCTCTCCAGAGATGCTGCCTGTTACTCCAGCATTTTTTGTCCAATTTAACTGAAACTCCATTACTGCACCAAGGGAGTGCTACATTTCAGTGTCCTCTTTCAGAAAATATTTTAAATAGACCCCTCCCCCAAACCCCTCTAACCTAACATGTATTTCTAGTATTTTTGATGTGACAGTAAGCTGTCTCCAACTTCCCTCATTTTACTCACTGCCTCGGCTATTAGGACATCCATTTTTTAATGTTTTCTGATTGCGCACGATTTTTATTTTATGTGGGTATGATCCTGAAAAAAAAAAGAAATAGGAATTGATTGCTATGCAGGGAGCATATATCCTTTGTTCATTTGAATGGGTTCTCACAGTAGTCAGCATTAATTGCATTGTTTGTGGGATGTACACATCAGCTGAGTATCTAGTTAAATAAACCAACACTTTCTTAGGGCTGGAGGTTTATGGGGAGAAAGATGGAACAGGAGTCAGAATTTAAATAATCAGTCATGATCATGTTGAATGGAGAAGCAGGCTCAAAGGACCAAATGGCTTGCTCCTCACTTCTATGTGGTTTGTCTGAACCAATAGACCTGGCCTACACCCTTTAAATGGGGGGGGGGGTAACAGCTGAAATCACGAAGAAAGTGAATTTGACTTAGAAAATATTGATAAAGGCACTAAGTTTCTTGGAGACTGCAATGTAGGGTTTCATTGAAGACGGGCGGCACGGTAGCGCAGCGGTAGAGTTGCTGCTTTACAGCGAATGCAGCGCCGGAGACTCAGGTTCGATCCTGACTACGGGTGCTGCACTGTAAGGAGTTTGTACGTTCTCCCCGTGACCTGCGTGGGTTTTCTCCGAGATCTTCGGTTTCCTCCCACACTCCAAAGACGTACAGGTATGTAGGTTAATTGGCTGGGTAAATGTAAAAATTGTCCCTAGTGGGTGTAGGATAGTGTTAATGTATGGGGATCGTTGGGCGGCACGGACTTGGTGGGCCGAAAAGGCCTGTTTCCGGCTGTATATATATGATATGATATGATATGATATGATATGATATTCTGCTTCCATAGGTGGCCAGAAAGTCTTTGAAATGTATGCTTGGAAGGCAGTGACAACCCTAGCTGTCAATGTCAGGAGCTGACAACCTGGATGCAGTGCATCAAAAAATACCATCTCTTTGCAGGGGTGGAAACAGTCAGCAATTGCATTTCTAAATTTCATATCCAACCAATTGCACCTGTCTTGGGTGAATAGACAATAGACAATAGACAATAGGTGCAGGAGTAGGCCATTCAGCCCTTCGAGCCAGCACCGCCATTCAATGCGATCATGGCTGATCACTCTCAATCAGTACCCCGTTCCTGCCTTCTCCCCATACCCCCTCACTCCGCTATCCTTAAGAGCTCTATCCAGCTCTCTCTTGAAAGCATCCAACGAACTGGCCTCCACTGCCTTCTGAGGCAGAGAATTCCACACCTTCACCACCCTCTGACTGAAAAAGTTCTTCCTCATCTCCGTTCTAAATGGCCTACCCCTTGTGTTGTGCCTTTATTTTAAAAGGGATTCAAGGTCCAGCCAGGGAAATAAGGCTATGAGTTAAGTACCAGTGAGGGGAAAGTTGCTGGTGGTGATTTTGAGAGCCAGGATCTTTTTGCAATTGGAAAGGCAAGATTTGGAATATTCAGCACAGCTTTGTGGGAAATCATGTCTAACAAATTTTACTGAGTATTTTTAAGAGTTGTCCAATAGGATTGTAGAGGTCAGGATGGTCGACAATGTTTTACTTGGACTTTAGCAAGGCTTTTGACAAACCCAAATATTAGACTGGTCTGGAAGGTTAGATTACGTGGGGATCCAGGGTGAGGCAGTCATTTGGATATAAAATTGATTTGGTGCAAGGAATCACCAAATGGTAGTGGATGATTGTTTTTCATATTGGAAGCCTCACTAGTGATGTGTCACAAGGATAGATGCTGGGTTCCCTGTTGTTTGTCATATGTATAATAATGATTTGGATGAGAATGGAGGTGGCATGATTAGTAAGTTTGCAGATAAGACCAAAATTGGTGGTGTGATGGACAATGAAGAAGGTTTTTGAGGGTTATGACAAGATCTAGATGAATTGGGAGGTGGGTCATGGAATAGAAGTTAACTCTGACAAGTGGGAAGTGGTACATTTTGGTAAGTTAGGATCTTAGGGCATGTTGTAGATCAGATAGACCTTGGGGTACAAGTCCATAGTTCCCTGATGCCTGCTTCCATTGGATGGGACATTGACTACAAGAGTTGGGACATCATGTTATATTAAATGTTGGTTAGGCTGCACTTAGAATATTGTGTGCAGTTCTGATCATCATGCAAGAGAAGAAATTAATCTGGAGAAGATGCAGAAAAGATTCATGAGAATGTTGCTGGGACTAGAGAGTTTGAGTTATAAGGAGAGACTGTATAGACTGGAACTATTTTTTCCTGGAGTGAAGGAAGCTTAGGGATTATATTTATTACAATTGATAGGATTATGAGGGACCAGATAAGGTGAATGGTTAAAGAGTAGATTATTTCAGAACTGCAGAGCATAAGTTTAAAATGAGAGGGGAACAATTTAAAAGGTGTCTTGGGGTTACTTTTTCACAATGAAGGTGACAGTATTTGGAATGAGCAGCCAGAGAAAGTGCTGCAATTACAATTTAAAAAAAATGTATTTGGACAGCTACATGGAATAGATAAGAAAGACTTAGAAGAAAATGGGCAAAATGCAGGGCAAGTTCAGGAATTCACATTGACCAGGATGGATGGGTTGGACTGAAGGGCCTGTATCCGTGGTCTATTGCTCAACTGTCGGAGGTTATAATAGAGTAATTCAGATACTCGATGAGCAACCTTGAACCTTGCACTGATGACCCTGAGAAGTGAGTTCAAATTCCATCAATGCAGCAGGGCTATTTAAACTCAGTTAATTAAATAACTTTGGAATAAAAATCTGGTTCCAGTGAGGATGACTGGAACTGCAAGACTATAATAAAATTCTGTCTGGTTCTGTTGACCTTGCCACATTTTGTCTACAGACCCATAAAACTATTTAGTTGACTCTAAACTGAAATAAGCTAACAAGCAACACAGTTCAAAAGCAATGTTGGCCTCAAATGTTGGCCTTACCACAACACCCACGCCTACTGAATGAAAAAGAAAAAAGAATAGTGGCTGCCATTTACACTCACCTCAGCACTCTGTCTCATTTAGTGGAGCTGAACGTACAGAGTATAACCGGCAGCTGTTATCTGTGCACATTCATAGTGCTTATTAAAATTTCTCTGCAATGGATGTAACTCAGCAGGAAACATCCACAATTCATTGACAAAATATGTTGTATTTGATTGTTAAATCGTGGCAGAATTTACTGTCACTCTATAGTTCTGCTTCTTTTTAACCCCAGGGAATCTAGGAAGTGGATCCAGCTGCGTACAATGGGCTGGATTCTGCTTTACCTAACCTGCCATCTGCACGCTGTTCCAGTGTTAATCCTCAGGAAGCACTGACCTCAATGCACTGCATTCATTGCACCACAAGCCCTCACTCTCCAGCTCACAGCGAGGTGGTGCATGACATGAACAACCACCAGGTCTCAAGTAAGAGAGCCTTAGGCCGCAGCCCCAATATAATTGTACATCAAAAAAATGTATACATTCAGGTTGTAGCAATGAAACAGAATATCCTGGACTCATCAGGTCAAGCAACATCTGTGACAAAAGAAACAGAGTTAACATTTTAGGTTGCAGATCCATCTTTCCGATGTCAACTCCACATCTCTTTCCACAGATGTTGTCTGACATGCTGAGTGTTTCGACCAAATCCGTATAATGAAGATCACTAGTCCCATTGCAAAGAAAGTGGTGTTTTTTTTCCTTTTTTGGTGTTTCCTCCCTCCCTCCCTCCCTCCCTCCCTCCCTCCCTCCCTCCCTCCCTCCCTCCCTCCCTCCCTCCCTCCCTCCCTCCCTCCCTCCCTCCCTCCCTCCCTCCCTCCCTCCCTCCCTCCCTCCCTCCCTCCCTCCCTCCCTCCCTCCCTCCCTCCCTCCCTCCCTCCCTCCCTCCCTCCCTCCCTCCCTCCCTCCCTCCCTCCCTCCCTCCCTCCCTCCCTCCCTCCCTCCCTCCCTCCCTCCCTCCCTCCCTCCCTCCCTCCCTCCCTCCCTCCCTCCCTCCCTCCCTCCCTCCCTCCCTTCTCCCTCCCTTCCCCCTCCCTCACTCCCTCCCTCACTCCTTTCCTCCCTCCCTTCTTTATACGAGCTCGGGGAAATAAGTTACCTCTTGGGACTTCTCTGAGAAACTGGAGATCACGTTTACGTCTCTGTAGTGGAGAGACCCGACATAGTTCTATGGGAATCCAACCTCCTGCACTTGGACATACATCATCAAATTTACACTTAGTCCAATAACAAGGTAACATTTTATGATGACAGTCCTTCAACAGTCACAAAAAGTGAAGATGCCTCAAAAGTCCAATACAGGCCTTCAGTCCACTGACGTTCCATTCTCCAAATCCCTCCGGGTTATCGTCATCGCATTAGAGTACATCTCCTTGGCACAGATGGTGAACGTGGTTCAGATGGTCCGGCCTGCACGTTCTTTCCTCCATCATATCTGGAATCAGCAAAGCTTTAAGACAGATGATCACCAGGTGCACTTTCATTATAAGCTAACCTCATCTATTTTGAGGAAAGATTTCAGCACGTAGTCTCCTGGTATTATGGACTCGTCCCTTTATGTAACTGGTAGTGGCTTCTGTGCCTCTTGTACCTGGGAATACAGGACTGGTAAAGCATGGGTTAATTGCTGTGCATAAATAATTAATTCATCGCTGAGGGCATGTGGGTCAAAATAATTTCCACACACTTAATCATAATGTGCCCGTGGCTACTCTATAAGATCTACTTATATACACTCAAAGGGTCAATAGACAATAGACAATAGGTGCAGGAGTAGGCCACTCGGCCCTTCGAGCCAGCACCACCATTCAATGTGATCATGGCTGATCATTCAAAATCAGTACCCCGTTCCTGCCTCTAATATGTCCAATCCCTTTGGACAATTTACTGTCTTTCTAGGATATTTCATCTGCAAATTTCAAAATCTGAGGCTTGTTTTAATGCCTGCTGGCGAATTTTCGGATGCCACCATGTCTCCTTTGCCACCCTGACCATACCCTCCTTACCAGCATGCGTAAGGAAGTGTATATAGTTTAAAGGAACGGGCAGAAAAGCATCAGGTACACAAACTTGCCCAAGACGGGTAAGCCAGAATCTTTGGTTCTGTGTGGACCATAGTGCAGGATTCACAAGTTACGGTGCGGGCAGTGATGTCAGCAAAGGGCATTTCCCTGGAAATTTTAGTCGCGGCCACCCGGATGGGCATTGCACTTGATAATGGCCAGTTGTGTCGGGAGGGCGGGGGCTTGCAATAGGTTGATCACATAAAGCTGAAAAGGGGCAATCTTATAAAGAACGTCCAATGTCTGGTGCAGTGACTAGCACTGTTTTAGATTGCGGCATGCTTTTTCTTGTTGGGGTGAGAGAGTGAATTGCTGTGGTGCCTTGGCGGAGGCAAGGGAGACAGTAAATTAGTGTACACTGCCGCGTTGGGGATCCACTCCGGCAGAAATTCACCAAGCCCAGAAAAACCCTCATCCGTCTAGGGGTGGTCGGGCTGGTATGGTTCCCAAAGGGTTCTCCATCGTACCCCCTCGGTTGGATTCAGGATAGCGGACGTTAGGGTGAACACATCTCCTGCAACTGCTTCGTACATGGTTAATGTTGATCTTATACAATTCACAAATCTAAACGCAGTCTGGGGCATTCTCAGAAATTAACATAATTTCCTGCAACTTCCACGGGGTGTATACATGCATCGCTGCCTGCGCCCCATTCTGTCAGGCTAATGGATTTTGCATTGCTCACAGTAGCATTATCTTTTTAGTCTTTTTAGTTTCCTTTTGGTTCTCAGCCTTGCGTTTCCTTTGCTCTTCGTTGCGCTCTCTCACTGATGAATTCAATTACTGCTGCTCCTTCCTCTTCTGCCTCAGTCCTTCCCCTCCTTTCCTCCTCCTTTTCAGTTTCCCGGTCGCTATCGGTATCATCTTCCTCTGGAGGTGCCCTTCCC